>NC_092793.1:26031519-26334549 GCF_918797505.1 Bemisia tabaci
GGTTGAGTGCGGTGAAAAATCGTGCCGGTTGCCATGCCTTACTCGTTCATTAATAACCTGAGTAATCTGAGCAACATCAATTTGAATAATCTGAGTATCAATGACATCGGACAACTAGCTCAAACTTTCGGTGGAGCTGGACAACTCGCGGATCAGTTGCGCGGAGGCCACCTCGCAGACCAACTTACTGGCGGTCGTCTGAACACTCTCTCTAAATTTTTTCCCGGGTAACGTATTTAATTCTCTGATCAAAGCACGTAATTTTGATTTGATTCCTAGTTGCATCAGGGTCCAGATTTGGAGATTCTTACTCTCGGTGGCAGACTGAATTCAGCGCACCGGAAGTGAAGAGGGAGTGGTCCAGGAGAGCTTCCTTACCTACGTGGGTTCGGGAGCTTTTACTTTTTTGAATCTAGAGTCTCACCGAGAATTTTCAATCAACCCCATTCCGTAGCTTATTTGAAAAAAAAAAAAAAGAAAAAAAGGAAGAAAGAGAGAAAAACTTATCTCGTTTATTCTACTGATAAAATTTTGATATTTAAATAATCGCACTTGCCGAAAATTAAAATTCTACGCCTCTGATTTTAATAACACTTACTGTAAGTACTTGTTACCTACAAAAATAGCCTAAAACCACAAGTGATTCAGAATAAATCCATGTGCAACTAAAACTAAGAAAAAAAGTATAGACATTACAAACTGTGACAACTGACAGCTCAAATTCTGGACATATTTTTATTGAAAGGCAAGTGTGGAAAGTTCTGACATAAATTTTATAGTAAAATTGAATGGTTGGCAAAGTTTTCAAGCAAATTTTCTTGAAATTTTTAATAGTTTGTAAGTTATCTCAAGAGGAGGAAACATCGTTCGGAGTGGCTTTATGTAATCGATTGATGAAAATTCATGTGAGCTTGTTGTCTTTGCCATAAAAGTAACCGAGGTCACGAAAACAGGCTAGTTTTTCAAAAGAATGTTTGAAAGAAGTTCGGATGGAAAAATACGCTCATTGAAATTTTGACGGTCAATTTTGATAAAACTACACTATCGCCAGCAAAATAGTTATACATTTCATTGAATTTATTTACACTATCCACAGTTTGTCATGAGAGGCATAAAAAATTACATAATGTGCCAATCTTCTCACAAAACGCGAGGCAGCTTTCCATCGTCTTAAAGCTGATTTGCTTCGCAACTGAATTGCTGCAAAGGTAGTATTCTAGTGAGCCGGTGACTGCTGACATGGAATGACCCTAAAGGGTTATGCTATGCACGCAACAGCAACCTTTTTTTTTAAACCCAGCTATCCCCTGTCAAAACTGTCCCATGGGAATACCGCAATGGGTTCCGGCGGTTCCCATGCGAGCTCATCAATCATTGGCCCAGATTCTCACAGGGATAGACATAATCAAGAGTATGTACCTTCCTTACAAAATGGGCGCAATTTATTGATTTTTTAAAATCGGAATTTACCGATATTGGTAAAAATTTAGCAATTCTATTTTTAAAAAAATTCAATTTTATAGCATTGAATTGCAAAAATTAGTTCAACATTATCGTGGAACTGTGCTGTATGGGCTGATATGCCCATCTTAGTGCAAGTGTGCACTGAGGTCCCTTTTCCCTAGGATTTTCACTCCTAATTAAAGAAAACAGAAAAAGAAAAGGAAAAGCGAGGCTCATCAAATATACGTTAATGAAGTGCGAGCCAACATTTTTCATAAATTTTACATTTAATCACGAGTTTTGATAACAAAAACCAACATCATAGCAGATGTTTGATATTGTTTTAATCCGATGTCCATTAGTTAAATTCGATGTTGACTGTTTGTTTTCTTGTTTACAGTCGTTCCGGGCCTCCTCCGCCTCCGCCGCGACAATATCCGAGCGCACATGGCACCTACCGACTCATAAACCGAGTCTTGAAAGGCGGCCAAACAGGCTTCGGAGACGTCTATCATCCCGGATTCTCTATCTTCAAAGTGAGTCTCACGTTTATTGACTTTTGTGTACTTTCAGATTTACAGTGCAGCAGTCTTTCAGTGGAACACTAATTTTAGATAAAAGATTTCAAATAACCCCTTCTCGCCTCCCCTATCCACAGGTTGTTCGAAATCGAATGAAAAACTGCACCCGCCACCCATGACGCACACGAAATTTCGCGAAGAGAGGAGAAAATAATTCCACGGTGAGAATTCTAGGTGGCGGTAGCCACCCCGGCCCAATCCTAAAAAACTCCCTCTAAAAAATGACGACCAAAAAAAAAAAAAAAAAAAAAAAAAAAAAAAAAAAAAAAAAAAAAAAAGACGGGTGGCTGCTGCCTAACTAGTTTTACACGAAACAACGCGACCGGGCTTTTCTGCACGGTTTGCGGTCCATTAAGCTCTCCTACTAATTAAGTCGGAGAGTAAACCCCAAAAACCCTATAATATTTGGGTAGAGTATGCTCAGCTCTACTCGTAATGCCCACCCTTTTTAAGTTTAGTTAAATATTAAAAAAGTTATTAAGCTTTAACGACAAATTTTGGACCCCAAAACATGACGATGATGGATTGACCAATCGCTGAGCAGATGAGCAGATTCGGGGCAGATTCGAGGCCCGCGAAACGCCCGGCCGCGGAATGGCGGGCGTGATTTTGGCCAACAAATTACAGCTAAACCGTAGAAAAAAACCATATAAAAGTATACATATTTCAAATCTGTGGTATATAATGCCGGACCGTTTTTTTCAAAAATTGAAATTAACGACGTATAAGGGAGAACGATTGATAATTGAGTCGTTTTTGACGTTTTTGAAAGTCGAGCAGTAAGTAGACCTACAGCAATAATTGTAGCATAAAGCCATTTAAACTAGGTAAAATTTAAATCTGTAGACTTCAAGGATTGTACTTCCGCAAAGTTTTCAGACTTATATGGACGCCAAAATGAGAATTAATCAAAGAAGGAGCGGGTCCTTCAATTCTTCAAGCACATTTGAATTTGAAAATAACTTGTAGAACCGCGCGATGGATGGTGAGCGCCGACTCCAGATGTTAAATTTCAGGTTATGCTACTGTTATTATGGCTTTAAATATTTAATTAATACGAAGAAGATAGATTAATTGAAATAATAAGATGAAGATAGATTAATTGATGCGTGTTTCCATTTTATCGTAGCCGAAGATAACTGGATCCATTTCTATATAATCCTTTTATGATTCCCGCACCCTTGATAAATTTAGTTGCCACAGTAAGTACTCGGATCAACCTGCCATTTCTTCCCAGCGGCCCTGATCTAGTGATCTTTTCAAGTAATTGTTCATGAATGATTGATGATATCCCACTATAGTGAGTCCGAGATACTATTTCTCGTTAATAAGATTCAGCAACTTTTCACCAGAAAATCATCCTTTCCCTCAATACGATGATGTGTGTCTGGGATCTCAATCGGTGGGAATGAATCTGCGTTTCCACTTTCTACTAAAATTTTGCTAGCAGCCAGGCAGCCTACCTCCTCCGGAGTTGATGTGTGTTTTCTCAGTGTATCATGTTATATCGGTGCATAAAGCCTCAATGTTTTCATAGACTTGTAATGCTCTATATTGGAAACGCGGTTTACGCATTCACCCATCAGTCGTGCGTATGTGTCTTCTTAAAGAAGCTACGCAGCACTCTGTTAATGAAATCAACTCAATGTCACAACATCCAAGATACTTGACTTCAAACATTACTGTTAATTTGATTATCAGCGAGTCTCCTTGATTCTGTGTCAGAAGTTGATTGAATCGTCTAATTTGCCTGTATTTGGATAAAATTCTTCAAATCAAGGTCTTTCATATTGACCTCTGCAGAAGGTATGTATCTATATGCTACTATTTCATTGGTTTGATAAAATTGAAATGCTATAACTAATGCAGGATATCCTTGATGATAACCTCTCTATACATCGGCTAAAATTTGCAGTACCTGGAGACGTAAACTTGCCGTCACTGCTTACCACATATAGGAGATAATACAGAGCAGCTGTTCGATATAATACATCAGTGCCGCCTGACCTCTAGATTATCTGAGTCCTCGCCTGACAAATTTACCCACTATGAGAGTGCGACAGAAAATTAGCTGGTTCATTTAGCACGGAAAATGGATACAGGAATTAATTCTCTGGCACACCCTGAAAGTGAGTTAAAACTCATTAGATGTGGACTTTGGGTAGCCAGAACTGGCAGAATAATGAAAGCTATCGATTGAGACTGAGGCGACTAAAAATATTAGTTATATAATATTTTGGGCTGCAACAGTATATCAACAGAGCATCTGTTTTGACAGAAAGTGGGCATTGAATGCCCGAGTTGAGAAATCTCTCATAAATACCTGCTTACTTTACCTGCCACTGTATTGATGTGAGAGTTACCTTAATCGGATGGTTGCAGAATCTCCCTGGCAATTCCCAGCATAGATATGATGGTGCTCCACATAATTAACTTACCGGCAGAAACATTCGCTCGATAGAATCGTATGAGAGGGATCACATAGCATAGGATATAAAATTAAGCCTTGAATTTAGGTGATGTTTATACTTTAACCTCTGGTTCTCGGTCTACGGTACGAAAGGGACGGACTAATACAGAAGAACCATACATGACAAGTGGCTCCTAAGTTGTCATTTATTTGAGTCCTTAGCTGAAAAGTTCATGCCTGAAGGTGTGACAGAAAATGGACTGTTTTTTCCATCCTTGAAAGTAAAACAAAGAATCAAAATTGTACTCTCCGTTTTACCCTTATAGTGCGTTGAAACTCAATTGCAGCCGACTCTGCATGACCAGAATTGGCAGATACAGACTCATAAAAATGAAATGTTATCAAACTGTTTCATTACCGTTCAGAAGATTCATGCTATTGAGATCGAAATTTCAGTTGTGGTAACTGTAATTTTTGCTTGCGGAAGCATCAACTCTTACTGTTTATCTTTTCCAATGACGAGTTAACTGGTCACATTTCTCAAGATACAGAATGCCATAGCTTTAGAGACATCTCTCATAAAACTAAAAATATTGATAAATACTTACTTTGCTTACTGTCTTTATGAGACGGTATCACGCGTTTGCAATGTTATTTCTGATGATGAAATTGGAGCTCGGAGAAATTGCGATTCGAACGGTCAAAGGACCTGGCAGGCATAACTAGGTATAAGCAGCGTAAATGATACAGGTCCTGCACTGAGCTGCAGAATTTAGCTTGCATTCTATCATTAGTTCCAAGAATCAAAAAAAAAAATGTTGGATAATGTAAGACATAAAAGGTATCCCTTAACACAGGTGATGCCTCTAATGTAAATCCTGGTTTTGTGCCTACTGTACACAGGAGATGGAACATTACATAGAAGTCCTATATTAAGAGCAGCTCTGAAGTTGTTGATTATCAGGGTTCTTGCCTGACCCATTCACCCACTTTGAAGGTGTGACAGTAAATAGACTGGTTAATTTTATAATTGAAAATAAACCCATTATTAGTTAAACTGGCACTCTCCCTTTCACCCTGTTGCACGTTTAAAGTCAATGTGTCTTTGTGGACTCTAGTTGACCAGAATGGCCAAATGGAGAATCATAATGATGAAAGCTATAAAAGGATTTCATTGCAGCAGGCCGATTATTGAAAGTTTGAAGCAGTCTGATAAGAGATCGAAATGCGATATATTGCACGGTTAAGATAGGGCTGTCTTGCCTTGTCGTACTGACATAGTTTCAATAATCAGCATGCAGTTGAGAAAATTTATGTCATCACAACTAAAGTTTATTGTATACCATCTCCTTATGAACGGAAAGATTTAACGCAAGTACCAAGATGATTTCGTATGATGTCTGGATAGGAATGCACATAGTAAACAAGTAAGTAGCAACTTTTCGTTTCAGGCACATTGTGCCCAAGCATTGTGCCCTCAGTAATCAGAGAATCATAAAAGAAAACTCACTCACAACGAAAAAGGTACCTAGAGAGAGAAGGAATCATGGAAAATCAAGAATGGTCACATTTGGAAGTATTATTCCTCGGGGCAGCATAAAATTGAAAATGTTTCGTGCGTACAATGAGAAAACCATTCAAGAAGTTATATTGTTATTAATTTCAGAAATAATATGACATAGAAAAAGAGACAGGAGCCAGGAGAAATTGAAATTGCAATGCTATTTTGCTCAAACCCGATTCAAAATTTCCAAACGAAACTATAACATAATTATCATAACCTCTCTAAGCACTATCTATGGCTTAGACTGCGCATTAGGAAATTTCGGCGAGACTGGAGTCCCTTCAGGCGGGACGATAGGCAACTCAGCAACACCCAGCAAGTCCGAGACCGAGACAATGGAAATGCCTGTCATGCCAGTGCCGTTGCCTGATACGGGTACTTTTCGTTCGTATATCCGGATGTATCCACTAAGCGGAAGGCGCGTCTTTACCCTGATTTACCCCGCTAGCTGTCTTACCTACCGCGCGACTTAGATTGCGTTATAAGTCAATGCGCTTTACTGTAGTTTCTATCGTTCGTAGCCAATGAGAATTAGGCATTACGTCAAGTGACCCAACTTTGTCACGATTTCAATACTGACCTGCGGTTTTTTTTCTGTGACGTACAGGGTGTGCCAAAAATATGGATCCTTCCTTACTGATGTCTCGAGAACGATTACAGATTATTGACATGCGGTTTGAACGAAATTCCTTAAAAAAAGGTGGGCCGCTTTCGAGGGGGGGGGGGGGGGGTCGTTTCCTCTCTGCCTCGCGCCCGCGGGAACAACTTTTAAATTTAAAATGGGAACTCTCTTTGCCTGATACTTCGTAGAAGTCATACCAAAAATACGTGATATCCTTCCAAAAAAACAAAAATATGATTTTTGTACAAAATTTCGGCCCAATCCAAAAAATGTCACTAATTACCAAAAACAAAAAAAAAACCAGGCACCCAAAAAATATGATGGCAGTACCGTTTGGATTCATCATATAAAAGGAAATGATATCAAAACGGCCCAATTTTCTCTTTCATGCCCATGCAATATACCAAACACCCCAACTTTTTTCACAAAAAAAAAATAAATAAATAAATAAATACCTATAAGGCATGATGACCTGAACACGTTTATTGGATCCATCGCTTTAAAGGAGTATGATATCAAATCGGCCCAACTTCTCTGAAATATGCCCATCTCGGATCAATAATTTTTTTGAGACCTTCCGACTCATCGCTGAGGAGACACTGATCATTACTTGACCCTTAGTATATGTCCTTGTTTAGATGTCAAAGAGTTCCTTATGAGAACTGTAATGAATTTTTTTTCTTTGAAGAGATAAAATCAAAAAATCGTCATAAAATTGAAAAAAAAATTCGAAGAAAAAAAAAGGAATGGGCCGGCCGGCACGTACAAAAAAAAGGGGGAAATGTAGATACATTGGTATGCCCCAACATTTTGGCATGGGTGACCGACCCGGTCTTGCCAACATCCATGAAGTTGCTAAGAAAGAAGCATTGTAAGTAGGAGGCACATAATATTCGCAATAATACGCCAAGGTTCAGTAGTTTGTAAGGCCTTCTATCAGAAACAAACAAAGAATATGGCATTGCTTGAAAGTTGTTAAGTTGTTCACCCATGTGTGAATATCTTTCAGTCTATCTTTCAATGACGATTTCAAGAAGGACTGATCCTCCTTTTGACGATGATACTTGTTAATGTATATGTGAAAGAGAGACGATAATCACCCTATATTATCTACCACTTGTATGTACGGCCGGCCGGCCCATTCCTTTTTTTTTCTTCGAATTTTTTTTTCAATTTTATGACGATTTTTTGATTTTATCTCTTCAAAGAAAAAAAATTCATTACAGTTCTCATAAGGAACTCTTTGACATCTAAACAAGGACATATACTAAGGGTCAAGTAATGATCAGTGTCTCCTCAGCGATGAGTCGGAAGGTCTCAAAAAAATTATTGATCCGAGATGGGCATATTTCAGAGAAGTTGGGCCGATTTGATATCATACTCCTTTAAAGCGATGGATCCAATAAACGTGTTCAGGTCATCATGCCTTATAGGTATTTATTTATTTATTTATTTTTTTTTTGTGAAAAAAGTTGGGGTGTTTGGTATATTGCATGGGCATGAAAGAGAAAATTGGGCCGTTTTGATATCATTTCCTTTTATATGATGAATCCAAACGGTACTGCCATCATATTTTTTGGGTGCCTGGTTTTTTTTTTGTTTTTGGTAATTAGTGACATTTTTTGGATTGGGCCGAAATTTTGTACAAAAATCATATTTTTGTTTTTTTGGAAGGATAGAAAATACAGTAGAGTCTCGATTATCCGCGCCTCGATTATCCGCGATTCGGACTATCCGCGCCTCGGTTATCCGCGATTCGGACTATCCGCGCCTCGGTTATCCGCGATTCGGATTATCCGCGGTCTGTGGAGCGGACTTTTTTTTAATTTTTCAACTTCTTTTGAAAGCGACCGGGACCGAACGGAGAAATTCGGGGTCCTTCCTCTCCTCTTCGGTATCTCCGGTCCCAATTATCGCGGATAATCGAGACTCTACTGTATCGTGTCTCGATCGCGAAGTTTCAAACTTTTGCTATATTTTTTTATTTTAATAATAATAAAAAAAAAAAAAAAAAAAAAAAAAAAAAAAAAAAAAAAAAAAAAACGGCAGACTGAACTGTATACTTATTGGATGACAAAATTCCAAGAAATAGCGTTCAATTGTTTCGAAAGATGAAATATAACTAACAACCTAAATCCTCGCAAATCGAGATCGTGTCTTTTGACTTTCACGATCGATAAGTGTTGACAAATGCCGGTGTTTGACACTTACATTCTGTTTGACAGTCGCGAGGAAAATGGACAGTCGCCAGTTGCACTGCCGCATGCCGACTGTGTGGTCTGGGTGCATGACTGCATGTGCGCTCGGTCAGAATGTAAGTGTGACGACGGTTTTTAATAGGTGCAAAATATATAAGTCGAAAATCACGAATCTTGGTTTGGAACATAGGCGGATCCAGGTCCTTCACACGAGGGGGGCAAAAGGGAAGTCCGGGGGACATTTCGCAAAAAAATTTCCAAATTTTAAAGCATCTAATATGCAGTTTGAATCGATTTCGTCATGAATAATCAACAAATATAAGCGTTCCTTCTTCTTTCTTCCGTTACTTCCTGCATTCTCTCTTCCCTTCTTTTCTGCCTTTTTTTCGGTCGAACGGGAGGGGCGTATGCCCCCTACGTCCCCCTCCCTGGGATTCGCCTATGATTTGGAGTGTCGCAGACTCGTAAATTCAAGAAACCCTCTCTATTGTCTTGTAGTGTTTCATGTTATCAATTTTCTCCGACTGGTACATAACTTTTTTCTCAGAATAAGGAAAAAGAGTGAATTAATGAAAGGAGCACACATGTAAATGTTGACAGGGGCCTAATTTTGTGGGTACTTTTGCACCAAAGTGCACCACCCGTTGATAAGTTGAAACTGCACTGTCGACCAATCAGAGGCCCTAAAATGGACCTCTAGAGCTTAACTCATCTTAGCGTACTATTTCAGTGCGCTCGCGCATTTTCAGCCCCAGGTGAGAAAAGTGAGGTACAGGCGTGAGAGTGAGAGGGAGACTATATAGCACACTGTGTGCTCGGACGAAAATAATGAACTAGTGTCCCCTTTCATGGGGGGGGGGGGGGGGTTACTAGGTAGAGGTAATGCGGGAAGGTGAGGAGAGGCAACAAGGAGGGATTCTAAGTTCTCGCAGAAAAAAGTGCGTGCGTTATGTACAATACGAATATCATGGTTTCTTGTCGTCGCGTCGCTTATTAATTTTTGGCTTCGGGCCTAGAATAATGACCTTCCAAACCAATTTTTAAAGTCTTACCACACTATGTATTTACGTACCGAAAGTCGTATCTGTAGAGTTTGGCGCCTACTTCTTCTACCATATACTTTCCATCGGTAGTAGAATTATTGAGATGACAATGCTCTCCCTATGTAGGTAATTCAGTGCCACATTTAAGAATTCAACCAATCTCATCCCCCTTAATACTCATTTAGGTGTCGTTTTATTTATTCCATTTTTTTTGGCATACAGTAAAAGATTACGTTTAGTTCAATCGGAAATTCGAAATTGAGAAGTATCTTTTCGCAATGAAGACATCACTAATGTGTCAACGCACGCTTCGTCAAAAGCAATCACATTAGTCACTAATGTAAGCTGCTTCAAATCCTTGCAATGTTGATTGGGTTTTTAAGTGATGCAACTATTCGGCCTCCGCGGCCACACTAGGAAGTATCAATTCTCAATGAAGGCGTTTCTTATGCGTCGACAGTAAGTTCGCATCAAATGACGGACCTCTGGGCAAGGCATAAATTTAAGCATTCCGATACATGTCATTTAGGTACTTAAAATTTCACGTAAAACACGATTTTCAGAGAAAATGATTGAAATCAACATGTAACTGAGATATAAATCCCTCTAGTTTACATTGGTTGGGGGAACTCAGAATTTCCCGCTCACAAGAGAAAAACTAGTCTACTTGAATCGAATTGTGCACTATAGCGGTTACGGCAGGCTCCTTAAATAAGCAACGCTCCTTCCCTGCCTTGTGCTCTTCAAAGTGTTAACAGCGTGCAGCAGCTGAGCCGAAACACCGAATTTTAGGTTTCCCCTTTTTTATACCGCGGAGGCTGTTAGGCGTGGGGTGATGTTTAGTACACGATTTGACTCCCTTAGGCTTTAGTTTTTTCATGGGAGGAAGGTTTGCATTTACGCATCGAAGAACGTTAAATATCTTAGGTAGGAGTTAATTTCAGTAATTTTCGTCGCGCAAATCGTATTTGACGTGAAATTTTGATGAGGTCTAAGGGTGAGAAGGCATCAGAACGCTTAAATTCGCACCTTGTCCAACGGTCCATTCTCTTAAACAATCGAATTCATTCGCACTAATCCAAGCTGGTACACTGGTGATCGGGTTTTCAAATAATGCAACTATTCGGCCTCCGCGGTCACGCTAGGAAGTATCTTTTCTCAATGAAGGCGTTTCATAAGCGTTGACACGCGTATCAAAACATCATCTCAAGCAACCGCATTACTCACTAATCTAAACTGCCTAAATGGTGCTTGGGTTTTTGAGGGATACAACTATTCGGCCTCCGCGGTCACGCTAGGAAGTATATCTTTTCTCAATGAAGGCGTTTTATAAGCGCTGACACGCGTATCAAAACATCATCTCAAGCAACCGCATCACTCACTAATCTAAGCTGCCTAAATGGTGCTTGGGTTTTTGAGGGATACAACTATTCGGCCTCCGCGGTCACGCTAGGAAGTATCTTTTCTCAGTGAAGGCGTTTTTTAAAGCGTTGCCGCTCTTTGGGAATCCTTTGCCTTTCATCAATGCCTTGCTACCTTGCATCTTTGATTAATGCCTTTTCATCTTCGTGCCCATTTATTCTTCCCCACTCTCCCTATTTTTTCTCTCTTTCTTCTTGTTTTAGCCCTCTTTTCTCTTCCTCCCACTTTTTCTTCTGGCTTTTTATCCCATTCGTTTTTCTCTCTCTTCCTTCGTTCCCCTGTCTTTTTAATTTTGGCGCCTTTGGTAACACGGCGCCTGGTTCCATCACTCCCTTCATTTCACCTTCACGACGACATTGCTTAAATCCAGCCCTAAGTCCCATCACTTCATATTTTCATTTAAAAATAGGTATTGCTCTAGAAAAACGAGAGGGTCTTGATTACCCGCACCCACCTCATGGCCCGAAAAGAATTTAAAAAAGGTCATTCTTCGCGATTTTTTGACACAATTGTAGTCTTTGACCCCTGCCCTTAACCTAATGAAATCGTTGACCATGAACACCCCCCCCCCCCTCCCCTCGCTTTAAGAGTTTTTGGCTAAATTACTATATGTATTTTTATGTTATTTCATTTTTTTCCCGACAAATTTAAAGTAGAGGAGTTAATCGTATGTTTGATCCCTCTATCCCTTATTTCACCAGTCTCAGGTGCGGGGCCGGATTTACCTATTTACCGCCCATGGGCCGCCTGTGTTTTGCCGCCCCCTTCTCATTCGTTTTGAAACATCAATAAAAACCATCAAGTGAACATGCCGGAGGGGAAGGGGTGCATAAGACGCGTTTACTCACTCGTGTTGAGTACATTTTTTGCGAAAGCCCTGTCAACACTACTAGCAAAATTTCACGGAACCTGTTCAATAAGTTGAGTTCCGTAAATATATCTCTGTGTGAACAAGGTCCTCCATTTATAAGAAATTAACCAAAAAATTGAAAGAACAAACATAAATGTGGTCTAATAATTACAACTTCCGCCGCTGCGCCGGGCTGATCGCACCGTGTTTGGCGCAATGCTTGAAGTATTCCTGCAGCCTTGTAGGCGCTACGCGTTTCACGCCAACTGCTCCTGACCGGCGCACTGTGCTTGACGCAATGAGTGAAGTATTCATGCAGTCTTGTAGGCGCTAATATGTGTTACATGTCGACCGTAGTGCTGAGGGCTTGTCCTTTTCATCTCAAGTCCTCGTCATCACTCCTCTTTGCACTGAGCTCCAGGCCAAATTGCGTGTTTAGTTCCTCTCTTAACTCGATTAATTAAAGATGCTGTCTCTTTTATCACCGGAAAACGATAAAATTAGAAATTACTATACTCACAGGAAAGATAGATTTTCTCCCCTTTTCTCCTTGATAATTTATTTTTTCTGAATCCGATTTTATTGTACCTATATTTAAAAAAAAAAATTGCAAAATTTACCGCCCCCTAAATTTGCCGCCATGGGCCGCGGCCCATGTAGCAGCCCCCTTAATCCGGCTCTGCTCAGGTGACCGTCGCGCGACGCTTACTTTGAGAGTCGGATCTTAAAACCCCGGTCGCTTAGCCGGGAATCGAACTCGGAACCCCATAATCTCGAGGCCAGCGCTACAACCGCTACACCACAGAAGCCCACAATTATGACAACCGTGATTCTCATCTGCCGGCCCACGCTACGTCATCAATACAATGGAAAGGGCGGGGGTGGGGCCCGCGAACCCGCGATGGACTGGTTTAGTGAAGGGGGATCCATGGGGGGCGGGGGATCTGCGCAGTGACTGACCTTAGTGTTTAGATTATGGATGTTGTGTACGTCGTCTCACGCCTGACTCAACAAGTGTTTCGCGTAGCGCCTTTTCATTGCCCCTCTGCTGAACGCTGGATTTTGTTATTTTCGTATGTTTCGTCATACTGATTGTTGGCCTTGCGACCGACCCGAGCCCGCGGTGGTCTCTCGTTTCCAGCCACACCAGAAATCAGTCGGTATTCAGTCGTCTGCAGACACAGCTAATTTCAATGCCTTATTAGTAAGTCGTGACGTACCCAAGGAGGAAGCCGTGTTTTGAGACCAGTGTTTCAGGACTCACACGTTCTATGTTTTCTCCAGTGCTTAACTTTTTATTTTCACGCTTCCGTGAACTCGCAATCTAGAGAATGTGAATCAGTGATCTGCAAAGTGTGTTTTAACCGAAATATGTGCTGCTGCAACGAAGTTTTTAACCTGATATTTCGGTAGTCGTTGCCAAAATAAATAAGTGGCCGTGCTTATCAGAGTCCCCACGTGTGCTTGTTTTTCACCCTTATCAGCTGAAATAATTAAAAAAGTGTTTCATTATGGGTGAAGCCACGAATTTGTTAAATGTAATGAATGGAGCTTTGCAAGCGCTCAGCTCTGGCGAAGCAGACTTCAATCGAATCATCTCGGAGGCCAAACATATTCTACCAAAAATTACGAATCACCTGAAAGTTGTAAGTAAAATTTATTGTTGTCAGCAACTTTCAACCTTAATTTATCGCTACTGAGCTTACTTCAACGAAGTTCCTGTGAATTTCAGTGCTCGTGGAGTCTGCTGTTTCCAATTAAGTACCTCAAAAATCCTATAATCATCATTTGGATAAAACGAATGCAACTCCTCGGCTGTGTTATTGTATCCCAACAGTCAATACCTGGAACATTGTGGCAGCTCTTCTCTAGAAGTATGATTTGAAATTGATTTAATCAATACTACCTGTGTACTGGACTGTTAAAAAGGAAAAATCGTAGATAAGATGAAACCAAAGTGAACACCACATAGCAGGGAATATAGTATTACTTTCGAAAGAGAAACAAATAGTATTGGTATCCAATATCTATCAAATTAGGTGTTAATATTTTGGTTACGCCATTATGGAGGGATTTTATTATATAAAGCTGTTGTCCCAGATGTGGTGAATCGCTTTTTTTCACAAGTTAGTCAATGACCAGCGTTCAAAATAAGAATGTAAACAAAGGGGCACAGGGCAACATAACCTCACTCTTGGAACTTGCTTCGATTTTTTTGAGAATTGTTAATTTATCTCATGCAATCTTGGGGGTTCATCAGGCGGAAACGCACATTTGAGGAGGTACAGAACTTATAATTTGACAGCGCAAGTCTGCAATCACATATCTTGTTTGCGGTGTTTGAAAATCTCCGCCTTTGTCTTATTTTTTTAAAGGAGAGCAAATCAACATCATTCCTTGAAGTATTTGCAGAATTTTCTTCGCACAGAGAAGAAAAATCACGGCAGTTTTAAAGAATTGCCGTTGAGTAGTTTTCCGTTTAAAAAATAAGGTATGACAGGAAGTCTGCGACTTCGCAAACCGAGTATTGTGATTGCCGACTTCCCCCGTCAAATTGCAAGAAAATCCAGCAAAAACAGTCTGAATTTCTCCAAAATTAAAGTTTGAAAATCAACTTTCCGTTCCTTATGGGAAATCCCATGTTAATTGAAGTGAGACCGAATCTTGGCTAGGACACCAGGCATTGCAATTTATCTTGAACTGTGATGTCAGCACAAATACAGTCTATTCCCTCATTTCAGGGAAAAAATTTTTTAAGGAAGGAAATGTGTCTGCGGGTTACATGAATGTCCGGAAATACACCCACGACAGGAAGTTTTCAAACGTGAAGAGAAAAAGGAGAAAAAAAAGGTCATCATTTCAAACAATTTCGGAAAGTGAGGAAATTTTTTGAAATTGATGAAGGCATTAATCCTGGATTGCGTGAAAATTTCATCCGAACGGCTTTTTTTTGTACCCATATGAGATTGTCCTGAATTCCATCCTAATGCTACCCAAGTCTGGGGGGGGGGGGGGGGGATCATGAAACATTGCGTACAAAAAGCTTTTATTTTTCATCACCAAATCTGCATTCTAAGTGATGATGTTTCCTTATTCTTGTGCGGCTGTTTGTGCCGAGGCAGTAAGGTCAAAGCCGTCATTAATAGAGGAGGTACCTAGAAAAATCAAATTTAAGCAATTTTTTTTTTTTTTTTAAAAAAAAAAATTCTTATAACTTATTTAATTAGAAAACAGGGAACGGTCGGGAATGACAACCCCCACCCCCTTTCCCCCGGCTCTCTCCCCCGTAGTCTCCAGTAGTTCCCAAGGCAGGATCTCGAATGGCTGTATGATGTGTTGTCATTCATTGTCTTGAGTCCAATTCGACTAAAAAAGAACAAGAAAGTCTCCTTTCCAAACTTCCAAATCTCAATCTCGAGCTATTTTCGTGGCACAGATGGTGAACGGGTGGTCTGTTCCCATGCACATTTGTGGAAAATTTTATTGTTTCTGGATCGGAGTGACCAGGCTACGCTGACAGTGAGTAGCTGCGTCCTCTCACTCAGTGGCTCGGAATGATGTCAGGCCGCATTCCTGGGTTCCCATCGGCGCGGCCACGCGGCATGATGGCCTTGCGGCTGCACGGCATGCGGCGGCATCGGCGGCTATACCACCGCGGCGCACCATGGTATGGATTCGAGTGGCAATAAAACGGAAGAAAAAAGGTCCGAAGGATATCGATACTTGTATGTCAATAAACAGCATACAGGGTGATCCAAGGTTAAACGGCCAGGCTGCAGGAGCGCGTTCTATGGGTAAAAATAAGACTTTTGTTGTATAAAGATTTTTCTGAAAGTTCCCCTGTCGGAGCTACGCCCCCCCCCAAATCTCGGAAAGTAAATCGTTTTTCCTGAATTTCGGCAACGGTTGTGAACCAAATCTCACGAAGATTTGTACTCCCCTGTACAATGATGCCCTGAATTCACAAATGATCTTAAAAAATTGAAATCTCAATTTAAAGAGGGGGTTTGGGGGTGTTTCGGCTCCTGCAGTGCAAAACCATGTACCTACGTTGCACGCTGTGGATTTTAACAAAGATTGTGCCAAAATCGGCAGCTATATATGTGTATAATACAAATATAGCCAGAGGCATCTTCAATGTATTTGCAGTTTCGTAGTTAAGAAATGGCCAATCGCAAGCTGTAAGGTATTGTCTCTGGTCAGGTACGAGACGAGGCAAAATAAACATAACCTCAAACGCAGCACGCTGAGTGACTGGGATTATGGTCGGAAGTCCTTGCGTGTTGCACTTCAGATATTTGTCATTCATATCTTATCGGTGTTTCAATTGACTAGATATTTTACTACCGTATTCACCAGAGTAAATACTATCGATCCACATCCCATTATCGAACTGTTTCCGACCCTCTTCTTCTCGATTTATTGCCACTTAACTCGGAATAGGGAACCATCGTGCGGCGCCGGCGCTGCACCAAGCTGTAATTAACGCCCTCCGATTCAGTTCCGTTCGTTGTCATCATTCATAAGGTCTCATCCATCCACCCTTTTTCCATTAGTCGATGCCTAGCGTGTCTAACACTTGATGTTGAAACTACAGAATCATGCATCTCGTCTTGCGACGTTGCAATTTTCATTATTGTGAACAATTTGATGAGAACTTGCCTTCCCTCTTAAAGATTTTTTTTTCGTATTATAGTGTCGAATAGAAATTCTCTTGGAAATTTTGAAGAAGTGCAGTCGAGATGCGTGTCTCTGACACTACAGTCCCACCGTTGAAACTTCATTTTCTCATGTTTCCAACACAGCGATCCTACCGTGTAGCACTTACAATTAGCCAAAAATTGTGCCACACCTTCTTGAAGTCCGTGGAGTACCATACTCTTCCATCCCCTTTTCACGCTTTGAAATAAAATACACACAGTGTTCTCATTGACCACGTAGTAGTAGCTGTGTGTAGTGAAAATCAGCGTCCTTAGTCGGGTCCGGATTGAATAGGCAACTGAACTAACTAGGGCCGGATTTACCTTCTTGCCGCCCATGGGCCGCCCGTAGACGCGTTTACTCGCGTTTGGCACATTTTTTGTAAAAACCCTGTCAACACTAGCAAAAATTCACGGAAATTTGCTCGAAAATTAAGTTCCGTAGACCTATCTCTGTGTGGACGATGCCTTTCATTTATAAGTAAAGAACGAAAAAATTATGAATAAGAATAAACACGAATGTGGTCTAATGATCTTTATTTCCGCCACCGCGCCAACCGCACTGTGTTTAGCGCAATGCGTGAAGTATCCCTACAGTCTTGTAGGCGCTGTGCGTTTCATGCTGACCGCTGCTGACCAAGTGACCGCACTGTTTTTGACGCAATGCGTGCAGTATTCATGCAGTCTTGTAGGCACTATGAGTTTCTCGCCAACCACTGCTGACCGCACTACGTTTGACGCAATGCGTGAAGTATTCATGGAGTCTTGTAGGCGCTAATATGTGTTCCATGCTGACCGGTGCGCCGATAGGGCTTCTCCTTTCCATCTCAAGTTCTCACCATCATTGCTCTCTGCGCCGTGCCGCTCCAGGCCAAATTGCGTGTTTGGTTTCTCTCTCAACTAGACTAATGAAAGGCGTTGTCTCTTGTATCACCAAAAGACGAACAAATTAGCAATTACTATACTTTAACTCTCAGGATATGAGAGAGTTTGTCGCCTTTCCTCATGTGTGATTCTGAATCAGATTTTTTTCTTGATACCTACATTTGAAAAAATTACAGCATTTGCCGCCATGGGCCGCGGCCCATGTGGCCACCCCCTTAATCCGGCCCTGGAACTAACTGCATAACAAAGTGTGGAGCATCACGAGTAAATGAAGGCGCTCCATGCTGAGCTGTGTCTTCCAAGTCCTATACCAATAACCTTCATTACGTCGTTTGTGCCGAGGCAACTCCTAAGCCGCTCGTAAATTGTCGGAGATTGTTAATTTCCTGCGAGTGCATAGTGAGTTAGAAGTACTTGCTGCGCGAGAAGAACGTAAGTCGCTGATAATAAGTAGCTAGTGCGGGCGCAGGGTCAGATGAGTAAAGACGTATGAGGAGCGAATGCATCAGCCGCTATCACAACTTTCGCTTCACAAGGACCTGAATTACAAATTCAGTGTGAGTTTCGAGTTTCGATCGGCACCACCCATGGGCGCAACTAAAAGCTATTTGTGGGGTGGCACCAGGCACGTCATCAACAGGGTCGGGGGAAGCACATTAATAAGCACCCTACTATAGGAGGCTCAGGGGATTCCGCCAGGTTTTAAGGAGGGTTCGGGGAGGACTCGCCTAGCTCTGAAGAGGGCTCGAGGACCTCCTCGAAAAATTTTGAAAATTGGCTTGTCTTCGGAGCAATATCGAGCTGTTCGTATCAAAAAATTAATTGAATTAAAATTTCAATGATGAGTTTGTTACGGATGTAGCAATATTTCTTTTATTTTTTGGGAGGACCAAACAAATTTCTGAGGGAGGGCAGGGGCAGGCCGCAGGCCCCCATATTTCCACTCCCAGAATCACTCCTTCCGAAAATAGAAAAATTCTTTTCTGAAAAGCCATGAATAATGCATGCAAAAACTCGCATAGCGGGGAGTGGCTGCAAGTTTCAAATGAAGATGGTGAAGTTGAAAGCTCTTTCAACTTGTTGCTCCCATCGCCTCACCCACGCTGCGCTGTGAGGCGACGACATCACAGCAAGACATCGCTGGTCTAATGCCAGCGTTGTAAAATTTCATGAAAAATATAATCGTGAAACTTCAAGCGGAATGTCTCTTGAAATGTCAGGAAAAATATGGAAGGTTTGAAAAATACGATGAAGCATAAGTTTTTCTGTCACCAATGGTTATATAGTCCTAATAATGAAATTGATAATAAAATACATGCATCACAACGGTAGAAATTGAAGCTC
Organism: Bemisia tabaci; assembly: GCF_918797505.1. Lineage (NCBI taxonomy): Eukaryota > Metazoa > Arthropoda > Insecta > Hemiptera > Aleyrodidae > Bemisia > Bemisia tabaci. Next base: position 26,050,582 of record NC_092793.1, read on the forward strand.
AACAGCAGCTAGGCCCCGAATTGTCCTTTAAATTCCAGAAAGAAGTAAAAACCACGTTAGAAATAATGATCATTGACACGCGTAAAAAATATTCAATTTAATTTCTTTTTCGTTTGCTTTTAAAGATTGAGTGCTTCAATAAAGCAAAACAAGAAGTTCCAAATCAGTCGCACCGGAGGGCACACTAGTCATGGATTTTTTTTGTCCTCGGTTATTTTTGCTTGAATATACATCTTTAAGTCCTAAAACCTCTATTACTAACATAAAACAGCGTTTTAAGTAAAAAAAAAAAAAAAAAAAAAAAAAAAAGAAGGCGAGTAGAGCAGGTATACGCACCATTGAAATTATCAACATCGAACGCAAAAATCCATGCTAAATGGCTGATGTTCAATCCTGATATGAAATGGTCCAGTTTGAACGCTGATCGTTGAGAACATCATCATCACTGAAGATTCAATGAAGTAAAATAAAGCTGTTTCACTGCCGTTTCAAGCGCAGTGAAACTATTCAGTCTACATGGCTCTAACTTAATTTTACTTCAATTTTAATTATTGTGAGGTTCATGGCAATTTCTAAATTGATTCTACAATAAAATCAAAGTACCTTTGAATTCATAATGGCTAGTCAAAGTAAAAACTTGAGCACTTGCATTGAAACCAAGAACTGATCGGACAGAATACGAGAGAATTTTTATTTTTTGACCACTAAAACTTCTCAAATGAAACACTAATTTTTGAGTGAGCGCTTTTAACATTGCTCTCAACGACACGCGAATGACTGCAGCGCTTCACTTAACAGACAACAACGTCTCCTAGACAACGACAACAACTCACATGAAACTAAACAAACCCGATAAGCCAATCAGAGTTGTCTCGAAATTCTTAATTTTTTCCAACATCATAAAAGACACTTTAAACCATAATTCGAGGTACTCAATGGATATAAAAATATGCATTGAGTTCGCTTCAGTCCCAAGGATTTCACAAAGTTCATACGGTCACTAATAATGGTACTAGGACTGTTGAAAAAATCAAATTTTCCCGCCAAACAAAAAATTGAAGCTGGGTCACAAACATGCCATGAAGCAGTCCCTACGCCTTTCTGCGGCCTCAATCTCATTGGCTAACGAGTCCCTGTACTTTTTGCGTCACGAACAAATTTTAAGATGGCTGCCTCCAGTACCTCGCCACCTCCTTCTATATTTTCTCCATGTTCGCCGACCACACCTACGTTGCGTTATGATGTGCGTGCTTGGCGCGTGGCGTGAATCACCCGGCTCCCCCCCCCCCCCCCCCCCCGCCCCCAGGGGGCCTCAGGATGCGGAAGGCTGCGGGGTCTAGACGGATGTTACCCGCGCACCCGCTTCGTGCCCCTCGTAGCAGATCGATATCTTTGGCGCCACCGTGGTGCAATAGCCTTCCTCCTATTCGCTTCCTTCCCTCAATGTTGCTACCCCAAGGCATTAATATTTAACCCCGCAAAAAAATGCCATGTGGGACCCGCTGAATTTTTAAAAATTTTCCGAGGTCTCGGAGCGCTCCCAGACCCGTTTCCCTCGCTGCTCACTCCCCCACCAGGTTAAAAAAACTCAGAAATATGACACCGAAAGGGCGAAACCCCACCCCTCTAAATTTTAGCAGTTTTTTTTAGAAAATGCAAGAAATTGTACGGTTTTTTCGCCTCCTCTGCTTCAACGGTCCTTATCATACTATCAAGCCAAAAATGTCAATTTCAACTGTAGGAGTAATCACAAGAAAAATTAACGTATCATATTTGCGTTTGGCGAGTTGACCATTTGTTAAATTGTGCTAGCAAAACAATCTTAACCTCTCAGTCCATTCTTGTCGCCGGCATAATCTCGATACATCGATGTATGCTGAATTTCTATTCCTTACGAAAGTATCGACTAAATTTGGACCCTGCGCTCATCGTGGCAATCCCGGTTACGCGTCCAGGAACGGGGAACTCCGTCCCTGTCCCTTTGCCGCAAAGCGCGTGCAGTAGCCGTTCAGTAGCTTCGGAGCTTGAACTGAGGCGCCATCGGAGATTGCCGTAAATTCCATGTTAATGGTCCCTGTTCTCGTAGTGTCAACCTAATTTCTCGGCCCCTCCCATGCCTTATAGACTTCGAGGTACCCGTATTTTTTTCGTAAGTTGAACCCCCTTCTCCTCTAGGCACGTCAACGTTGCGATTGGCTTTTCGGATCGAATTTGTGCACCGCATGCGTCTGCTCATAGGTTAGGCGAGGCAAGCTTTGTTTATGTTTTCATTTTCTTCTTTTGGTCTGTTTTTTGTTGTGCCTTTTAATCTATAAAAGGAAAATAATCAACAAGTTTTTACATTTCTTTTCCTGAGAGCGTTTTTTTAAAGGAAAAAATGGAAGAAAAAAAAATGCCAAACATGGATTCCAAAGAATATTTGTTTTTAAAACGCCCATAGTTGATTTCAGATTCTACCCAATTCTCTAATTTATTTCTGCCTCGATAAAAGTGCGACATTCTCATCGGGACTGAAATCTGAAGCATTGTTGTCGGTAACAAACCATTCCTTACCATAAAAATATGATTGCAAATACCACCAGGAAAGTAGGCAGGTTCTGGAATTCACCTCGAACGAATTGTAAGAAGATTTTGTTTTCTTCCTGGATTACCTTTTTTTTCAAATTATATTTTACTTATTTTTTTGTGCAGCAACATTTCTTTTATAAGTGAGCCTTGGTGTAAATTTGCCATACTTTCATTTTCTGACTACTTAATTTTAGACTTCTGGTCCATTTGTGTTACAAAGCTCGGTTATTCCAAATGTTAGTTCTCCGTACGAAAGTTGTATGACAGTCTAGGGTGTTCAGGTGTAACCTCCACCAATGAGAATTTTCATTCGTGGACTGTTAACATGTCTCGTCAACAGTCTATCGTGTCCGTTGACGAACCAGGTGCTTCAATCAGGGCCGAACGGGTGAGCTGTTGCGAGATTTTTAACATAATCTCCTGATCAACAAGTTGTCTCAAATGTAGTCCAAACACGTTTCCGAAACCGTAAACCGCCAACGAAAATTAAGTTACAGTTTAATTACCGGCGGTATGGCGGGAAATGTTAGGCCACACCCATCTAATCACAAACGGGAAACGAAAATTTGCTCTCGTGACCTATCTTTTCAACTGTATACGGATCCTGACAACCTACTGAGGAATGAAAATTCGCTTTTGTAGCAGAAAAAGAAGAACAGCCTATGATCATTGATCGAAAGCTCTGATTGTGAGTGTAAAGAATACGCCGCAACTCACCAACAGCGTAGCGCGCCGACATCAAGTCGGTGTCGGAGGATTGATTGCCTCAAGAGGCAATCTTCCGACAAAGAAAAAAAACAGAAGGTGATTGCGAGTTAACTTTGACGGCCATTTTGCGCCTCATTCGCACGATCTCCGTAACTGGGCACAGCTTTAATCGCAATATCTCAGAAACGGTAAATCCATCGAATACATTTTAAACTAGATACGTCAAAGGCTTACAATCAAATTTCCGATCACACTAACTTGGAAAAGGTGACTGGGAACAATACTTCAGCTAATTTTCATGTGTATCTGATTACGTCAGGGGGTACAAATTCTTTGTTCATCTTAGATCACGCGCTCTTCAAGAGTAAGCAGGAACTAACAAGGATTTATTCTTTTTTTTTTTTTTTTTTGTAAATCAGCAGTTAATTATCAGTAAGTAATCGAGCAACATCAGCTATTGCCAAATTTAATTGGGCAATTTAATTTTTTACATGCAAACTGTTGTGCGAATTTTTGTGCTAATTTCAGGGAATTTTCTGCATAGTAGGTGCGAAGCAAATTCCTTTAAATTTTCCAAGGAATCCGCGCAAACGTTCACTTGTAAAAAATTTAATCACCCAGTTAAATTTGACAATAGCTGATGTGGTTTGGTTCTTTTCTGCTAAACGCGGTCCAATTATCGGTATGCGATTAAATCGTGGCGAGTAAAATCGCGCATATTATTTTCCCAGGTATACGACTTACAAGCAATAACTCGGAATATCGCCCACCAAATGGAAAAATGATGGTGTGAAACACTATTTCTCACGAGCACGCTTTCCGTTCTGTACTGATGGGCTTATGACACGGTCCGTCGCATCGGTTTTTTTCTTTGTCCGTTAGTCGGAAATCGGTCGTCGGTTGTTGTTTCGTTCCGCTGTAAGTCAGTTTCCACCTTTATCGTCACATCTGCGCCAAGATGGGTGTGACAACAAGCATCTAACGGCGGGCAGTATTTTTTGTTGTCATCGGGAAACGATTCCTAACCTGGATCTCTTCGCGTGAAGTCCGATATGGCAATTACTTAATGGATCTGATACCTGATCAACCCTCATGATTCATCCGCAGTTATTGCTTCGTGAAGCTTTGCCCCTCTTTTCAGAATTTTTATCACTTTCCATCGGGTACTCAGTGATACCGCACAATAAAATCACCATTAACCTCTTCGAAGGCAATCAATTTTTTGGTCCCATACATTCGACAGTTAGCCACACGCAGTGTATGGATAGTTTGTTGTAGTGCCTATAGTCACCAAAAACGCATAAAAAATGGTGAAGAACAAGGTGGGAAGATAAACTTGAACGAATTTCAAGGATCGCGCATGACCTATATACAGGATCTTCAGATGCTTATTGTCTTAAGATCGGCAATTTTTACAAAATCCGTCTTTCCGAGCCCTTCAAAATTGCAAAATACTTCTCGTCTATCCCAAGGTTGGACCATAGAACAGGATGCGTCGCGTTTTGGGCCGGCGAGCGAAGGAAGCAAGGAGGAAAAAAATTTAAAATAAGAAAGTAAAAAATCCTTTGTCCTCCCAGTTATCTTAACTCGCCACCACACAGTACTGCCTTTATGTAGTAAACGTCAGATATTCTTTATTACCCCATTCGTATTGATTTGTCTCCAGGATTGCCTGAAGTCAGTGATAATAAATTCAACCATGCGAATTTTTAATTAAAATGTTGACCAATATTTGAGATTATAGTTTTTCAAGGAAGTTTCGAAACCGTGGACACCTCGTCTGCCCAAAATCACGGGGGTGTCGACCTCAAGATACCCTCTACGGTTGCGGGTGCGTGCGGCGCGAACTGAGCGACCCTTTTTCGCCTTCAAATTCATTTGATACTTCATGCCTACACTAGAGCTTGAATAGTTGCATCACGTATTTTCATGTCTAGTCGGAAGTAGATGGCTAATGTCACCGCGAAATCATGAATTCAGTCGTTCGTTTACTCCTTAGAAATGCATGTTTGATTGTTTAGTTTCTCTTGAGTTTTAGTTCAGATTTAGATTTTAGGGAGTCCCAACATTTAAATTTTGTGGAAAATGTTTCCATACCTCACAGTTATCTCACTTTAATTTTTATAACAAATGGTGGGCTCTCTCAAATCTGACTTTTCTTGCAAAACTAAAGCGGAGTCGTGAAGTGAGTTACATCGGATGGAGCTCAACAAAGCTCCCCCCTCCCCCTTCGTTTTTAGTTTTTTTATGTGTCTTTTTTAGCATGACCCACATGCTTTTATTTTTGTTTTCGGCGATGGATCTCCTGTTGCCGGTTTTCGTTTCGACAATTTTTGTCGATTCTGAATGAACCGATGCAAAGATTAGGGCTCAATTTCACAAAAAGGCGAAATACGGATTATTTCCGTTGGAATGTGCCCGACCTCGTCAAACGATGGATTGTCTTTTTCACGTAAAAAACTGTTCAAAGTGTCTGTATTAACCGCTCGTTAAAACGTATGACGCTCGAACAGTAGGTAATTACCAAGTGGCTTATCATTAACTTCATGACACATCCTCCGCTTATGGAATATTAACGTGTATCAAAACAAACATTCCTAGGAGTTATTAAAATTACCCATCATACTTATCGATTATGAAACTAGAAAAAAACTCTGTCCTCGATCGACGCCGCGAATTATTTATTACATTCAGGTAATCTGATGTTTTGAATTTTAACCATTCATCAGTATTGCACAAATTATCTTGTAAGTCTCCTGTGCCGCCTCTTCAACGCAAATTCTGAAAATTTCACAGAAGTATGCTTTATATTCCCTCGAAAAATGGAAAAGGTGAGAGAAAATTGTTTGAAATCTTGCGAAGGAGATGGTGTTATTCTAGTTTTACTATCGTTATACACTGAGACCACCTTTTCATGCGGTACGGGCAATCCTTGGAATATATCAATTTTTAGATCTTCGTCTTGTTTAGTATATTCAGGCATTTTATCTTTATCTTACGGTGCACGAATGTAGGACCCCGATCTGAACCGGCACCAAAAATTTAGGGCGAAGGTGGTTTATTCCGCAAGTTTTAAAATCTCCGCCTAGTAGGGAGCGTTGACTTGGATGCCCGATCTGCCTCCCACCCCCCTCCTTCTAAACACGATCAAGGGTGCAAAAGTTACCAAAGGGCGCGCGCCCTGTTGGTCGTAAAGAAATTATCTTGTAAACAATTAAGGCTGATGTACGGGGGCTTGAACCTATTGTTAGAGCCGCATTCATTGTCATTCCTGCCAAGTTAAGACCTTAACCTTTTGAGCCTGAGTGAGGAATCCATCGTCCGCACCCTTCGACCCAGGTTAAGAGCGTGAATTGTTGAAAAAATTAAAGGTTATGTTGATTCCTGTCTAAGAACTGCTGCGTACTCTACAGGATAGGTCTTGTATGACTTAGTACATGCCTTAGCGACCGAGATCTTCAATGCGTGACCTCGTCATGAGAATATCTCATGAACAGGTCACGGTTGTCTGTATCAGCGTCGTGAGATGGGCAGTGCCTAAAGGCTGCGAGGAAAAGACAGCCTTTAAGTTCTTAAGGGACATTGGAAAAAAACTCCGGCTGTGGAAGCCGTACTTACGGGCTATATAGCCATACCGTCCGCGTTCCAGGCTCAGAGGCCGGAAGCACCGGGTCAGGGTGTCCACAAGTCCGAAAGGACTACGTGCAAAACGGGCCATTTGGGGCTCGGGGCGGATACCTTTGAGACTTGCCCTATGCATTCACCTAACAATGCCCCATCTTTTCCCAAAGTTTCAAGCCCCCCAAAAATTTTGGGGGGACGCGGCGGGGGGTCAAAGTTGAAAACCGGCAAAATTTTCGCGAATTTATTACTCGAAAACCAAGAGGTTTTGGAAAACGCGGTTTAAACGAGCGTATTCAGCGTGACGAGAGCTTTCAGAAAATGTATAACATCATAGGGTTTTGTCAACTTCAGCTCGAGTTATCGCCTCCGAAGCGCCGGAACGCTCAAAAAAGACCCCTTTTTTTTCACGTTCGGGCCGATTTAAAAAAAAGCCATTTTTTGATTTTGCTGAAAAACTGATATGTTGTTCCTGACCCTCTGTAGCACCTTTTGCTCTTTACCGCATGCTGGGGAAATGATTTGGTCGCGAGTTATAAGAGCGGAAAGGAGCGAAGGTCGGGAAAATCGGCTGTTTTAAACTGCGCGCGGCGACGGATCAGGAGACATGTGGCAACAATGCGAGGTCGGCAGTGGAGTGTGATTCGCCGAACTGAGTGGGAGGGGACGTTTTCCTTCCGATCAACGCCGCGCGCGCAGTTTAAAACAGCCGATTTTCCCGACCTTCGCTCCTTTCCGCTCTTATAACTCGCGACCAAATCATTTCCCCAGCATGCGGTAAAGAGCAAAAGGTGCTACAGAGGGTCAGGAACAACATATCAGTTTTTCAGCAAAATCAAAAAATGGCTTTTTTTTAAATCGGCCCGAACGTGAAAAAAAAGGGGTCTTTTTTGAGCGTTCCGGCGCTTCGGAGGCGATAACTCGAGCTGAAGTTGACAAAACCCTATGATGTTATACATTTTCTGAAAGCTCTCGTCACGCTGAATACGCTCGTTTAAACCGCGTTTTCCAAAACCTCTTGGTTTTCGAGTAATAAATTCGCGAAAATTTTGCCGGTTTTCAACTTTGACCCCCCGCCGCGTCCCCCCAAAATTTTTGGGGGGCTTGAAACTTTGGGAAAAGATGGGGCATTGTTAGGTGAATGCATAGGGCAAGTCTCAAAGGTATCCGCCCCGAGCCCCAAATGGCCCGTTTTGCACGTAGTCCTTTCCAGAAAGTCCGGAAAGAGTACTGATTTTTGAAGGGCGGCCCGGTACTGTACCAGTACCAGGCCCAGTACTGAAAAAGTGCGGAAATTCCGCAAGAAGGTCCGGAATTTTTTTTCATTTTTTGTCATTTTTGTCGCAATTTTAGCGAGGAATCAAAATTGTTGAATTTTTTCGAATTTCATCAATTGGAGATACTGAAAAAGCACTAAATTTTTCTGTTGAGGAGGTACTGAATTTCTTGGGAATGCACCGGAAAAGTACTGCAAAAGTACTGATTTTTGGCCAGCTTGTTTTAGTAGACACCCTGCCCGGGTGTAGCACCCGGAACTTTCGGGCTCTAAGCCCGAAACGGACGGCATGTCTATGTAGTCCGTAACCTTTTTTTCAGTGGACGACTATGAATACGATCTAAGTCTCGTCTCGTATTCACAGCGTCGCGGCCTGCCTCGTGTTTGGTGGCGTGCTTGTACCTACATCTGACCGGAAAGCGAGAAGACGGAGACGGAACGAAGGGAAACACGCGCCACCGTGAGAATGTTGAAAATTGTGTCAGCGGACGGTTTTTTCAATTAAGTCAAAGGAGTAATTAGCATGAAATATAGTCGTCGGGGCCCTCGCGCTAACGTTCCAAGACAGATCGTTTCGTCAATACAAGCTCGGTGTCACTCCTCGATTTTGTGGATCGTCGGTTTAACTCGAGTTTGATTTTGCAGGTATTGGTGTTTTCACAATAATTATAATTTATGACTGTTACAAATGTACCACAGTGAAAGCTCGCTAAGTCGGATTGTGTACGGATCTACAAAAAAATCGACTTAAGCGGCAAATCGACGTAACCGATTCTCCACTTAACTTATGGACGTGTCCAGGGACCGAACAAAAATTCGACTTAATCGGCGTTTCGTCTTAACCGTAGTTCGACTTAGCGAGCTTTTACCGTACTTTGTTAATTCGTTTACCGTCAACGCGTTTTGCAGAATTTTTCCGTCGGGCCAGAAAAACGTAGACGTACAAAAGAAGTGAGAGTAAAATGTTGTCAACTTATGCTCTGAGCATTTCACATTTGGGGTGAAACATTTTGAGCGTTTATCACCCTCATGTGGTGCGCATTTCGCCCCTCTCACGATGTGAGGAAAGTGAGGACAAAAGGGGGTGAAATGCACTCTACACACGAGAGATACACTCTCTTTTTTACGTTTGCACCGAACGGAAAATAATCAGAACATATATTGACTACTTGGCTATCGTATCACGTCATTTCAAACAGTAAGGATGAAGTCCACAAAAAGTCAAAATTTTCGGTATTTGAATTTTTGCAAAAGGGACCCTATCTTTCAAATCGTGTTTTGACTCAAGGAATTATTTAACTAGCCGGTGGTTGAAGTTAGTGAGCTCAAAAATCGTTATAATATGAAAAACTCAATTCATTAAAAGATGAAAAAAACTGAGGATAAAATTGTTTTCTTCTTTTTTTCCTTCTAGCTCGGAGAGAAAGGATCAGGATTCCGACCAAGAAGTGATGCTGGCGTCCAAGACTTCTACGAACTACGAGACAGGTGCCTTGCAAATGGAACACTTTTTGAGGACCCGGATTTCCCGTGTGATGACACCTCCATTTTCTTTTCAAAACCTCCCACAAAACCTTTCGAATGGAGGAGACCATCGGTAAGTTTTTTTCCTAATCAGAAGTTATCAGCAGGGTCGGATTTAGGGAGTGGCCACATGGGCCGCGGCCCATGGCGGCAAATTTTGCAATTTTTTTAAATGTAGCTATAAAGAAAATTCTGAATCAGAGAAAAAAATTACAAACGAGAAAAGGTGACAAAATCTCTCATTTCCTGAGAGTGTATTTCTAATTTTTTCGTCTTTTTGTGATACAATAGACAGCACCTTTAATTAGTCGAGTTAAGACAAAGAGAGAAACCGAACACGGAATTTGGTCTGGAACGGCGCGGCGCAGAGAGCATGATGACGAGAACTTGAGATGAAAAGGAGAAACCCTCGGCGCGGCGCGACGGTCGGCATGTAACACATATTAGCGCCTACAAGACTGCATGAATACTTAACGCATTGCGTCAAAGACAGTGCGGTCGCTGCGGTCAGCAGCGCATAGCGCCTACAAGACTGCATGAATACTTCATGCATTGCGTTAAACACAGTGCGTGCAGGAAAAAAACGATCAACAATACAGAGCAGGAAGAATTACCGCTTGATCCACCTGCAGGAATACAATAACTTCTTGACCACGTGACCAGGTGGATCGCGATTGGTCGAGTGCGAACATGGAAAGGCCCCGAAAACGGATTATCTTTGCGAAACCACGGTGTAAATCAAGTGTTTTTGAAAAAACGCGGCAATCTAGGCGCGCAGAGCTGTAATAAGGTCATCTTTTCGACATTTTTTATGAAATGGGGGCTTCTAAAATGGGAAAACCTTTTGATAAGTTGAGAACTTTCTCCATCTCTGATTCCTGCACCCAAGTATTTCGCAGATGCCTGTAAATTAAACGGAAGACATATCGCGTGGAGTGAATTGCATTTAGCTGGTTTCATCACCTAGAGGCCTGGTGACCGCATTTTGTATTTTTCTTCACTATGGTAATGACTGCTTTTTTGCATACTCTGCCGCTACAATGTACCAAACTGTTATTTCTTAAATACTATTGTTGTTTTTATCATATTTAATTCTCTCTTAATCTTTTTTGCTGTGCAGGAAATCAGCACTAATCCAAAATTATTCGTGGAAGGAGCAACCAGGTTTGATGTTGTCCAAGGAGAGTTAGGCAAGTATTCTCTGATCCTCCATTCTTAATAAATTTGAGTTTGGAAAAAAAGGTCATAACTATCTGTGCTTTATTAGTATTAAATTTCTTGCTCAAGCATATATTTTAGAAACTGAGTTGAACTCAGTATATAGGTATGATGTACCTTGTCCCTCAATCTAGAATACTAGGAGTTGAAGTCAAAAAAAGGAAGAAAAAGACTTTTGTGATTTAAGTTTAACATCTCCTGGGCTCTACTTATTAGACAAGTGAAGGGAGGAAATTTTACTTTTTTAAACGAAAAATATGTGTAGAAGGTGGGCAGTGAAAATGTGGAAAGCTACAGGATGGGTGCAAGAAAATGTAAAAGGCTAAAACTATTGCATTCCTGAGCGGAGTTGCCCTCCTTGGTGTGTTGAGGCCCCCCTCCCCCCAAGACCGATCAATATTAGAAGGTCTAAAATTTGTTTTTATCAATTAAGAAACATGCTTAGAGTTAATGCAAACTTTGATGTATTTATTACCCACTAAATACTCTAACAGAGGTTTCAGTAAAATATCTTTTTATCTTTCTTTCTTCATTCTGGATGAACCATGAATACATATTTGTGTTAAGCTCTTTTAAACTTTTGTCTTCCTGTTTTGAAATCCTTATCACCCATCAGTGTTTTGCCATTTTAGGTGATTGCTGGCTTTTGGCCGCTGTTGCAAATTTGACACTCAGCGATCAATTATTTTATCAAGTTGTACCTAATGATCAAGGATTTGAAGACAAATATGCGGGAATCTTTCATTTCAGGTAAATTTTATCAGCAAGAACTTTCTATATCGTAGACAGAGAGATGGTGATTTTGCTGTCTTGCGTTTTAATAAGAAACTGGTGCCAGATATGCGATGCTGGTTGCCCTCTGCAATCCGCAAGGTGGGGGGTCTGCTGGATATTTGTTTTGCATCTCTCTGCTTTCTGTCATGCAGTTAATAACAGACTAACCTATTTAATTTTTTAAAACATTATTTTTCTAAAATTTTGTTGTTTTATTTGTTACCCTCTGCAGTTCTTTTTTTTTTTTTTTTTTAATCGCATTTTAAATTGGATCAGTGATAATTAATGGAAGGCTGAAGTGTAGTTTAGAAAATAGCAGCAAAAGTGCAATAAAATAGAAATAACACAAAAATAAGTCATTAGCTTTCTAATGTGCCGTAGTCAGCTTAATACAATAACATATGAAGCTGTTTTTCGTCAATTCCTTCAACTTTTTTATCACACTATTTTTACCTAAGCTATTTCCAGACTATGTTATGCAGTCAGGACACCTTTGCAATTGATTTTATCATTAAGTTTTACTCCGCAGGTTTTGGCAGTATGGAAGATGGGTTGATGTTGTTATTGATGACAGGTTACCAACTTGTTATGGTAAATTGGTATTTTTACATTCGTCAACACAAAATGAGTTTTGGAGTGCTCTTTTGGAGAAAGCTTATGCTAAGTAAGTTCCCTCTGTTTATATTCTGCCTTTTATTATGAAATCAGGTTTATTGTTTCCTTAAATTGATGAATTTCAACAAAACAAAGAATTTGGTATTTAATGAAGTACATTTGAAAAATTTGTTTTTGGCTTGTTTAGAAGAAAGTAGCCTTGCAACTGTCACTAACTTTTTTATACAAGTAATTTTTGGATAGGGGTCATTGTAATTTCGCAGCTGCATTACTCAAAAGATTGAAAGAGCTTTGGCAAAAGTTTTTCACAAGGAGGCTCAGTCACAAATTAGCCCTCCTTGCATAATCCATCTTTTAAAAACACAATGTCAACATGATAAATCATTTTATTATGGTCTGTTTCTCATTTGAATCTTTCTTCCAATTAATTAAATAACCCTTTCCATGCAGTTGGGATCGGTGCAGTTTTCATTACTATGAGTGCCCTTGATCTACGAAGGGTAGGCAGGAATTCTTTTTTTCCGATCGTTAGCCATTTGCAGAAAAGCATGATATTCATCGCTTTTCATTCAAAAAATATGAAATTTTGAAGTCTAAATTTGGCAATGCTACCAAGTGGATCTAGATTTGTTTAAGTCTTTGAAATTATACTGAAGAATAACAAACTAAAGATTCGTAGACATCCAGAGGGAAGAGATATTTTACCAGTTTCCGCAGACTCCTTCTAATTGCAATTTTTTCCTAGGCTCCATGGCTCCTATGAAGCTCTTAAAGGAGGCAGCACATGTGAAGCAATGGAAGATTTCACAGGAGGTGTTACAGAACTATACGAGTTGTCAGAAGCTCCAGAGAATCTTTTTCATATTATTCTCAAGGCGTACGAAAGGTCTTCACTAATGGGATGTTCAATTGAGGTGATTTTTATATTTATGTGATATTGATGTAGAAGTTCAGTTTTGGATCTTTTATTAAAAATTTAATTATATACCTGCAAAATAAATCAAATCCTATCAATTTTTCAGCATTGATTTATTAACTGAATTAATTATTTATGCAAGGCAGGTGGGTAGTAAAACTCATGTATACGTAAAATAATCCCACAGTTCTGAAGGGAAGAATCATCGCACTATCATTTGATATCAAAAGGGATAATACCAGTAGGCATGAGAGTTCAAGGGTCACCGCATCTGGATATTTTAGGAATGGGTTTGTGTGAAGTTTTGAAAAGGGAATTTCAGAATTGAAGTTGTTGATTTTCTCAGGCATTTTTCAACCTCCTTCCGTACATTCTCAGAAGTTTCTTTGAAGCGAGAAATTTCTTCGAATTATTCAGCTCTGTTCTTTTGACCATACTTATTCATGTTCGATTCATGATGAGCCTGCAATGCAAACTTCCTCAAATGCATCATTTTTAATTATAATGTGATCCAAGTCGAAGGTGTTAATTCAGTCTCGCCTCCATTTTAGGTCAGGAAAAATTATTTAAAAATTCGGAAACATTTGCGTTACTTGAAATATTGTTACAAGCAAACATTCTGTAGCCATGAGCTTGAGAGAACAAACATGACAAAATGTGTGAAATAAGGCTTAAATATTAAAGCACCTAAAAAAGCAGAATATTTCAAGCCGCTACGGACTTCATTCTTAGCTGCAATAACAAAAATTTATAAAAACGAAATTTGAATGGTGACATGATCCCAGTTATCCCCCAACATAACCAGGATAAGGTCGCCTTTAAATTTGTATTAAGAACCTTTTTGTTTTTGCAGCTGAAAATGAGCTTGCAATGGCCTGGATTTGGTGTATAATATTTTAGCCTTGCATCAACCACTCTCTCATATTTATTCTCTTGTGCTTATATTTTCAGGCTGTGTAATTTAAGCATCATTTTACACATGAGTAGATTATCATAAGGTATTAACTTGGGATTCCTTACCTCTGAGAATAGAAGTTTAGTTTCTCATGTAATTCTTTGTCTTGGTTTCAGCCAGATCCTCGTGTATTAGAAGCTACAACGCCCCTAGGTCTTGTCAAGGGTCATGCCTACAGTATTACAAAAGTCAAATCAGTTGACATAGCGACGCCTAACACATCAGGAAAAATACCTCTATTGCGACTTCGGAATCCTTGGGGAAATGAAGCAGAATGGACAGGTCCTTGGGGAGACAAGTAAGTTGATCTATTTTTAATAGTGAGGAAAAATACCAATTAATGGCCTGACAAACTTAACTGAACAATCAAAAAAAGAAGACCATAAAAAATTGTATAATGCTCCTCTACACAAGAACTAATCCAAGTTTATGTCAAGTAGTAATTCAAAGGAGGGTTTAAGCACACTATACTGAATCCTGAATTTGCATTTTGATAAATGCCTCAAATAATATAAAATTCATAAAAAGGAGCTTCTCTTTAAATCCTGGATTCTGCTTAAAATGGAAATATCTAAACAAAAACGTAAAAAATGAACAAAAGCAGACGAAATAAGAAATTCTTTTAATTTTGATTATGTATAAACTTGTCTAAGTAATCCCACTAAAGTCAGTGTTTTTGCTCTGGCGCTTGTCCTTATAAAATAGTTTATAGTGAAGTCTTTAGTGGCCATTCATTCCATAATTTTCAGTCAGGGACATAAGTATTTGCATCTTTCAGAAATTTATCAAAAATCTACGTAATTTATGTACAAGAATGTTAAACCTTGCTTTCTTTGATTAGATCTCGAGAGTGGCAGTTCATTTCAGAAGCTGAGAAAGCAGAAATGGGTTTAACGTTTGATGAAGATGGAGAGTTTTGGATGTCATACAAAGACTTTTTACAACACTTTTCAAGATTAGAGATCTGCAACTTGAGTCCAGACTCTCTGACGGAGGATCCATCTCATCAAAGTCACAAAAAATGGGAAATGAGTGTTTTTGAAGGTGAATGGGTGCGTGGAGTCACTGCTGGAGGATGTAGAAATTATCTTGGTAAGAATTGCTGTTTAGCTACCTACCTGTAAGTGACTCTACATTTATCTACCAGCTAAGCAACTTGAAAAGCAAAATATCTTGTTAAAATTTTCTGTTACTATAAAGCTTGAATATCATGAAGGCTGTCCCAAAAAGACCTAGACTGATACTGTAACTGAAATACTAAGTCATCTTTTCAGCTAATCTAGGTTTAATTCAAAAGAGAAAAACGCTTTTCACTTTTCAATCCATGTTTTTCAAATTTCCTGTATTAGACAAATATTAAAAAATACAGTGTACCTAGCTTTTATTATTAAGCACTGCTTCCTAAAGAAATACAATTGCCTTGTGCCAGTTATTCAATGCCCTTGTGGTGAGTTGGATTGTATGCAGATAAAAAGTCAAATTAGCCGGGTTTTGGTTCTTGAAGTTGTCTCAAATTAAAATGATTAGTTCTGGGCTCGGGATTGCACTCTTAATTTATTATTGTTCGTCAGTTTAAAAATTACTGTTCGCTAGATTCTTGATTTTAATATTTGTATCATAAAGTTTATTTTCAACAATGAACCTAAGTAAATGTAAGGAAATGTGTTCGGTGTGTTTGTTGCGCACAGTGTGTTATGCATCAGTGTGTTTAATGTGTTTAGTGTGATTGATGAATGTCTTGTCTTGTCTTTTTATTGTGTTTGATATGTTTTTCATAGGTACTAATTTTTGGTATCAATTTGGATAAATGATAGACCTAAAGGAAAAAATATGTAAATAAAGAACGTAAATACTTAAATTAATGAATATTTCTGGAAAAGAAATTGGTTGACGTTTCGAACAGGCAATACAAAATGCACGGGTATCCACCTATCGCATATAATTTTTTTCATGCCCCCCACACATTGTTCACATTTGTTTATAAATTGTATGTTTCTTGTTTTACAGAAACGTTTTGGCATAATCCCCAATATCGAATCACATTGGTAGATCCGGATGAGGATGATGCAGATAATAAATGTACAGTTATTGTTGGATTAATGCAGAAAAATCGACGAAAACAAAGAAAAATGGGTGCTGAATGTTTGACGATAGGTTTTGCTATGTACCAAGTGAGTTAAATGCTCTTTTCCAAGTTGTTCAACCCTGTTGTTGATCCCCCCACGAAGGAGACTTCCATTTCTTTTGATATCCGATCTATTACAAAGTTTAAAATGACTCCTCCTCTTCATGACATCAATACTCTCTGGATCACAGAGTTTTTTTTCAATATTTTTAGTTTTGAATTTCACATTAAAGTGTTTTCAACCAATGAACTGAAAAAAATATCTAGTCACAACATCAATCACATCGATCTCACATTTAAATATGAATCATTCAGAGTAAGAACAAAGACTCAGCAAGTAAGTGAAATAAAGGCATGCTCTTCCGTTACAGATCACCGAAAATCGACCCAACTCTCAGTTCTGTTGATTTTTTTCAGTTTTGGTGGCAAGTTTGAAACAGGGTTCCAATTCTGCAATATTTGATTTGAATCCTTCTGGGCCAAACTTCCCGCCTAGACCAATGCCACTGAGGGTTTTGTCTATTTTATGTGCTTTAAAGAGGGAAGAGCATACGTTCGTTTCACTTAACTTGTCCCTCACCAGCTTAGTTGCCATAGGAAGGAACGGTTCGACACCTACACTATAGCACTTTTTTCAGAATTTTTTAGCTTTACTAATCAGGTTCTTGTTTTGCCTAATATAGCTGAACAATCCGGAATCCCTACCTAAACCGCTGGGCTTAGATTTCTTCAAATATACGGCATCAGTCGCTAGATCTCCCTCTTTTATTAACATGCGAGAAGTAAGCTGTCGGTTCTCACTGCCACCTGGAGTTTATTGCATTGTGCCTTCAACTTTTGAACCGAACGAGGAGGGAGAATTTATTATCCGAGTCTTCTCTGAGAATAAGAATAATATGGAGTACGTACATTTTTTTCCTACCCATTTTCTTATCTTCAGGTATTCTAGCGGTGTAGAAATCAATATGGGCTCTCTTGTTTTTTATATATTTTTAAAGCCAAGATTTATGACCCTAACATCAGCTTATCTCAGAAAGCAAATAACTGAAGTCTTTAGATGGCTGAAGTCAAAAATGCGTCTCTCCGATTGCAATATTGCAAATTATTGCCTTTGTTTTGTCATATTTTTTTAAAGAATTTAACCAACATTTTCTCTCAAAATTTTGGTTTTTTTCCTCTCAATAAATCAAGTCATCATCAAAGATTTTGAAACATTGTAAAGGTGTGCATTTTTTTATAATCAATTAAAAATTCATCCTGAGTCCTTAAGAAATAAAAAATAAAAATTTCTTTGCTTAATTTTCTGGAGTCACCAAAACACGTACATAAAATCGCATTGGCACAGTTTTATTGTTTTTTTTTTTATTTTAATTGAATAATTTGTTTATATTTTGTATGTGTAATTTTCATTTTACTATGATCTTGAGCTGTTCTTTCTTGAATGTTAAAATTTATCCTTTCTCTTACAGAGAGAACGATGAAGAAGTTGGAATCGGAGAAGTTGATGACCGAGTAAGTCAAGTTAAAATTCCCTATTTTTAAAAATGTATCTTTAGAAATTATGTGTCCTGTGCTCACTAATTTGCCCGCGGAACATAAAAATAAACTGTGTTTATACACATTTCTAAACAAAGTCATTTGTGGTTGAGTATTTATGTAATTTTGTTCTCTGAGAATTTAGGGGGGGGGGGGGATAAGGGGGTGAAATCCTAACGTAGATTTAACTCATTTTAAAATGAGTCTGTCAAGCTAGTCTCAAGCCTCTAGTTTTAATGTATCTCATGATAGCGCTTTGTCATGTAAAGCCTGAATAATAACCTCCAAAATGCCAGAACGCAGAAAAACCTCTCTACTTTATCTTGCATCTGGGCCAATTGCCGAAAAAGCCAAATTTTGATTTTAATGAAAACTGGAAGATTATTCTAAAAGGCTCTCTAGAAGTTGCCCAATTCCTTACTGCATGCTGAGAAAATTTTTGGTTTAAAGTTACAGCAGCAACGATCAAAGGTCGGGGAAGTATGCGTCTCAAACGGCCACCTAATTTCTAGGGCATTAGTCTTATAATATACAGGATTAAATAAAATTGATGCGTAAATTTTTAAATTCTTGTCTACAGGTCAAATTGCCGGATGAACCAATGCCTGAAGAAGTTAAAGCCAATGAAAAGATTCGAGAATTGTTCAAGAAGTTGGCTGGTGAAGACATGGAAGTTGATTGGATGGAATTGAAAGAAATATTAGACTATGCTATGCGTAACGGTGAGTGCACTGTCTTCATTTCTATATAAAACTGATGGAATGCCATGAGAGCAGGTGCTGATAATGGATGTTTGAAGACCCTCTAGCAGTAGTTTCTTAACATTTTTGGGTCTCTGAAAGATGAAGTTGTAGAAATAACTTGATGGAGGTAAAAGAAACAAAGAGCTAATCACTTGGTAGGTTGGATCGATGGATTGGTGGATTTTGTAGATTGGTGTTGGAGAAATGGTGAGTGGTCATCTGCAGCGACCCTTGTTTTTGTGCCCAAAAGTCTTTGTATTACAAAACAAGAAATGAAACATCATTTTTCAAATTTTTTGACCGTAGAGTACTTTCCAAATCACATGAAAGGGGCTTAACTCACAAAAAATGATCGGAGAGAGAAAGAAGGGGAATATTGAGAAAAGTAGGGAAGAGTCTGTGGCCTGGCAAGACAGGTCATTACTGACAATGAAGATAGGTACAACCAAAAAAAAGCAACCATCACCTTCTGTTTTCTTTACATGATTGCCATGCAACCTAATTCACCAGCTGTCTTTTCTAGTAGCAGGAAGATAGAGAGGTGAGAAGTATGTAAGGATTCCTTTGGCAGGGCACACTTGACTACTGAGCAGAGTCATTTGCTCCTTCGACCCTCTGTTATTGCCACACTGTGGCATGGCAGAGGTATTTCACCTCCGCTCTTCTTTTAGTGCTATCTATCAATCCAGCTTGATTTGTTTTCCGATTGTTTGTCTTCTTTAAGAGGTCCACCTGTACGTTTTATAGCTTCTCTACCACAGTTTTTGCACAATGATTGTGCTATGTTAGCATTCACAAAATCCTTCAAAATACTTAAAAAGTCACCAAATGTGTAATTAAAATTGTAGTGCACAGTACACATGTCTCACTGTGTAGCACAGTTCATAACTCCAAACGGCTCACAATTCTATTAGTTTATTTGTTTATGTGTTGCTTGCTAAAGCATAAGTCAGCTCCTCGTTTACTTAAGAAACTTATTTCAAGCACATGTTTCAACTAAGTCTGCTGGATGTTTCTTTTTTTCTTCTCATATTTTTTTTATTTCATTTTTCTTCCTCTTGTTTTTTCCTTCCTTCAATCTTCATAACCACTAATTTTTGTTCATAAGAACTTCGAACACATCATTGAATTTTACAAGATATTTTCAGTAAAGATTCATTTAAAGTGTTCTTTCAAGTGTGTCCCTCCTTCACTCTTACGTTTTCATGATTTTACCTCTCTTAAAAAATGTGGCACTTCGCATTGGGAGAGTTGTGGAAACAACACCCCCTCCTCCCAATTTAAGTATTAAAACTGACTTTGTCTTAATTGAATTACTTGTTGCATCTGTGCTCTGGCTTTCCTGTTCTTAATAACCGTTCAAAGTAATGCATAATGAAAATCATAAACCTCTTTAATCCATGAAAGAATCCTATTGATACGCAAGAACTAAATTATAATTTCTCTGCAGGGTGAAATCCAGCCAAAATAAGAAGCTTTCCATTTTTTCGTGCGGATTTTCGTTTGTGGAGAATGTGAATGCCTCTATGTATGTTTATGTTTTTGTTTCAACAGCAAAGTTTTTCCATCAAAGATGAACACATTTTAAGTGAATATTCGCGATTGAATATCAACCACAAATTCTGTCAAGGTAAAATTCTGAATTGCAGACAACTTCCCCCTCTTGTATTCAACACACAGCTCTACCTCCTACCTTAAAAATAGCACCATGCTTTGCTAGACACACCCCCCCTCCCCCCGGTAGCAAAACTGTAGCAAAATTTTCAAAAAAATGTTGAGATAGTGCACAGTATTCAGTCCTCTAGTCATGCAAGCTCAGACTCCCCTCCCTGTAATTATGTAATTTATGGACAGCCCCTCACACCCTCTTATAATGGAGTACAGCAGCAACCAACTTTGCTAACAAAACAGCTGACATGAGAGGAAGGCAGGTAATTGTTTTTTGCTGCTTTTTGATGAACAATTGCAACATTTTACTCTTGAATTTACCCAGGGGTGTGTATTGAAAAATGAAGAATCTAATACAGGTTGTTGCCATCGGGATGAGTCAAAACTTCTGTCAAAGGGAATTTTGTTTTGTTTGTTGGTTTGTTGTTGGTTTTCATGGGTTCATGTAAGTTGGCATTGAAATCATGTTCAATCGCGGAAATTTGCGCTTAGTCTCTCTCAGTTTTGATTTTTTCTTTCTGTGTCTTTTATGTGTTTTTAACTTCAAAACTTTTGGAAATAAAATGACTTTGAACAAAATTCACTTTTATGTTTGGGGGGTTGCTGTACAGATGTTCCTCGTAATCAGCCTGATAGTACAGGTGGTGAGAATCTTCTAACCAGTTTGCTTACGCAGTGTTTTGGTAATATCTGCCGTGACCTACCCCTCAACTCATTATTTGGTAAGAAAACTCTAGTTTTATTCACTTTAAAACTACTGAAAAGAACAATTTATTCCAGATGTATCTGCCTCAGATCTATCAAAAAAGTAATTTGCATTTTAACCAAACAAACAGTGTTTCTCTCTTCATTGAGTAAACAATCAGTAAATTTCAAAACACAACTATATGTAGTTCTCAGGCAGTTTTCTTAATTCTTAGTGACCCTTTTGGCAGTTTAAATTGCTGTTTTGAATGTACGTATGGAGCTCTTATTTGAAGGAGGAATTTTTCATCCACTCATCCATTTTTTATAAAATTTTGCCAGAGACTCAATGGTCTAGCTTTGTCTGATATCAGCTCCCAACCTTCAACAACATCTTGAAGTTAAGGATATTAAAAAGGAGTACCCTAGCCTCCTATCTCCGTAAGTTCAGATCATTGATTTAGAAAACTGAAATGTATTCTGCCAATTGGGTCCCCAATTGTATATGTATGAAAAAATGTTGGAGAATATTCTTTTGCATTTGGTATATGTTCAGAGGTCCGGAAGGACTTTCAAACTCTTAAAAAATTTCAGCAAATTCAACTTTCCAAATAACTGATAGGAGATGAAAAAGAAATGAAGTCATTTTTGTTCTGCAGCAAAATATTCGAATGGAAGCAAGTATTCCATACTTGAAATTCGGTTTGTATTCCTGCCTGATATATCAAGAATAACATAGCATGAGAGCTTTCCATGTTTCAAATCAGCTGTTCCTAATTAACGCTCAATGAGGCAATATTTTAAGTTTGTTTTTAGCCTGTTTTGCAAAGTTTCATTTTGTCTTTACTAATTCATTCAGAATGAAAGTCACTGGAAATGGAAATACTAACTTTTTTTTCTAGCTCTGCACTGTGTTTTGAACATTATTCACCAGTGTTTAACTTTGTACCTAATTTAACTGATACTCTTCTTTACGGCCAGGCCCAAGCGTTAAAATCCAAGTTTTGAGAAAAAACAGGGGAAATTGTGCCATTTGGCACGGGCTCAATCTTTTGATCCCAAGAAACGTATGCTTCTGAAGAATACCTATTGAAACTAGGCTCAAAACATTGATGAAAGTAGGAATACCTCAAATGATTGATCGGTATCTGGAAAAAATTCTGAGAATAAGTGCGTAACTTTCAAAACACAGTATCAACTCAACGGCAAAGCACGCCAGCTAACTCTTGCAGTTATTATTAAAGAAAATTAACTCCATTGGAGAATCCTGCATTGGTGCAAATGAGATTTTGCTCTCACAATTTTTTTTATCGTATTGTTTTACATAATCTTGACTCCCTGGTCAAAGCAAGACCATGAGTGCATTCAACAATTTTTGGAATGCTCTGAATTCATTAAATTTTTTCACTGTTTCACTCAAATCATTGTTCTTATTAACAGATACTGCTTGGAAAACTCTAACTCGTGAGTAAAAAAATATTTCTGCAAATGGCACTGTAGATTTTGATCTGTAGATTTGACTGTCATTTATTAGAATTTTCTTTTTTCTTTTATAATTTCTTCTTGTTTCAACATTTTTTTCGTAGTCTTGTTTGATGCAGGATTAGTAGCAATTTAAAGTACTGGGGTTAAGGAGGGAAAAAGTCCTGGAATATTTGTGATGAATTAAAATATATTTTTTTTTACATTTTTTTGAATGTAAATATAGTTTGGTCCTCAGTGGCAACCATGTTATCTTTTAAGACAGCAAACAACACATCTTGTCTTTTCAAGAGCTTGATGGATCTACATAGCGATAACAGTTTCATTCGTGCACTCTTTGGACTGACGTTAAAATTTTCTGTTCCGTATTATTTTTGAATTCCTAGTTTTGCAGCCAAAGGATGCATTTCTAATGCTTCTTACTTGTTTCTTTATTTATTTTTATGATTTAGAGAATTCCTTCAGAGTTTGTAGTCTTTTCACTGAAGTCCATATCTATTCATTTCGCCTCTTTTTCAGCATTCAAATTTTATGTAGCTCATTTGTATTTTTGCTGCTTTTTGAAGCATTCGATTCCATTTTTTAAGATTGTAGTTCACATTTGGTATTTTTTGGGACTATTTTTTTTACGGTTTTTTACTTAAAGTATCCAGTTGGCCTCGACTAGTATGGTAGTAAGTACTTATGACTGTCTCTTTTCATAAATTTTTTTTGTAGAATTTTAAGACTCCATCATGAAAAAAAAAGTGTTTTCTTCTCGTTTTTTTTTCCATTTTTTATTTTTTACTGGATGTATATCTCTCCACACATGTATTAACAGCAATTTCAATTTTATGTAAACAGAAACCAAGAATGAAGGCTTCTCTAAAGATGTTTGTAGAAGTATGATTGCCATGACAGATGTGGATCGATCTGGAAAGCTTGGATTTGAGGAATTCAGACAATTATGGATTGATATCAAACATTGGAAGGTAAGTCGCTTTGAACTTTAGATAATGGGATGGTTTCAGGGCTTCTCTTCCCTTTTCGAATTCTCGTTTTAATACTCAATTCTGTGGATCTGTTATCAAATACTCTTAATGTTAAACATTGCTGGTGATATTACAAAACCGCAAATCTTGGCAAACCTGATTTTTAAGGAGAGTAAGAAAAAACTATTTACAATCCTCATCTTCATTGATAGAAAGGTCCATTCTTGAATAAAGCTATGAAATAGACAGTAGAAAATACTGTTCAACTCCTCAAAGCATTTTTAAATTGCCTCAACGGTTGAGAAGTATGACAGCTACCTATGAATTTTGAGAGTAAGGGAATTACACTGTATCTAAAAACAAGTTTTTTTTAAAAAAAAATCCCAAAAAAGGTACCTGTGGTCAAGACAATCAGATCTTAACATATCCTTCTTTTGATTTTTTTATTCAATCATATCTAGGGTTTATCCTGAGCAAATAGTTATTTGTGGGCTCTACGCCGTAATTTATATGCTGTTTTTCCTTACCATTAAAGTATGTACTAAACCAAGATCTACTTTCTTGGTGTTTCAGGAAGTGTTTAAACTTTATGATAAGAGCAACTCTGGTTATCTCAGTGCCTTTGAATTGCGTCAAGCTCTCAACTCTGCCGGATACCACCTTAACAATCACATTTTGAATGTCCTTTGTCACCGGTACGCCAGCAAAGATGGCAAAATATCTTTTGATGACTTCATGATGTGTGCTGTTCGATTAAAATCTATGATAGGTAAGGCTCTTTCATAATATTGACCTTGATTTTATTACTCATCCAAATTATTTTCCCTTATGATATTAATTCGTAAGAGAAGACGGATGTGGTCAGAGCATATCAAAGAAATGGACGCAATGAAACTAATGAAAGTTTATATGAATGGACAATTTCATAGAAAACAGTTATTTGAACAACTGTCCAATAGATTGCACGAAGCTGGCTTTCTTTTCCTGAAGACGATTGATTATTTTAGACACTTTATTTTATGACTTAACAAATCTGTTGATACTTATTTCTTTCATACATTTGCACTCGTTACTTGAGAGACAGACAAACAGAGTATGGCCCCAGTCGTTCATAATAGTTAAAGGAAGTATGTTTTTCAATTTTTACCTGGCATTGATAGTCACAATTAGTTACTAAGAATTTATATTTGATCTAATTCTATAATGGAATTTCTACTTTTTCTTTCTCTAGATATGTTCAAGGAAAGAGACCCGGAAAACACCAACACAGCAACATTCACATTAGAAGAGTGGGTGGAAAAAACTCTGTACTCATAAGATCTGCGTATTTCCTAAGTTTTGTTAAACACTTTGAGCTAAGGTTTTTTTACTGAATGTCTTCTTTTATTATTCTTATCACTATTACGATGCTTCATAATTTTATTTCTTTTTGTACAAAAAGTTTTATTAAAATACATTTTATTTTTGAACTTTACTTGAGTCCTCCTGAATCCCATTTGAAAGTAATCCAAGACAAACATACCATGAGATAAAATGATAGTAAAATGATTTTCGCTGTAAAAATTACAAATCATTTTACACCAACAGAAAAATTTCCTCAATGAAAATTTCTTCCTTACATCCTGAAACCAAAATTTAAAAGGTATGTTTTACTTTTATTGTAGTGCGTTAGTAGTGAAGGAAACAAAAGGCAAGACAAGCATTCCTAAAGGAAAAATCATACAAGAAATTATTATTTAGTCGAACATTGGAGCAAGAAATAACAAATAATGTGATGATGGGTCAAAAATGTGCATTTCTGATTGTATCATTGCATGTTCCCATTCAAATTTTATTTCCGTGTAAAGAAAGTTAACTAAATTTTGAGCGTATTTTCCTCACTGATTGGTCAAGCAAAGATCTCAGATGTGTTCTGTGCTGCATCAAAGCATCAGGGCGCATCATAATCCTGAGTCTGAAAAGAGAAAGAATAAAAACGAGAATAAAGAAGAAGATAAAGATTAAGAAAAATAAGAAAAATATGGAAGAAAGAGAAAGAAGGAAACAGAGAAAAAAATCCGCCGGAAATATCGCGTATTTCTCACGATGTTGAGATGAAACTCGCGTAACTTCTCACTTTTCACACACGGAAATTAAGCGAGCAACTATTCAAACTCCGGAGTAGGTATGTGGTATCTTGCGGAATTGAAGGAAAATCTTAGATCCTAGAGATCAGAAAAGATATGAGAGAGATGAAGAGGAAAAAGGGAAGATTGAGAAAGGAAGAAGAAAAAGTAGAAAAAAAGAAATAGAAGAAGGAATGAGAAAGGAGAAATGAGAAGGAAGTGGAATAGTGTTATCATTGTGGAATGGCATGCTCGTGCGGAACAAAATAAAAAGAATTACAGCCTTTTACCAAACCGGGACTGAAAGAGGTTGCTCAAATACCATGTCCGCCGGCGCAACGTTCCCGCGCCCCCCCCGCAAAGTTTTTTCAGGCATTTCCCAGTCCGCAATCACATATCTTGTTTGCGGTGTCTGAAAATCTTCGCCTCTATGTTATTTCTTTAAAGGAGAGCAAATTGACATCATTCCTTGAAGTTTTTGCAGAATTTTCTTCGCACAGAGGAGAAAAATCACGGCAATTTCAAAGAATTGCCGTTGAAAAGTTTACCGTTCACAAAATAAAGCATGACAGGAAGTCTTCGACGTCGCAAACCGAGTTATATGATTGCCGACTCAAGTACGCCGTCGATGTCAGTTCGCCTTCAATTTTTAGTGTACCTAGGCAACACAGGCTCCTACGCGTTCGGATAGTGGTATCGCCGAGAAATGGTACGATCACCCGGATCACTCAATAATAAGGCTTTTTTTTTACCAAACGGGGTGGATCAAGAAAATACCAGATCGACAAGAATCGATGGAAACAGATGAATGTGAACCGCTGACGTCGACTCGATCGAGGAGTAATAGAAAAACAGGTTTGCTTTTAGTTTCTAATCTATGTTCATCGATCGAAACAATCCCGGTCTATTACCTCAGTAAATCCCAGAAAGTTACTCAATTTATTAAGTGAGAAAGGACTAAAGTTATAATTCACGGTGAAGCATCTAGACCTGTGACTTTAGACACTATAACTCTGCAACTAATATTTATGTGGTATCAGAGTGAGCGGAATTAGGGGATTTCGTTTAGAGAATATAGTATAGTGCACCAAGGAATGAAGAAACTTGCAGGGAGGGGAGAGATTTGAGAAACTCCATCAAATTAAAGCAAAAATGCCTCTACCCCCACTCCTCCCCTCCCAAAAAATTCCTGGCCATGCAAAACAAAGAGGCATACAGGGTGTCTCACGAAAAACGAGCCA
The DNA here is from genome assembly GCF_918797505.1 of Bemisia tabaci. Classification (NCBI taxonomy): domain Eukaryota; kingdom Metazoa; phylum Arthropoda; class Insecta; order Hemiptera; family Aleyrodidae; genus Bemisia; species Bemisia tabaci. Next base: position 26,077,312 of record NC_092793.1, read on the forward strand.
CCTTGAATATCTGCCGAACGCGTCGGAATTTCGAAAAACGGTAAAAGACGTGTTCGTTTATATCGAGGGGGACACCTTTTGGCGTATTTGACATTTTCTCAAACCGCGGGAGGGGCGCGGGGCGGGGGGTGCCCCACCCGTAAGTCGAACTTTTCAAATGGCACCCCTACTTTTTTATTTCAGAAATCAATTCTACGCAAAAAAACAAGCCACCCTGTCCAAACCGAATGTAAATCGGACAATTTTCCAGTGATTGACAGAGTTTTAAACATTTTTTTCATGCTCTTTTCAAAAATTTCCCACGCCCAATGGAATTGCTGTATCAAACCAAACTCTCCGCCAAAAAAATTCTTAAACATTGCACTTTCGATAAAAAATTAAAAAAAAATCTGCTGCACTCGAAATCTGGAGCACGCGGAGCCCTTCTTTGCGGCATTAAAATTCGTTATACCGAACATTTCCGAGGGGCGCTCATCGGGAGGGAGTAGTAAGTTTTAGACAAGAATTATTAATCTTTTTTCTGAAGCATAAGAAACCGTGTCTATGAAGAAGCAGATAAGTAGAAAAACAAATGGACTAGCTTTTTTCTTGGGGGGGGGGGGGGGGTGTCAATGACTTGAGCCGGACCTTGATACTTCTGAGGACGCTATTTTTCCGCGGTGCGTTGTTTTTCTCCTTAACTGCTTCTTCATGGACACGGTTTCTTATGCTTCAGAAAAAAGATTAATAATTCTTGTCTAAAACTTACTACACCCTCCAGATGAGCGCCCCTCGGAAATGTTCGGTATAACGAATTTTAATGTCGCAAAGAAGGGCTCCGCGTGCTCCAGATTTCGAGTGCAGCAGATTTTTTTTTAATTTTTTTATCGAAAGTGCAATGTTTAAGAATTTTTTTGGCGGAGAGTTTGGTTTGATACAGCAATTCCATTGGGCGTGGGAAATTTTTGAAAAGAGCATGAAAAAAATGTTTAAAACTCTGTCAATCACTGGAAAATTGTCCGATTTACATTCGGTTTGGACAGGGTGGCTTGTTTTTTTGCGTAGAATTGATTTCTGAAATAAAAAAGTAGGGGTGCCATTTGAAAAGTTCGACTTACGGGTGGGGCACCCCCCGCCCCGCGCCCCTCCCGCGGTTTGGGAAAATGTCGAATACGCCAAAAGGTGTCCCCCTCGATATAAACGAACACGTCTTTTACCGTTTTTCGAAATTCCGACGCGTTCGGCAGATATTCAAGGTGGCTCGTTTTTCGTGAGACACCCTGTATATCATGCTAGGATGAAAACATTAATACTGTAAAAATTACTCAATGGAGAATTTGCAAGGGTCTGCAATTTGATGAATTCCTGTTTAAGTGTGAATCCTCTGAGTGAACTGAACACGAAGATACCCTTGATTCATAATTGAGCAATTATTAGAGGAGATATGACAAAATAACCGATTCTGTTAAAATACATGTGTTTAAATGGGAAATGCCGCCAGATGACGTCACAAGGCGGCACATTTTCTCACTTTTAAATCAATTTTTCTCCAATTTCCCATGTCAGAAAAAAATTATGAAAAATATTGCGAACTCAGCTCATTAAGCACTTTCAGATGAAGCAATAAAAAAATTGCGTGCAAATTCTCCATTCTATATAAGTGTGAATTCAATGGCTAATATTTTCGTAAGTAAAATTAGAAGCAAATATTAAAGGCGCAAATTTATCTTTATTAGTCCGAAATGCGTCTAATTTTATTCGCATAATAACATTAAGTTAACATATAACATTAAGTTAAATAGAAATTGACCATTAGAAATAATAAAAATGAAAGGTTCTACCAAAGCTATTTCAATTTGTTCAGTTTATCAATATTGAAAACAGTCTCCCAACTAACACAATGTAGTGAAAATACTGAAATCCTGGTTGAATTTTTCCCCATCAGATAAATTGCCGTATTTCCACATGATTTCGCAATTTATGCCGATTTTAAATATACCAATTTATCTATGTGTCGCGTCGAGCAACTCGCGTTTGACGGTACGCCTACTTTTCTGCACTGCGTTGAAATCTCTAAAGCGATTCCTAAATTTTACGCTCCGTCCAATCTCTCGTGTGGTGCAGCAAGATCAAATTTTTCTATAATAATATCTCCATGCGTCAAGCAACTCGTGTTTGTCGGTGCGCCTACTTTTCAGCGCAGCGTTAAAGTCTCGGAAGTGAGAGTCCTGCATTTTGCGGTCTTTGCTGTCTCTCGTGCAGTTAAAAATGAGTAAATTTTCAAGTAATTATGTCTCCATGCGTCGAACAACTTGCGTTTGTCGCTACATCTTCTTTTTCCGCTGTTTTAAAGTCTTTGAAGTGATTCCTGCATTTTGCCGTCCTGGCGATTTCTCGTATGGTTCAACATGAGAAAATTTTCTAACGACCAAAAAATAAGCTCCGCGTATCAATAAGATAGGAATTTTTCAGTGGACATTAGAGCTTGAAAAGTTTCAATTCATTGCAATCAATTTCACCAAAAGAAGCCCCTTCAAGTATTAGATAGGCAACATGCGCAACACTTCGATGAAGCAGCATTAATTTTAAGGTGTGGAACCTTCGCGGCGTCTGACCGCTTGCGTTCATCCAATGCTGCCATGTGCCAAGAAAGAACGTCGTATGAGCATTCGAGAGTTGCCAGATTTCCTTCGATGTAATGTTTATTTTTGAGGAAAGTTATGAATATTTTTCCTTTAAATTTTCAGAATCTTTAGGTAAAATTGCGAACAAAATTATCTGAAATATTGGGAGGAAAATATTCATACATTTACGAGGAAATTATCGTTCAATGGAAAAAAAACACATTGGACCTAGAGTCCAGACTCTTAAAAACATCGACAAGAAAAAATACTCTTGATCCAATCGGATTTTTGCTTAAATCAAGAACCAAGCCTCTTAATTTGAGCGGATTTCCTTTTGATTTAAGCTTCAATCTGATTGAATCAAGAGTTTTTTCTTGTCAATGTTTTCAAGAGTCTGGACTCTAGATCCAATGTGTTTTTTCTTCCTCCAGTGTTTTATCAAAGGAAATTTGGCAAATCCTGAAGGTTCACACGTCGTTTTTCTCTAGTAAACCAGAATGCAATCCAGATCCGATAGCGGCTCGCGCCTGATTTTTAACAAGGTTGCTTTCAACCCACCGATTTGGAGAGTGTAACCCCAAGCAAAACGCACCAGAAAATATCAACCTCACGTATAGGTTATTTTTTGTTCTACTTCGCATATTAACCCAAAATTTGGTTCAGATACTTTTTCATGCTGCGGCGCGTGCGCATGTCATAATCTGACTCGAGGAAACTCTCTGACCGCATTTTATCGACATTTTATTTACTTTCTAACTCAAGAGAGGCTTTCATCGGAGGTGGATCACGTGTGCGGATTTCGAAATGAACGCAGTATAGGTACACGATATCGGAGCAGGTGGTCGTGGCCTGTCTTGAGGGGTCGCGCGGCGCACTTCCGCCGAAGCACCTGGGGGTTGAGAGACGTGCGCGCGCGCGGTCTGAACAGGCGATCAATGTTGGGATGCCTTATGTCCAGGAAATTACGGGACAATCCCGTTCAAATCAATCCGTATATGAATCTTACATTTTAATATGTTGTTCATCCTACTTCCCTGAACTGTAGTGAGATTGGCGTGAGGTTTAGGTATCAGGATCTTGTTACGTGTTTTCAATTACTTCTTTAAATTGAATTTAAGGGGAGCAAGTAAAACATTTCTAAAATACTGGTTTCCTTTCAAATTTTTAGAAAAAATTAATCGGGTCAATTAACCCGAGACGCACATTTAGGCGGTTTATTTCTACGAACTCTGTCTCGCAAAACCCGAATTAAAACTGATATTATTCGAAAGCGATCGAGAGTTACAACTTTTCGATGTATTTGATTTTTCAAATGCAATATTTCTCGTTCGGATACCTACCTTCCTTGAGTTCAGATTTGCTCCATAAGATTTGCCCTAAAAGTAAAGAATCTGATTTTTGTCTTCTGAAAAATTTTAAGCATTCGGTGGAAAAAGTTCGAAACTCGCTGGTCTTGTCTTATTTGAAGCAAGAACCACGGATTTGACGTTGCTTTGTAATTTGAAGAAATTGGCACCCAATCAAAATTGCACGAAAAATGGCATCATTACATGTTTAAATCGGTTAAACAACCACATTTTTAAGGTATCTTCAAATTACGCATTTTAAAAAAAATAGTGAGAACAATTCAATTATCATAGTTTTCCGGTCCAAAGACGTCTGTGAAGTTAGCACCCCCACTTTTAAAATTTGCAATTTTCTCTTTTGCTCATCATTGCTCATCATTTGCTCACCTCAAAAATCGCTTTCATTTTTTTTGCTCAGGCTTGTACTCCCCACAAATCGAACTTGAACTTTCAGAGAGGTCATTGACCCTAGCACCCCCACTTTGTCCGATTGACCTGAAAATGGTCTCAAACGACGCAGAATCATTTGCTCACCTTTGCTCAGCCCTTAGTTTTTTTGTTTACCCCTCCATCCCCCCCAAAATGAAAGGCGGCATTTTGGGGGAGATCAAAGCCAGCACCCCCACTTGGTCCGATCAGTGAATTGGTGTCAAACGACGCAGAATCATTTGCTCACCTTTGCTCAGCCCTTAGTTTTCGTTCCTGACCTCCCCCTTCCCCCCCCAAAACGAAAGGCGGCATTTTGGGGAGATCAAAGCCAGCACCCCCACTTGGTCCGATCGAGCTGAAATTGGTGTCAAACGACGCAGGATCATTTGCTCACCTTTGCTCAGGCCTTAGTTTTCGTTCCTGACCTCCCCCTTCCCCCCCAAAATGAAAGGCGGCATTTTGGGGGACATCAAAGGCAGCACCCCCACTTTGTCCGATTGAGCTGAAATTGGTGTCAAACGACTCAGAATCATTTGCTCACCTTTGCTCAGGCTTAGATTCGTTCCTGATCTCCCCCTTCCCCCCCAAAATGAAAGGCGGCATTTTGGGGGACATCAAAGGCAGCACCCCCACTTTGTCCGATTGAGCTGAAATTGGTGTCAAACGACGCAGGATCATTTGCTCACCTTTGCTCAGGCCTTACTTTTCGTTGCTCACCCCCCATTTCCCCTCCGAATCGAATGGCGGCATTTTGGCGCACATCAAAGGCAGCGCCCCGACTATGTTTAACCGCCGTTCGTTTTCGGGAGGAGGTAGGATTCGGGCAACGAAAACTAAGGCCTGAGCAAAGGTGAGCAAATGATCCTGCGTCGTTTGACACCAATTTCAGCTCAATCGGACAAAGTGGGGGTGCTGCCTTTGATGTCCCCCAAAATGCCGCCTTTCATTTTGGGGGGGAAGGGGGAGATCAGGAACGAAAACTAAGGCCTGAGCAAAGGTGAGCAAATGATTCTGCGTCGTTTGACACCAATTTCAGCTCAATCGGACAAAGTGGGGGTGCTGCCTTTGATGTCCCCCAAAATGCCGCCTTTCATTTTGGGGGGGAAGGGGGAGGTCAGGAACGAAAACTAAGGGCTGAGCAAAGGTGAGCAAATGATTCTGCGTCGTTTGACACCAATTTCAGCTTGATCGGACCAAGTGGGGGTGCTGGCTTTGATCTCCCCCAAAATGCCGCCTTTCATTTTGGGGGGGATGGAGGGGTAAACAAAAAAAACTAAGGGCTGAGCAAAGGTGAGCAAATGATTCTGCGTCGTTTGAGACCATTTTCAGGTCAATCGGACAAAGTGGGGGTGCTAGGGTCAATGACCTCTCTGAAAGTTCAAGTTCGATTTGTGGGGAGTACAAGCCTGAGCAAAAAAAATGAAAGCGATTTTTGAGGTGAGCAAATGATGAGCAATGATGAGCAAAAGAGAAAATTGCAAATTTTAAAAGTGGGGGTGCTAACTTCACAGACATGGTCCAAAGGCGTGTTTAAAAGCGCGAGGCGATGCGACGCTGCCACACGAAGAGGTATTTGACTTAAGCCTCGACTTTGAAGAGACTAGACTCCTACTCCGAATAATACTCCAAAAAATGGTAAAATTTCAAGCGAAAGGGGAGTCTGCCGGTTTTGAAAACTCAACTAAGGACGGGAAACCCAAGACATAGCATACTGTTTTGTGTACTTGATCATTGTAACCACGATCTGATGAAACCGCATTCGTGTGATTCATTCAGTCATTCGACCCACCAACAGATTTCCATGGTTCTTAATTATAAAATCAAGTATCTCGGTTTTTGACTGTACACATTATTATTAGATTTCCCATAAAATTTTACTATACTGAATAGAGTAACTGATAATTTTTATTGTAGGTACAAATTTGCACGTGATTTCCTTCTGCTTTTCAAAAATGTTTTCCAAACACTATGCCTCGTACAAAAATGTCTTCACACTCAGTACTATACTTTCTTATTAATCAAAGGAAGGACGGACATTTTTGGAACACCGCAATAATCGTTGCTTTCATGAGGCTAAAAGTGGATTCCAAGACTTACCTACTATCTAATCGCCCTTACAATACAATGTTACATGTGTGTCAACAATTATTCGGTTACAGTAAAAATGAAGCACTGCAATTACAAAAGGAACATCGTAACTATTACTCGAAAGTCGGCAGAACTTGGAATCCACCATGAGCACTGCGTATGTTTTTGCAGTTCAATCGCTGATTTAAGTGCCTATAGGCGTTAACACCAATTTTCCGCGCTAGCGAGAACCCCTTGGTGAAAAGAACAACAGGTGTGGCACCCGATTATCAGGAGCAACGAAAAGGCCACGACACCAAGCTCGTTGGGCACGGACCGTTGCGCGCGTGCCGGCGTCATATTTGCGACGAGTTTCGGGGAGAGAGGCTCCCATTTTCGGGAGAAGCCTTCATCCACCTTCACCTTCCTCGCCCAGCATCCAAATTGGGGTTGAATCTGAGCACGTGGGGATGTTATTTTGGTCCGGAGAGCACATGTCGGGCGAGGGACTCCTCCAAATTCCGTCTGGATTCCCCTTTTTCGAATAAATTAGGTGTTTGCGCATGCGCTCCGCGTCAGCTTGAGGTATTGTGAGTAGTCCCTGCGCAGCAAACCCGAAGCAGATGAACCGGCAGCTGCCGGGCGCGCCAACACAAAATCATCATCATTTTGGAAATATTCCGCTCGGGAATTCGGAGATCCCGATGGCGAACGGGCAACACCACCGGGGCACACGCCGATCCATTGAGCCACGCGGCCCTACCCCCCCCCCCCCCGGGCTCTCTGCCTGCCGCACGCGGCCAGGGGGTGGCAGGGCCCCCTTCCCTCCCCCTCGTCATCCTCCCGCGCAGTCCCTCGTCAGCTGCCCCTCTTCAGAGCCAGATTCAATAGTTTCCACCCGCACTTCCGTTGTTGTTCCCGTTTGACTTTATTTCGGATACCCCGAGCCCACCGTAGAATCGAGAACGTATCCGACTGAACAAATTCGTTTTCCTTAAATTGTTGGGGACAAGTGGAAATTTTTCGGAACATTTCTCAATTTTGGGACTTTCCAATACTTAGTCGCTCTATGGCGAATTTTCAGAATGGAATGAAGAGTATCGGCATGCCTGAGCCACGCTCAGATAGGATCATCAGTTTTAGGCTTTCCACCCTTCAACGTAGGTAGGGAGCAATCTTTTAAGGGATATCACCGCACAAATTTGGCTCCTCGTTTTTGAGACAGAAAAGAATATTTGCAGGGCACACAAATATAGAAGTATTGCTATCACTGCCCGTCAGGCGATAGTTTCGAGGTATATTGATACAATATCGCCTGACAGAATGAGAAACAATATTGCCAAACAATGTTTTCGAAAAAAGTTATACAAAAAATTGAAACACTGTTGAAATGAAGATCCGGGCTGGAGGAAAAAAAAGCGCCATGCAATACTGTTCCTTGCGAATGAAAACCTGAAATATTGATACAATATCTCTGGCAATATTCCTATCTGTATCATGAGCGGTGCTACTTACTTCAAGGTTTTTACAACATCCCCTATCAATATTGCCGGAACTGGGGGATTACCGAAGCAACCGCCGAGACAAGATTCCTTCCAGTGGCGTGGCGTGAATAATCGATTATCGATATCTCGCCATTTGAAGCTATGGTAAAGAATCGATTACTAAGGTGTTCGCTGCGAACACCCTGATAATCGATCTTTTTTCATAGGTTTAAAGGGCATAACAATCGATATATCGCAATTCACGCCACGCCACTGAATTTCCTTCGCGTGGTGGACTCTATAGAAGTTGGACACATTCATTTTCGACAGCATGCCATTCTTTGTAATAAAGGAAATAGACGCATAGTCTGTCATTACGTCAAAAAAAAAAAGTTTGCTAGAGATGTGTTCTTCCGGGAAAAAAAGTTTAGACCACAGGGAAGGGTGCAGAAATTCTACGGAGCCTGCACCCCAGCGAAATCGCGGATGTTTAAGATGCACGATTTGGCATCATTGGCCTTGAGGTAAGGGTAGCATCTGCCGGTGGTCTGGCATGGCGGTGGTGGCAGAGTGCTCTTTCGTAAGATACCCATCGGACAAACGAAGGAGAGGCTGTGCCGCCGCGTCTCACAGTGGATCGAGTCAACAAAAGAGGTCGGATAAAATTCGGATACTTTAAACGCTTATAACTCCGTTAGTACAAACGTCTAAGGCTCTAAAAGTAGTTGAATCGGGTTTCTCCATGAAATTCACTTTCATAGACAACCCTTTAAATTTAAAATGTGACAAATTAAACGTCAAAATTTGCAGTTTTGGTCAAAAAGTTCATGTGCGACCTTTCTGATTAACTCGATATACTGTGCGCCGGTGCGCCCCTTGCTACGTTGCTGTTTACCATTTCCTCCTCCTTTCCGCAGCTTGCTCCGTAGCGCAGCCCACATCCGATGATCCGACACCCCGTGCCTCCGTTTAGGAACCCGTCCCCACTCACCCTCCCGGCGACATAAAGACGGAGCACTCGTTTCCGAAAGCACGGCTCCAGGAGAAGCCGCTTGAGCGCTGTTCGCTTGTGTGAGTGTGTTCATGAGAACGAGAACCCGTGCGCGGGAAACGCAAATATTTGAAGTGGCTCCCGCATGATTTTAGCCTCGTTTATACAGTCTGATCTTGCATTAAAATTTGAAACGATCAAGACGGATTATTTTAAAGAAAAACTTTCCGTTCCCATCTTGGGAATGCATACTTATTCTCTGAGAAGCTCTCGCGTGTTTCTCTGAAAATTCGTGTTTTATTGAGGGAAATTTGACATCGTCCGAAAGCTCATGAGGTGCTCTTCCGTAAGCCTGTGTCACACTATCAAAACTAGCTATCACACTATCAAATCTAGCTATCAAAATATCAAGGTCAAGTGCTGTGATTGGTCCAAGTCATCGAATAAGCCAATCACAACACCTGACCTCGATATTTTGAAGGCTAGCTTTGATAGTGTGACACAGGCTAGGTATAGCACGACATCATGGGCGCTGGTAGGGGCTCCTTGGGGGCTTGCTCTGCGATCCCTACAATTTTTTTTAAATCGTATGCATTAGTTCAGTAGACTCTCGTTGAGGAGAGGGCGGGGGTGTAAATAGACGCCTTCCCCATAAAAATGTCTCTCGTTCCTTTTATGGAAATGGCTTTCCCCGACTCAACCAAAATTCGACGATCCTACCGACGACATTTACTTTCGACCGTAATCATAAAATTTTGCAACAGATTTGATCCCCCCACGTCAGCACCCGACACTTCCCAACGATGCGCCATGACTCATCCGTTGACCTGAATGCCCTGGGGTGCAGGTATTCGTATACGATTCCAAATGGCTCCAATTTGTCACATCCTCGCCACCAAAACACAGCGTTTGCCGATGTGACTTTAACACGGTAGCTAATAGCTATTAGTCATGATTCTTGAAGTAGGTTCTCGGTTCGGCTCCCCTCCAGAATCATTGCAAGAGAAGCGCGACAGCGTAGCGCGTAGCGCGGCGCGCGGCCCAAAGGCCACCGTACCGCGTGCGCGGCTCCCAGGAGGGGAATTGGCCGCCATGGTGGGGCGGCGGCGCAGCGCGCGCCCTTGCCATCAGCGGCAGCGCCGCCACCGACAGTTCCCACTTCCATTTTCAGTACGCTGAGCGTCGTGGTCGGGACGGTACTGATTGTGTGAGTCATGCTCAACGGTGTTACGTGAGAGCCATCTGATCGGACGGTTTTTGTGTGTGATTTGGTTTGCCAAGCATTGATTAGATACCACGATTCCTAGCTATATCGCGAGTGTTCCCGTTTGATACTGGAAAACAAAAGCAAACCTTTTAATTACATTGCTCAGTGTGTGCGACACAGAGTGGATGTCAGTGTTTTTATGAGTGTGCAAAATCATCAATGTCGTGCATGTCATTGTGACAGTTATCAACTGATCTAATGGGATTTTACTAGTGCCTCAACTGTGCTCAGTGCTTAATTATGGATGCGCACAGGACTTATCGTATGAATTGAGCGCCTTAAACCCTGACCTGGAGGGAAGAAAAGGGTAAGTCGTTGATCACTGTTTTAACGGGAGGGGCTGTGCGTGTGATGGACTATTAATAACGCACTGTTTACAGGAGCTTCAAGAAGCGGCGTGGGAGGTGGGACAACCCAACTGGTTCACCTCGCGGGGAGCTCCCCCCCCCCCCCCCCTCCCATAATTTGTCCGAAACGTTTTACAACCACCGTATAATAAAGTTTCTCTTGCCCCAATTCTTTACATCACAACAGGGTTTAAAAGAGACTACAACTTCCTAATAAAGCACAAGATCCATGAAGAGAGCGTATCGCCTTGTTTGCGCCGATTTCTGATCGATTCACCGATTTTGTGCATTTCACGGGGTTCTCGTGATCCTATAAACCCGCATTATAGGAGCTTGTATTTCCGAAGTAAGTAGAATTGATTTGGAAAAAGTAAAGCCCAAGAAAATAATAATCTTAGATTATTTTGAATTTATTTCAGGAGTTGGAAATTTCAACACTTTTATCACGTCCGAATTACTGTTAGTTGTCGTCTTGTTTGTTTACATGGGTTCCAAATGGGGGGGGGGGGGTGTCAATGGACGAGAAAGAATATCGCAAGCTATCTGGGAGTAAGCGCACTTTTAATGTCATTTTGCATGAATATTGAAATGACAATTCTCTCTCTCTACGAAGGTCTCAAAAAAGATCACATATACAACAATATGAGTCATTTTATTAAATGATAAGCTTTAAGATAAAAACAGATGATGTTCGCCTGAGTGTGTTGTATAGCCTTTCTTAAATCTACTGGTTCAAGGTTACTAGTAGGTTGATGATGCGGTCATCTTCCTCGAAGTGTCCAAGTAAGAATAAAAACATGACAAATTGTTCTTGATCAGTTGGCAGTTGTTTACTTTTGACCGTCATGCGCAGTAAGTCAGCAGTGAGTAGACCGTTTTACATACGTGTCTGCACATGGCGGCGTCATTGCCCGCAGTCAATCCTCGTTCGCCATTGGACGACGGCAGCGCAGTCGTTAGTGAACGGAAGGTAAACAAATGCTAACTTATCTAACGCGGGTTCCATCTATTCAATCGGAAGCATGACAATTGGATGTATTTCTGCCAAACAGAACTATGTGCACCAAGACATGAGCCCTGAGACCCATAAGAATATGTGCATGACAGTGCTCACGTCATAATGCACATACTTCCGTTTAGCAGAAATACGTCCGATTGCGGTTCAACGAGTGAAATAATGCTCTTGCATGCCACAAGAATTCGCTCTTTAAGTAAAAACTTCAGGGGCTGTCTGGTCAGGGGTGCTAGGATGCTTTAGCACCCCAGAAATTTTGGCGGGCGGCCGAGAGGGCCCTCAAAACTTGAAAAATCCACATAAAAGAAGATGTCCTTTGGTTAGTTTGGGAGGGGGGCACTCGAGAGGAGGGGCCCCGAAAACGTTTCAGCACCCTCAAGAAATTTCGAGCCGTACCGAAACTGTAAGTGCTTACTTCTCTGTAAGTGGAAGTTCGGGAAAAACACGACATGCCGCTGGTTCAATCGGAAACGAGCTCCTTAGCTTAAAATATCTGTCAAAGTTGAGACCAGTTCAAGAGATTTTTTAAATTTAGGAGTTTGTTTTAGAGAAAATCAATGACATAGCCGTACTTTTCGCGGATGATGCCATCGGCGACAGTAATCAAAGCGAAAAGCTGCGTCTAAAGTTCTATTGCATGAAGATTGTTCATTGTATATCGGAACTGACGGAGACCAAAATTCCGCATTTTCATGCTTTTTCTGGTATCATAAGTTGTTAGTCTTTAGGGTTTTTTTTTCTTTAGAAAAAAAGAATATTCAATTCAAAACCTTAACGCGGTACGAATAGAAGTTATTCATTTTTTACTGGAACAGAGTAAACATCTGATAGTCAGCAAAGAGGAGTGCCGCCGGACGCTTGTTATCAATAATTATCCCTCCTTTCCTGTATCCTCACCTACCTGCAATGCGCTTCCCTCCGCCGTGTCACCGTGTTGCCAATAATACATGACAATATTGAGGCAGCACCGGTATAATGTCAAACTTGTAAGTTTCGACACTACCCAGGAGTCATCAGAGAATGCCATTTTTTAGTGACACCTATTCTTTCTTTGTCGGCACAGAGAATAAATGTCGGCATTTCTCAAGCTGACGCGTTAATGTCGAACGTCATCTAGCCTCACGACATTTCCCGTAATGCCTGTTTACGTTAGGCCGTAAGGGCTTTATGAAAGTTTAAAAACTCGCAGACCAATCTGACAATTACCTCGATAGATGAGGCTCATTTTCGATGAGATAAAAATCTCTCATGTGTTAAAGTCAATAGTTGAGACAAATGCAGGGCATACGCGTAGCTAGGTTAACTTGGAATTCCAAAGTGTCTGTAGGGGTTTCCCGGGTCCTCTCTTCATATAGGAGGTAGTGTTCATAGGGCCAGGGCCACCACTAAACCCATTCATTTCGTTCCGTGCATAAACATTCCTTTTGTCGTCACTCAATATCAAAGTTGCTAAAAACAATCGATCATAGCGTATAAATGTCAAAACGTCAGAAAATTATCAAGCATTCCCTTGTATTATTTCAAAGCAATAAATGTAGGGAGACAAGTAAATGCATATTTTTTTGTCGGATTTACATTAAAAACGTATTTTATTTGAGGAAAAACAATTACATTAGTTGCAAAATAAAGAGCAAAGTGGAAAGTTTTACTACCGTGGTCGATATTTATGAGAATTGAGGAGGGCGTGAGGGAAATGGGATGGGGGTACAAAGTGAGGGCATTGTGTGGAGGGCAACAACCATATCCGCTCAGTGCATCCAAGTACCATGCTACTTCACTGATGCGAAGATGCGACTTGACATGACCGCTCCAACCAAACTCGCTCAGAGGTGCCACCATCACTATTTACACCCACTTCCGATAATTTTATGCAACCTTACCCAAAAGCACTCGACTACAAGTTGAATAAACCATGACCTTCGCAACAAAGAGTTCATAAACAACAAATCAGCGTCCTGGCATTATAACTAAACAATTAGTAGCTCTAAGTATCGGGCAAGATGCCATGTAGGCAAAAAACACGGTCACACTAACCCATGGTGGGAAAACCATCGATTTTAGTGTGATACCCGCTTGAAATTTTTTCTTGAAGTATCCATGAAACTACTTGGCCGCATTCGTCATTCTTAGGTGAGAGAATGTAGGGCCTCGGCCAACATTTTAGAGGGGCAACGTATATACATTTAAACTGTCAGGGCATTTTTCAGAAAATTGACAATGTAACGATACAACAGGAATAGTTTACTCAATTGGCAAAATAGACGACACTAAAAATAAGGCAAAGAGAAAAAAAAACAAGCAAACCACCCTTAGTTGGTACTAGGGGGCTACGCCCCCTGGCCGCTACGCGGCCCAACCCCCGAAGGCGCTCCGCGCCATCAATGGGCCGCTTCGCGGCCCTATTTTTACCCTCCTATCGGTGTTAGTTTTATTTTTCCCCTAAAAAATTACGAAATGAGGTATACTTTACTTTTAGAATGAAATAATTTTTGGTTTTGATGAATAAAGAAACAAATTTTTTTTTTTTGAAGTCTAAAGGACGCGTTTTGGAATGACTACTTGATGAAATATTGCAGTAAAACAACGAACATTGATAATCAGGTAATAACTAAGAATTTCGGGTAACGGGGATCGAACCCACACCATATCTGAAGTGGACGCTTCCGACGTCTTTGACGACTCGGCTACCGCTCGTCTTGAGGAAGTAGGAGCGAATCTTGAGTAGATAAGTGTAGAGCTGATGCGCAGGCTACCCAGCTACTGCGCAACCTCCTCGACCACTGCGCATCCTCCCGCGCATAGCGGTAGCAGTCTCGGAGCATTCTGAAAATTCACTCACTTTTATAACGTGATTGTAAAAAAAACCTGGGTCCTATTTCCAAAATCTGAATAGAGCGGGCTCATCTAGGGCCAATTACCCGTCGATTACCGCAAACAACTTGGAAATCGGCCCGGTAGAACGCTCAAACGAACTATGACAAAAAATATAAATTTACATTGTTTAAATGGGAGAATTCGCAACTTTACCACTTAATATAAAAAAACCTAGGCCATATTTTGAAAATCTGAAAAGAGTTGGCTTATCTAGAGACAATTGCCCGTCGATAGCCGCAAAAATCATAAAAATCGGCTTTGTAGAACGCTGGAACTAAGCGTTACCAGTTTCGCAAAATTAGGAGGCTTGAGAGCTTATAGTATAGATAGCATGCGGCGAGCACTGAACTAATTTCATTATAACGCCTGGATGCAACTATTCGAGCTCTGCGGATGTCCGCGTTGCATACGCTTGGGAGTGAAGGCGTTTTGACGTTCCAGGCACTCGCCACGTCATCTGCAGCGCGGCGCGGCGCGGCGGTCTGTTACTGCATGTATCCAAAATGACAAAGCGCCTTCAATTCTTCGTTTATAGTACAAATACATCTCCCAGGCATAAATAGTTATACTACAAATTATGCTCAGCACATCGCGAAATCAAAACTGATGCACCGAAAATAATGAAACATCATGCGCATCTTACTTGTGTCTAAGAGATGTCTTTGTACTAAAAATGAATTTAAGGCGCCTTGTCATTTTGGATACTTGCAGTGCAGCCCGCTGCCGAGCCGCGCTGCAGATGAAGTAGAGAGTGCTCGGAGCGTCAAAACGCCTTCACTCTCGAGCGTATGCAACACGGACATCCGTGGAGGTCGAATAGTTGCATTCTAGGCGTTAATGAAATTCGTTTAGTGTTCGTCGCACGCGATATCAGCTAAGGGTACTTTGCTTGTTTCTTTTACATTTTACCTTAATTCCAGCGTCGTATACTGCGCCGATGGAATAAACTAGGTATTTCTGCATTTTCGTTACATTGTACATGTACCATTATAAATTATTACCTATTATTTTTTATAAATTAAGTTTAATTAATTTTAACTTTAATCAGTATAAATCTGTAATAAGTTATTATAATAAACAAAGATAATATTTAAACCAGTCCTGGTCCTCGAATTCGCAAAACATTTAGGTTACTGAGTTTTGTAGAGTTTCCTTTCACCTAATTTAATGAGTGAGTCCTTTGTTTGGATTTTATTCTTCCTTTTGAAATAATACTTTTCATGTTTAAGTGCGAGACTTTAAAATCTTCAAAGCCGACCTAAAGTTCCTCACGTGAACTTGACAAGGAACTCGCAAGGCGTTGACAAAAATCATGTATATGTGTTGTTCCGTTTTAATTTTTTCTTTCTTTGGGTATTTCCGTTTTTGGGATTAAATCTCGACACTCTCCTTCGCGCTGTTGGGCTGCGCATTCCTCACTTTTGAGGTTTGCGCTTCAAGGTACCATCCATCAGGATCTTTACTGAGTTCTGATGTCAAGTGGCCGAACTTATTTTCGGAGTGCGATAAAAAGATATTCATGAGAAAGAAAACATCAGAAAACTACCCTCTAGGTAACAGCTTTTGTACCACTTCAAGTAACTGACAATTAGTATCCGATACGATTGCTTTGACGTCATCAATAGTCAAATTTAAGCTTAAGTTAGTGAAAATTAACCTGATTTAAGGAAAGTTTATGGGGGAAAAACAAATATGAATCATCCACAGAACGGAAAAACAATTATGTGGAATGCAATCGATTATATCAAGCAGACGTAAATAGATCAAATGAAAAGTCTCCGCTAAACGATCAACATCGCTGGAAAACCCGAAATCAGGTCTCTGCAAGGCGGAAAAAATCAGAGCGTCAACGGCAAACCCAGCGCTGAGCACGTCGATCCGGGAATCCAACTTGCTTCCCCCGATTCGGGAGGAGTTGTTAGACCTCACCGCGGAAGCTGGAAAAGTGTGCCCAGTGTTTGTTGTCACTCGGGATATAGGTGTCGGGCGCCGAGCATAAGATGAGTAGAGACGACGAAGACCTAGTCGAAAAAAGAGGGGAAAATGAGCTCGTAAACAGGTTTGCTGTGTGGAGGACTTGATCTGTTGCCAATGGACATGGATATGGAAAGTTCCCCACCAAGACGTAAAAATCCGTTGGACGTAGACGTAATCCCCTCTATGCTCTCTGTCACTCCTGCCCCTACCGCAAGGCACTTCATTTGAAGGCCTTCGCAACGTGAAAAAATTACGCCGTCGCCAAATCGGCTCGAATCGCGAAGACGCTCGCCATGGGTCCTAGCGTCGGATCCACCGCGCCAATTCCCTGTTCTTTCGCGATGTTGCCGCCGCGCAAGCGCAACGCCACGAGCAGATGAGGAAATTGAACCGCCGCGCGCCGCCGCACAGTGGATCGAAACAACAGGAGAAGTCGGATATGAAATTTTTGGCTAAAACCGCAAATATTAGTGTTTATTTCGTCACATTTTAAATTTTAAGGGGTGTTTCTGGAAGAAAATTTCACAAGGAATCCAATGGAACCATTTTCAGAGCCTCAAAGTTTTGTATACACGGAGTTATAAGCGTTTAAAGTTTCCAAAGTTTGTCCTTCTTCTCCTATTGACTCACTCCAGTGTGCGCTGCGCCAGCGCCATCACAATAACAAGCCGCAAAACCTGCATTAATGAGTCTACGAGCACATTGGGTCTTATTCAAACTCGTTCCTTAAACAGCTTCTTTCCGCGTTAGGAGGCCCCCTATGGTTTACATTACGATTAAGGGAGGTTTAAGGTGATCATTAACAAAGAATCACCAGTACCCCTGAGCCTAATCTAACTCCATTTTAGTCTTCTCGATATCTTGGAGCAAAGTATTTTGCAAGTTTTCTTGAGAATTTTCTAGTATTGGAAGAAATTCAACATCGTCCGTTTTTACGGAGTTTTTTCTTAGCCTAGCAGCTTGGCCTGGAAATAATTGATGGGCGTTGTCTGATTGCTACTTTCATCTAATCCCTCGCTTGATCCAACAACTTTGCTCTCGCAACTTACTCATCAACATTTGTGGTGAAACCTTTATTGACGATAATTCGAGGATTTGCGGAAAATACAACATACATTCAAATCCATAACAAATAAATGAACATATACTATACAAACTGGGTCCCTTCGGTTTGATTTAAACGGAACATAACTACAAATCATTCAGAATCCGCGCCAACTTAAGTTAACAAAGTTTAAGCACTTTTAGAACTACCATCTCGCTTCTTACATTTACTTTACATGTAAAAATGATGTCAGATGATCTTCTTTTGCAGTCTAAAAGTACATAAACTTATTTGACGTGGACTCTAAAATTTATGAGTATATAGTGAGATTGTATTGGCACATCAAAATATTAGCTCTCCGCGTAAATCAATTATTATGTTCACTCAAAAATCACAATGAGTGCACCAGCAGAGTCCAGAATTTACTCTTGATTTGAGAAGTGTGAGGAAACTTTCCACGTTTCTTTCCACTTTTCCAATTAATATACCGTGTTTACGTGCTTTATGAGGACGATAAAAATACAAAATGATATAATGTAGCGTGTCTCTTCGCCTCGATGAAGGATAAAATGGCGTCATGAATGGGTATCATACCTTGCCCCGGAGACTTAAACGCTCAAAGAGAAAAGGTAACCAGTTAACATTCCCGCCTTATTTGTACGAGAATTCTCAAAACTTTAACAAAATTGTATTCCTTTGCTGACCAAGTTGACGTATTGAAATCGACATTCGTCAAAACATAAGTCGTCAATAGGACTTATCAACCAAAACTAAACCAAGAGTATGAATATGTTCCATGTTATAAACGACTGCCCCGTATGAAAAGCAGCAGGTTACGACATCCAAGAGACAACCCTCACAAGAGCCATGTACATAGGGACACTATGCTTACCGCTACGGCTCAAAGCCCGGATACTGAGGGGTGCAAGTACGTATAGAACAAAATAACCACGACAGTTTCTTCGCGCAGTCAGCGCCATTTTTATTATCAGACCGCCATGGGGTGCGCGGTGCGCTCTGCAACACCCTCCCCCTCTGCCGCTTTGAGCTTCGAACAGCCGTCTGTCGTCGTCTCATTTCTCTATCCCCCAATTAGGGGCCTTGATTGACTTCCGTTGTACATGTTCTCTCCTATTGTTGTTGTTGATTTCTATTTTCGTTCTCTAACGTTAGAGGCCCGCTGCTCGACTAAGACATCGTCGAACCGTGTTTTTTGTTGTGTTGTCAACAGTCACGATATCAGGTTTAGAATTTCTAAAAAAAAACCGCGGTCTTGTTTTCATCAGATTTTTGAAAAAGGCAGAAGAACAATTGGGGGAAAAGAATACACCGGAAATAGCGATGGTATAAACTTCGGAGAAATAGCAAACTGCGGCATTTCGAGAGATTGCCAAAAGGAACCATGTGTAAATTAATGATTGCGTATAATTCTCAGTTCCCTTTGGTTTAAGTCATTTGTGCATAGTTCCACTTTGACATAAAGAACTCCAGTATAGCCTAAAGTTTTGAAATAAACGTACAAGAGGAGAAAAAAGCTCAACAGATTTTACGATGATTTAGGGAAAAGTACTCTGTATTTGCTATCTTTGTTCCTTACACAAATTTTGTGTTTTTCCATTCATCACTAGTGGTATGGAAAATGCTGGTGATCGGCAACTGTCTGCATGACATGTACTCATTGATAATATTTCACGCTAAAATCATCACGACTCCTATTCGATGTACATTATTTCATTTTTATTGAAGCAAAATTCGATGTACATTATTTCATTTTTATTGAAGCAATGGAGAGTTTGCTCAAAAAATTGCATTGCTTCATGGAAGCTCTTAATAAGATGTGCTTACGGCATTTTTGTTCCAATTTTTTTCTACCTTGGGAAAAATAGATTTTAAAGTGAAAAACTTTACCGCCTTAAGACATCATAAGGCAGCATTTCCAATTTAAACACATGATTTCTACAGATTAGGCATATCTCCCAATAATTTTCCAATTTTGGAAACCGAGGATATCCTCAAATTTCTTGCATTTAATATTTTCCAATCATAAGTAGAATTCATTAAATTTCAGTCGTCTAAAACATCTCCATAGACTTAGAAAACACCCTGAAAGTGAAAGCTGTGGAAAGGAAATTCAAAGAGCAGATGGCAAGGGAGGTGGAAGGTCAGAAAGGGGTACGGGGCGAGGGTGGAGGTATCGGCCTCGAAAACCCTGTCGTTCAAGCGCGGCAGCGCGACCGTGTGAAAATCACCATTTTGAAGGTGCGACTCGAAATTCGGAGAGATTATCTGTCCGTAATCTTCCCGATCCGAGCGGAGCTCCAGGTACTCTCGCTCTTGTTACGTGGGAAAAAATTGGAACTTTATGATCGCTGCGGAGAAGGAAACGAGGAGTCAGGTAAGAGCTTTGGTACGACGGGTATCGGCCTATCGCCGTGGCACCCATTCCGATTCTATCAGTCGTAAAAGTGAATGGAACACAACTCTACGATCGGGCATTAAAATCATTTGCCTCGCACGAGGTACGGAAATAGGAACCTAGTTTCGTTGCGAATACTCGGCCGCGATCCATAAAGCAATTCCATTGAATTTTTATTTTGTCTTAGAGGCCGTCCCTTAATTGCGTAACATACTTTTTCGGCATTTTCGCCCTCCCCCTCCTCCCGCTTGTAACGCTTTTGAGACGAAGGCCCCTATCCTTTAACGCACGTGAAATTTTTTGTCGGCCTCCTGTAGTGTAGTGGTTGTAGCGCTAGCTCTATGATCGGGAGGTCCCAGATTCGATTCTCGGCTAGGCGACCCGAGTTTGATGGTCTCAAACAATGGTTGCCCGGGACTGGTTGTTCAGTAGGGACGGAGGGGGACGGGGCTAAAAGCGCAGGATTATCCCTTGTGGTATAACTAAAGTAGTATTAATTAAAAAA
Source organism: Bemisia tabaci (assembly GCF_918797505.1). Taxonomy (NCBI): domain Eukaryota; kingdom Metazoa; phylum Arthropoda; class Insecta; order Hemiptera; family Aleyrodidae; genus Bemisia; species Bemisia tabaci. The sequence continues at coordinate 26,097,678 of NC_092793.1, forward strand.
AAAAAAAAAATTGGCGCAACGCTCTCCCCGCCCCCTCCCTCTAGAGCGTTACGTAATTTAGGGATGGCCCCTTGATGCGTTTCAACCCTTGGTGGACCTCGCATCGTTTTTCGTGAAAAGATAAGATTTACTTGTTCTTTTGTAACTTTTTAAGAATTTGTGTAATCCGATAAAACAATAATCTCAGTCATCTTTATATGCAACTTCAGAGAGAAGGAGAGGAGTTTGAATAGCGATATCTGTGCATGGAATTTTGGAAACAAATCAGAACCTTTTCCAGACTTCCTCCTAATTATTGGATCAATTTTCGTTTGTTAAACAAAATTTTCATTGGTATTGAACGATCATCAATGATTCCAGTTTATATGTTTGTCAGGTTTTGGAAAAAGAATAAGGAGAAAAATCCTTTCGATTACAGTACTTGTCTTTGAAAAAAATAAGTGTAAAGATCATGTATTAATTTTTGAAGTTTCATAACACACAGCAACCATGCTGCTTTGCTAATGTGTGAGCGTACATGCGTTAGTGAATTCTCTTCGATAAAACCATTATTTTCGTGGGAAGTTATGTAAATATTTTTTCTCAAAATGTTTAGAAACACATATATTAAATTGCGAGTCATTACATTCTCTTAAAAATTCAAAGGGGAGACCCACACGTTTTGCAAAATCTTAATATTATATCTGCAGAAAATCGAATAAAACCAAGCGCTTTTCAGTATTTTTCTCTTGTATTGTTTTTTGGAGTGGCTTCATAGCAAAGGTAGGATGAGGCCACGCACTCCCTCTCAATGGCAAATAATATCGTTGCTCATTTGAGATTATTAAAAATTTAACTTAATCCAAAAGAAGCAGAAAACAAGTTAGCAAAACTGGAGGGTTTAAAAATGTCTCAAAGCTCAAATTTTGAAAAAGAAGGACTAGATTTTCAACGGCAATCATGAGTGCTGAAGAATGCGCAGGAATTTTGGGTTTTCTACAGGCGCAAGCGTTTCCCCAGCCGCGGCAAAGATAAAGTAGACGCCCAGGAGTGGCATGACAGGGGAACAGGGAGCACCCATTCAGTAATTCTGGTGCATTCCAAGGACATCGCGGAGATGATCCCTTGAGATCCTTTCGGATGAGCAAACCTCCGTTCTCATGCACCGCTGGTCCTTTATTCCTTTCGCTATTATTGTCCAGAGTGAGGAATTTCGGCTTATTCACTTCGCATCCTTCCCAACGTTGAGAAATTATTCTCATGTTCGGCCATGTGCTCAAATTAGTCTTCTCGAAATGCTGGAAACTTAGTTCTAGTTAAGATGAATCTGCAGTGGAAGTGAAAAGTCTTTGAGATGTTGAGTAAATTCTGCTGGAAAATTGAAAAAAAAAAACGTATCCGCAGTCAGAGTCCTCCTTGGCAGGGAGCGAACATTGTCGTGCTAAGGAAGAACGCCGTTTGAGCATTCGAGAGTTGCCAAATTTCCTTCGATAAAATGTTTATTTTTTGAGTAAAGATATGAATATTTTTCCTTGAAATTTTCAGGAACTTCCTGTGAAATTGCGAACAATATTATCTGAAAAATTGGAAGGAAAATATTTATAAGTTTACCAGGAAATTCGGGTTTCAATCAAAGGACACTTGGCAACGTCTGAAGGTTCATACGGCCTTCTTCCTTAGCACGGCAGAACACGCCCAGAGCACATTTCAGCTATATCTATGCCCAAAGAATCTCTTATAGTAAATAAGCACAACTTAAAGCCAAAAGTATTTGAATGCAAAAAATTGCGAAATATCGCATTGGATTACTCTTATTGAACAGGGAATTTTTACGTATTTTCGTTTGTGAATTTTGATTTCCAAAGGAGACTTTGGAGATTATTCAAATAGCAGAAACTGCACTTATGCGCCTTGTTCTCGAAGCCCCTATATTCTACTTATCCTACACTGAAAGAAAAAAAAAACACATTGGATCTTGAGTCCAGACTCTTGAAAACATTGACAAGAAAAAGGACTCTTGATTCAATCAAATTTAAGCTTAAATCAAAAGGAAATCTGCTCAAATTAAGAGGCTTGGTTCCTGATCTATGCTTAAATCTGATTGAATCAAGAGTATTTTTTCCTGTCGATGTTTTTAAGAGTCTGGACTCTAGATCCAATGTGTGTGTGTGTGTGTTTTTTTTTTTTTTTTTCCAGTGTATCAATTTTGGCCGTAGGAAAAGTCACAATTGAATAGAAAGTGATTTGCGAGGGTCTGAGGATCCACTTGGGAAGGGACGAGGATTGAAAATCCCAGACCTCAAAGATCATCACTCCACTTCCCACTTGACACTGGCTACACCCGTGAGAACTCACACGATCAAATCTCGAACTCGGGCACGTGTCGCGTCGCGCGGCGAGGACAAGGGTCGAATCGCCAATGCGTGGAGGGCGTCGCGACGCTTTCGGCGGTGCCTGGGGACAGGTGGCGTCCCTGCGGCAAGTGCACGAGAGAGCAGAAACAGGTTCAGCGGGACAAGTGCGCGGGCCGGGGCGCGTGCGCTGAAGAGGGGAAGGGCGGGGCGGCGACCGCGTGAGAAAAGAGGGCCCGCAACGGATCGGAAGGGAAAAACCGTTGACGACCGTTTTTCGAGTTCTCACGGGCCGCGGATCGTTCCCACGGGACCGGCGACGGCTTTTCCAACGGACTAACCGCCCCGCGCCGCGCAGCGTGAATCATGGGAACCGCCGGACCAGATCCTCCGTTTATTCGACACTTGTACGCATTTATGCAAAAGAGTTCATTATTTTCGGTGCTCCCATTCCATGGGCGGAAAAAGTTCCGGGACTCGGAACTTTTTTGTACCTATCTCTTCCACTTTATGACGGTAAAAAGTTCTGGGATTATTTTTAGAATTTTTCAAAAGTTCCGGAAAATGCAATAGATTCGAAACGTTTTGGGAATTTTAAAAGTTCCGGGAAAAATTCAGGGAAATCCCAAAAGTTCTGAAATTTGGTGATAGTTCCGGGAAATGGGAGCACTGATTATTTTGTAGATTTAAGGAGGATCCTTGGCTTTGGCACAATAGATCATGCTCGATAGTGGTTCGATGTATCGTTTGATTCAAAATAATAAAACATAACCAAGAATTTTCGGGAATAAAACCGGCAATGCTGATAATGAGAAAATTCCTAACCATTTCACTCTTCATTGTCATTTTGTACTGTTTTGTACTCATAAGAATCAAAAATCTCTTACAGAAAACCCGTCCCCTCAGATTATTTTACCTCCACTTACTTTGCCAGATGAATGACACTTTTTCTTCTCTAGTGCGGGGGCATACGTGATCCCGTGTGCAGATTTGTGAAGGCATATTGCGTGATACATCAATCTCTTCGTTTTGATGTCTAGAAAAAGAAAATCGATGATGGCCATCTCAAATTTCATACAAACCCCCCCAAAATCAAGATGGCGGCCAAAATGGCGGTTTTGGGGTAAAAAAATTTAAAGTTTGCAAATACGTCGTGTCGGGTATCGATTCTTATGTATTTTTGATCGTAGAGTCCGAATTTTTAGTCAAAAGTTAGCTCAAAGGTCATTTTCAGGCCAAAATCCAAGATGGCGTCCAAAAATACCTCTTACGGGTGATAATTTGCCTATTCGGGTCTACATGCATTGTGAGGTATCAATTATTAGGTTTTCAGGGTTGTAGAGTCCGAAAATGAGGTCCATTTTCCGCTGCGGCTCTCAAGAAGCCCTAAAATCAAAGATGGCGCCCAAAATGGCCGCCGGTCTTACAGATGAAACTCCCATTTAGCGCAGCTGGAACAAAAAATACGTTCAAAATTATGTTTCTTGGGTCAAGAAGTTCGAATAAGAGATCAAATGTTTACTCCCACCAAAAATTAAGCCTCCGAATCGAAAATCGCTGCCGACATTGTTGCCAGTTAAAGGCGCAGACCGGTAAATGACTGATATTAAGAGATTTGCCGAAGGAGGGGTTTCGATAAGGGCCGTTGTTGGGCCCATACCCTGAAATTCTTCAATTTCACGATTGTTTGCTCATTTAAAGTCTAAAGTTTGCGGAATGTATCATGATTTGGTCATTTCCGGTCTATTTAGGGGTCTAATACCGGCCTAAACATGAGACTAAAGGCCGATTTTGGCGAAAAATGCGGGTTTTTTACATTCGACGTGACGCTGTTTCTTAACGATCCCATCATCGGAGGAGATTGTTGTCCTTCAAGTACGTTCATTAAGGATGTAAGATAGTCACTTTGCCCAATTTTCGTTGATGGCAAACCTTGCGCTCAGAGTTAAAACGATCTTCTTAGAATTTTCTTGTTTTTCATCATTATTAAAAATGGCATATAAAGGGCGACTCATCTTAAACCAGAAATAGATTCATTGGTGGAAAATGTACGCAGCTGGTCATAACTGTCCTCCAAAAAATTAATGGATTAAAGCCTCCCCCCCCCCCCCCCAAAAAAAAGGAAAACCTGTGTTGCCATATTTTATTGCCTAACATCACAGAAAACCGCGTGATTATTTCAGTATTTGGAGGCTGTTCTTCGTAGAGCACACTTAGCAAAGCTCAAAACCCTTGATTTTTCATACGTTACGATCGCATGATTAATGATTATATAAATGCAATGGAGATGTTGCATGTGTGAGGAATTTGCAATTTGACTATGGATTCTTTTGTAGAAGTTCGCGAGAAACTCGACGGTGCCAATGGCTTTCTCTGAAATCAACTTCCAAGCTCAAAAAAAGCTCTTAAGTTGAGACCAAAATGGAGGGGATATCCCGCGCTATCCTGAGAGTCCACCTGTACATCAAGACAAACTCTCCATGCAAAGATAGGGAGCAAATACATTAGCAAGGTTGCTGTGTTTTCTGTTGTGGAGTCCCCAAATAAAGTGGTAGCCCTGTGAATGTACTTGCCCTGACAATCCCTGCCCCCCGCCATTCTTATTGCCTGCGATCGATCAGAATTCTGCTTCCTAAAAATAATTTGAAACCCTGGTTTCCATCACTTCTGCCCAGCCACCGAACAGCTTCCTCATCAGTTGCTTCTTCATCAGGTTCCCTGTCTCCTGCATCAAACATCTTGTTTGGAGCTGCCATGTCATAATTTTAGAGAAATGACGCATGCATGTTAATCTAGAAAACGCTTACTTTTTCTGGCTCAGACTTATGTCTGTAATGAGTGAGGCACCAAATGAGAGATGCAATATGAGCTCAGCAGTTGACGACTCTATCGCCCACTTTGCACAGGTAATACCACCCGGATAAGAACATGTTCTATGTCGTTTTGCCTTTCAACCAATATTACACATTTTATTGCAATGAATTTTTAGTTTTGGATAAGGCTAACATTCTCAGCGCGATGATAGTAGAATTCTCATTTCCGTTTCAATGTTGCATTTTTCTCGATTTTTACCGATGATATGTAGGAATGCCGCGCCACGATAAGAGTCTCTATAGATACATACATGTAATAAACAAAATAATGATGGATTATTGCATTTATATAATCAATAATCGTAACGTATGAAAAATCAAGGGTTTTGAGCTTTGCTAAGTGTGCTCTACGAAGAACAGCCTCCAAATACTGAAATAATCACGCGGTTTTCTGTGATGTTAGGCAATAAAATATGGCAACACAGGTTTTCCTTTTTTTTTTGGGGGGGGGGGAGGCTTTAATCCATTAATTTTTTGGAGGACAGTTATGACCAGCTGCGTACATTTTCCACCAATGAATCTATTTCTGGTTTAAGATGAGTCGCCCTTTATATGCCATTTTTAATAATGATGAAAAACAAGAAAATTCTAAGAAGATCGTTTTAACTCTGAGCGCAAGGTTTGCCATCAACGAAAATTGGGCAAAGTGACTATCTTACATCCTTAATGAACGTACTTGAAGGACAACAATCTCCTCCGATGATGGGATCGTTAAGAAACAGCGTCACGTCGAATGTAAAAAACCCGCATTTTTCGCCAAAATCGGCCTTTAGTCTCATGTTTAGGCCGGTATTAGACCCCTAAATAGACCGGAAATGACCAAATCATGATACATTCCGCAAACTTTAGACTTTAAATGAGCAAACAATCGTGAAATTGAAGAATTTCAGGGTATGGGCTCAACAACGGCCCTTATCGAAACCCCTCCTTCGGCAAATCTCTTAATATCAGTCATTTACCGGTCTGCGCCTTTAACTGGCAACAATGTCGGCAGCGATTTTCGATTCGGAGGCTTAATTTTTGGTGGGAGTAAACATTTGATCTCTTATTCGAACTTCTTGACCCAAGAAACATAATTTTGAACGTATTTTTTGTTCCAGCTGCGCTAAATGGGAGTTTCATCTGTAAGACCGGCGGCCATTTTGGGCGCCATCTTTGATTTTAGGGCTTCTTGAGAGCCGCAGCGGAAAATGGACCTCATTTTCGGACTCTACAACCCTGAAAACCTAATAATTGATACCTCACAATGCATGTAGACCCGAATAGGCAAATTATCACCCGTAAGAGGTATTTTTGGACGCCATCTTGGATTTTGGCCTGAAAATGACCTTTGAGCTAACTTTTGACTAAAAATTCGGACTCTACGATCAAAAATACATAAGAATCGATACCCGACACGACGTATTTGCAAACTTTAAATTTTTTTACCCCAAAACCGCCATTTTGGCCGCCATCTTGATTTTGGGGGGGTTTGTATGAAATTTGAGATGGCCATCATCGATTTTCTTTTTCTAGACATCAAAACGAAGAGATTGACGTATCACACAATATGCCTTCACAAACCTGCACACGGGACATATGTTTTGTTACGTATGCCCCCGCACTACTCCTTAAATGAGTCAAAAATATTAGCTCCAAAGCGCAGGCCGCTGTAAAGCTGAAATTATGTGGACTAAACTCCAAAGTCTGCGCACTGTTTGATTCTGTCTGTAATCTCGACCGGATGCAAACTCGCAATCATGGCACCGGCTGTGCATGAAATCTGCCGCTAGTTAATCAATAGATCACACCAAGGACGACTAGTCCAGTGTCGTTGCGTATTTCAATATCTCCTCTCAATGAACACTCCAGAATATTGAAGTAGACAGCAGTCCCCCAAATTAACGGATGAATATCTACTTCCGAATATTTGAACTTCGAAGTAATGTGCCTACCTCTAATTTGCAACGCTTCGATTCGATTAGAGGTCACTTTGATAAATTGATTCATTCACGATACTGAGACGATGACTCAGTATTATTTTAAGCACGAAAAAGAAATTTGTGACGAAATATTAACGATTGTTTTATATTTTCCTGTTCTGATAGGAGCTGGCAAACGATTATTGGATTGGACGGAGATAACGTACCATCATAAGCGCAGATGCACGGCTGGATTCGAAGCACGTGAAGGTGAGATATTCCAAATAAACTTTATTTGAAGGGCACACAAGAAAAAAGGTGGATGTTCGTCGTCATATTCCCACGACTGCGAGACTTTGTATTTGTTTACTGAAAAAAAAAAAATAATACCTATACTGTTTTAGCATCTACGAAGTCAATAATGTGTGTGCTGGTGATCTCAAGATGTTGCCTTTACTGCCCCCGCAGTTAACTTTACATCCTTGTGAATGCAAATTCAATTGCATGGGCAATCAAGGCAGCATCTTAGAATCACCAGACATATTTTTGACATCCTAGGTGCAAAAACAGCATACCATTTTTTTCAGTGTTAATTTCTGAGGACTTCAACTGATCACAGCATCTTTTTCCCCTTGATTATATATTTCATGATATTGAAGACTTTTTTGAGTTTTGAGGGCAGTTTGCGTAATACGTATGCGCGTCCTACAGCAACCTGTGGAACATACTCGTAAAAACACGGCGATCCACTGGTTCTTTTCGCCTTGTGCAGCGTGCCTCTCAAGTATCATGCTTAATAGTGAAATACTCCATGCAAGCGCGAAGTATCATATACTTAGGGGGCACGCTTCCAAGTTGCCACGCGACCCAACCCCCAAAAGGCGGCTTCCGCCTTCTGGGATAAGCGGTGGTTTCAAATAGCAGCGATAACTCTTTTTTGCAAGAGAAAAGCAAGAAAGTATGGTTTGGTATGAGAAATTTGCTTAAGTTTTCTTCAGAATATTGAGCCCGAGAGATAGCCGCGGCTGCGTCTATACTATCCTAACTTTAACTTACGTTTTTACACCAAACGTGACATATTCGCCTAAAAAAGTGCTCGCTACATTTACCACGCATCATTGGTCAGGTTAGTGGTGGTTGATGCGGTTTAATGAACCTGCAGCGCTAACAGCAACTCGGAATGACTTTCTCTTTCGCGGACCACGCAACTATGCCCTCGCCGCCGCCGCCGCCGAACACCCCCCCCCCCCCACCCCCCACGCACCGGTTACCATTCTAGATTGGCGGAGTGAACCGAAGGCTACATGAACATCGGAGACTGATTTAATAACTTCGTCATTCGATGCGTATCTTTGTTCGAGTGTTCGATGGTTGTAATAAACAAATACACAATGGGGTGTGTTCTGCCGTGCTAAGGAAAAACGCCGTATGAGCCTTCAGGCGTTGCCAAATTTCCTTGGGTAAATCACTAATTTTCAGGAGAATTTGTGAACATTTTTTCTCCAATTTCTCAGATACTTTTGTTTGTAATTTGATCTAAAGTGTCTGAAAATTGCAAGAAAAAAATATCCATAACTTTCCTCAAAAATAAGCACTTTATCGAAGGAAATTTGGCAACTCCCGAGTGTTCATACGGGGTTCTTCCTTAGCACGGCAGTGTTGCCCGTAAGTGACATAGCCTTGTGAATAGATTTGTTAGGAGTAAAATTGCATCGAAATTACGGTAGCCACGTCAAGAAAGTCTGAAATCCACCTCTAGGGCACGAGTAGTTTGGATGACGTTTTTCCCAAATACCCCGTGACTGGAAGCAGTTTTCAGTAACCGTCTCTATATGGAAACAATAAACGGCAACTTGCAGCAACTACCGGGAACTTGCTAACGCAAAATGTCAATTGGACATATTTCTACGAGACATAGCTACGTGCGGGTGGGAAAGATGGGTTGTGCTCGTGGCGAGGTGGATAAGAAGCAATGTAAAAGTGGGTGTGATTCCTTTTGGTGAAATGAAAAAGCGGGACTTTAAATTCAGCGAACAGAACTATGTGCAAAATGTAAGCGGGTCTCATGAGCCGTGAGCATGTTGCAAGAGCGTTGTGGACACGGCTCATGAGTTGAAACGGAGGAAGTCCGACGACGAGGACGGTTCCTTTCCCGCTGACGTCACTGGCGCTTTATAATTGCCATGCATCTTACCGCCCGAGATCTAACGAGCACACCCAATCTTTCCAATCCGCTCATAGTTCTGTTTGGTAGATACACGTCAAATTATAAAGAAGAAAGTCAACAGAACCTAAGGATCGACGGAATGCCACTCAAAGCATGGATCACCGTCAAAAATGACGCTTCGCTTGTAAACAAAACAAATGAACAACAACGAATCGGCAACCATTGAGGCCACCTGAAGTTCCCGTTCGCTCGATTCCGTTGACTAGAAAAATGCTCCCAGACGCGGGAAATTTGAAGAAGCTTGTTTCAAACTACGCAATTTGCGCACGGAGCAATGTCTTTCAGACTTTTTTAGGAATTTTTTTTAGACATTGTGATTCTCTTTCATTTTTATCCCTTAAAAGTTCACTCACACGACTGTATCACTTACGTGCAACAGACCCGTTTAAGCTCATCGTATTTTCGCTGCGGTGGCCAAATCGTCGCTCTTGTGATCAAGGGGCGTAACTTCAGTTTTGCATGAGCCTTGGTAAACATGGAGTCATATGGAAGTTTTGGTCCATCTAAAAACATAGTCAAGCCCTTGCTTCAGAGGAACGACGAAATGCGTCGAAATACATTATCCTGCACAGTCGAAATCTCTCGTGTTTAAGGGGCTCATAAATTGATTTATGATTTATTAACGACAAAATCGTAATGAACAAACAGAATGGGCACTCAGCTCAGGATCTGACCTTGAGGCAATATGCCATTGTTTACTCTGGAACCATCTGACATCGATGTATCGATAATTCGGATATTGCAAGTACGACGTAGCAATTAAATCAGTCCGTGGTTCGCAATAAGACTTAGCACTGGGCAGGCAGGCCATTATGGTACTAAATTCAACTCCACCCGGGGAGAGGGGAGGGCTATCTCAAGTCAGAATTTGGAAACGAAATCCTTCATTTTTGATTACTGAAGGGTTTGCTACGATGAGTGTGCAAACATAAAAAAGTAACATCATTCTTGTGAAAGTGACGTTAAAACTACGTTACTCAAGATCCCGTTTTCCGCGATTAGGCACGTTTTATACCTCCGTCTGGGTAGACTTTAATCACGCTCCGACAGACTTATATGTTTGGAGTCTTCTAAAATCGTATAGCATGAAGATTATTTAACACTGTTTATTTTCCCTCATTCCATACATTTTCCGATGACTCCAAACGTACCTCTAACGGCGCATAACTTCGTGTCGGAAAACGCAAACTTTAATCAGTGCCTCAACCGTGCAAGACAAAGATTTTGGAATTACTTCAAACTTGAACGTCAGCTGGATAGACGGACATTTTTGTAAAGAGGGAAAGGGGTCTATACGCAGCAATTTCTAATGGGGTGGGGGTCCTAAGGTCAAATATTTTTAAAAATCATGAATGATGAATTTTTTTTTGGGAGGGGGGAGGGGAGAAATGTTCCAGCCACGGGGTCTGCCTTCCCCCTAACTACATTACTGTTCAACTTGGGAAAACGGTGTGAAATTGTTCATGTTTTCCCCCTTATCTCCCTCCCTCCCTACCTCATACAATTGGTTTTTTTTTTTTTTTTTTTTTGCACACTTATCCAATAAAAAAAACTTCCTAACCTAACGTGGACAGTAAAATTTCCCGTTTCAAAATTCTGGACTTTAAAAATGATTTTTGCCACCGAGAGTTGAATTTGGTTCCATACTACCGTGCCGAGGAAAAATGCCGTATGAAAATTCGAGAGTTGCCAAATTTCCTCCGATAAAATATGTATTTCTGAGGAATATAATGCGTATTTTCCCTTGAAATTTTCAGATCATGTAGATTAAACTGCGTATAAAACTGTCCGAAAATTTGGAGGAAAAATATTCACATAATTTCTTAAAAATCCGTATTTTACTTGAAGAAATTTGGCAACGCCTGAAGGTTGATACGACGTTTTTCCTCAGCACGGCAGTGTAGTGCCACTGATCGCGAGTGGCGACCGCGAGAGCACTGCTCGCGGAGCGCGCGGCTCGAGGAGGGCACGTCTGGCCAGATCCGGGTATTCCGGGTTACGACATCTCGGCTCACCAGTCAGATTCGCCTCAACCACATAATTTCCACCGTGCAGACGGGGCTTAAGACGCCACGTTTACCATCCGGCAACAGTGCATTGACGAGTTTATTCAAATTTGACCGCGTAGCCGTCCGACGGCAGCCGGCGTTGGCGTTCGAGTTAGGACGAAAACATTCGTATAATATACAGTGTGATCCAAAAAATTCGCACCCTGATATCTTTTACCCCTGATTTAAGAGGAGCGTAACCGATACACAAGGCACGTTTCGAGAAGATATGAAAAAAACTTGATTTTTTTGACAATTTTTCATATTTCTGTCCGAAAAATTGAATCAATGTCCTGCTTACCATCTGCAATTAGACCACTGCCACACAAGCAGGGTTGGAAAAATTGCGGGCAAAAAATAAAAATTGCCGAAATTTTTGTAGATACGTCCTTGTTCCATAAGACCGAATGGATCTTATCAGTATTAAGACAGTCAAATAGCATGCAATTTTTAAATAGCAGTATTGAAAACCATAATTTGTGCCCTCACTCATGGTTTTCTTATGAAGAAGCACCCTGCAATGAAATACTAACCAAGATCACTGGAAAAAAACACATCGGATCTAGAGTCCAGACTCTTGAAAACATTGACAAGAAAAAATACTCTTGATTCAATCAGATTTAAGCTTAAATCAAAAGGAAATCCGCTCAAATTGAGAGGCTTGGTTCTTGATTTAAGCAAAAATCCGATTGAATCAAGAGTATTTTTTCTTGTCGATGTTTTTAAGAGTCTGGACTCTAGATCCAATGTGGTTTTTTTTTCCAGTGATGTTTAACATCGATGCTTAAATTCAAACATCCCGCTCATGAAAAAACAGAAGTCCACGGGAGGAAAATTGCGCTCTAATCGGTGCCAGAACAGTTTTTGTGGTATGAAAATATGACAAATTCAATTTCGGTGCTTCGGCTCAGCTTCTGCTCGTTTTTAACTCTTACAAATAAAACAACGTGGGGGAAGGAACATTACCTCTTGAGGAGCCAAATGAAACCGTTGTAGTTCGCGATTTTACTCAAGTAGCTCTTGATTTTCTTGTGAGCGGGAAATTCAAATTGTTTACAACCCATGCTAAATAAAAATGTTAATACCTTGGTTAAGAGTTGATTTCAGTATTTTTTGTCGTGCGAATCGTAACATTTTGAAGTAGAAACATGTATCAGAATGCTTAAATTTGTATTTCGTTCAGTGGTTCAGGCTCATTGATGCTTAATCTAACTTATGGCTTTTTTTTCTTCTTTTCAGATAATCTTTGAAGTCAAAATGGTGCTCTTCGCAATTCTCTTACTTTTTGCGGCTGCAGTTAGGAGTCAAACCCAGTCATGCGAGGGGAGCTCCGATTGTATTTGTATACCACAACCAAGTTCGTACCAAGTGGCATGCCCAAAATCCCCCTACTCGGACTCAATGTTCACAGCAGACTATCAGCGGAACAACAGTTTTCAGATTCAGTGCAAAAATTCCGGTGATATTGATTTCAATTTGATGAAAGGCTTAAACATCGGCCCCATCAAATTTTTCGGACTGAAATTTTGTCCCTTGCCAAACATCACATTCAAAGAACTGATGGCATCCATGCAGATAACCCAGGCCTCCAAGATTGATTTCAAGTCTTATTCTGACTTGGATGATACCCTAAATCCTGACCTATTTGAGGGTTTAGAAACAGTCACACAACTTTCTCTGAATAACAATGGCCTTACCAAACTGCCAGATAACTTATTCGACAGCATGCCTGGACTTACATCCATTTCATTATGGAATAATCGCTTGAAGACCCTTCCTAGATTCATTTTTAGCCGAACACCTTATCTACAGGTTTTAGAGCTGGGACAAAATCAATTGATCAATCTGGAGCCAGGAGTGTTTAAGAATTTATCGCACATACGATTATTGAATTTATGGAGCAATCAGCTGATAAACTTGTCAAGAGCTGTCTTCGCCGATGTACCTAATTTAGAAAATCTAGATCTTGCTTCCAATGGTTTAAAAACTTTACCACCAGATATATTCGCCGACTTAACGAAGTTATCAGCTTTGAATCTAAACCACAATGAATTCACCAATCTACCATATGGATTATTTTACGGCACGCCATCCCTAGAAAGACTGCGACTGAATTTTAATAGAAAAACACTTAAAACTCTGCCAGATTTTTTTCTCGCTAATTTGACTCTCCTGAGTGAAGCAACCATGACTCAGTGTAATATTTCATCTATACCGCGTAATCTATTTTGGAACTCCAAGAACATCCTACATGTTTCCTTCGAGGGAAATCAGCTGAAACACCTCCCGGAAGATTTGTTCCGAGATTCCAAGGAACTGCTGACAGTCGATTTCAGTAAAAACAAAATAGAAAGCCTGCCGGATTTTCTTTTTGAATCGACCCCCAAGATAAAGGATATCAAACTTTCTCACAATAATCTACACACAATTTCAAGGTGAGTACTTGAGGCCATCACTGAATATTTTGCGCATTTTCTATTTTATTACGTAAAAGAATAATTCCAAAGAAAAAGAAATAAGTATGTACGAGTAATTTTTGTGATCCTTACAAATTCTTATGGACAATTTTTAAATTAACACTAATTATCATGGCCAAAAGTAGATGTCCTCTCATTTCTTGCACCGAAAAAGTTGTGTAGTACACCAATGTGTATTTAAAAAGTTTTAAGGAAGAACTACGTCATAGGAATTTCTGTTATGCATTGTGAGAATGCTGTAGAGCTTGATAGAATGTGTCCCTTGAAACACAAAAAACGTCATTGTGTATAAGCTGCAAAATTCTAACATATCGACGGTGTAAGTCGGCAATCACATAACTCGGTTTGCGACGTCGCAGACTTCCTGTCATACTTACTTTATTTTTTATAAACGGAAAACTACCCAACGGCAATTCTTTAAAACTCCCGAGAGTTTTCTTCTTCGTGCGAAGACAATTCTGCAAAAACTTCAAGGAATCATGTCAATTTTTTCTCTTTTAAAAAAATAACATACAGGCGGAGATTTTCAGACACAGAAAACGAGGTATGCATGTGATTGCCGACTTACACCGTCGATATTTAGACGTGCAATACTCATGACATTATTTTCTCCCCAACAGAAATACAAACCCTCTTACATGCGATGAACCTAATATTGCCACCAAAATTCTGAAACTCTTCACCTCTCTTAATTTAAAAATCTAAATTTTCGTTCATACTCCTATTTTCAAAATTACCTGTAAAGACGTTAATAGCCTGAGTCGCTGAATATCTCAAAATTATAATAACTAACTACTTTCTCCCTATCAATGCCTCCTGTATTTAAGTATGATACCCTGCCAATATCGCCTCTCTGATTCCTGTATTTTTTTGCTAACTTTAGTGTAGTTCTGCGCCTGTCTTTCATATTGTAGGAAGAAATTTTAATCATAAATAATTCTTTCAGGTTAACTTTCCGAGGATTGTCACTTCTGAACACTCTCGATTTGGAATGGAACAGATTGAGCAGCATCGATGGAGACGCGTTCATTGACTTGGGATCGCTTACTAGAATTCAGCTATCCAACAATAAGCTGGCTTTTATGGATAAATTGTACGAAATTTTCGGCCCGACTTCTTCTCCACTACAATACTGCAAAAAACTTGAGATCATTCTGTTGGCAAATAACTCCATAGAAACTATTTTCCAAGACTGGCAGCTCCTAACAACTCTGCGCATTCTTGACCTCAGTCGCAACAAAATAAAGAATATCAGTGTAAGTAAATATCCTGACTCTAATACCTGTGTATTTATTTTAAAACCTGATTTGGGCAATGATATTTTTTGAAAAAAAGATGAGTGTGGTGATACAAGTTGGGAAATCAGGACTCATACATTGCTGTTCGCCTCTTGGGACAGTACCCTGCATGTGCCAAGTCTACAGACTGAAAGAGTTTTCCACACTTTTTGTGGTTTCTGAGTTAATTTGATGCCATGACCTGATTCAATGCCGCACCCACACCTTTGATTCAGGTACAAGAAGTGTTCAGATTCGCATTTTGCCTCCTCATTCACGTAAGATCAAAAAAACCTCTCCCACCCTGTGACCCACGACAGAAATTACTGCCACTCTTGAAATTATTTCTTCAGTGAATTTTGTTTTTTAAGTGTTTGAAATTGTAATCCTACTTAATTGGAATTCAAGAAATCTGACATGATTTATTCCTAGAATACTGCCTGACCACAAATGTATGACATGTAAATGTTTACTCCCCTTGAATCGCTAATTTTCATTGTTTCCTTTTTTCTAGCGGCAAAAAATTGGGCTAATATAGTTAGTGACCTGTTGATCTAAAAGTTCAGCTTTTCCCCCAAAAAATTCACTTTAATCTGAAAAAATATTAGAAATTAAAAATCTATTTTAACTAGTCTGTTCAGTTGAATCATTTATTTCTTGCTTTAGTCGTAATGAGGTGTTTATCGTTTTTTCCAGAAGGAGGATTTATTATTTGTGTCGAACGATGTGACGGTGAACTTGAATGACAACGAAATCTCAACGGTCAATTTCCGGCATATTGAACAGTTCGCTCTGCTTCAATTAAATAGCAGCACTGGAGTCAACTACAAAAATGAGAAGAAAAGCATCAATGTCAAGATAGGAAACAACCCCATAATATGCGACTGTTTCATTTACGATTTGATTCGCTATTACGAGGGAACACTGACCCCTGAAGTGCGGTTCTTATTCAGCATCGACTTGGGAGAGACACGGTGTGCAGGCCCTAACGGAATGCAACATCTAAAAGTGGCGACATTAAACTCAAAAATTCTCACCTGTTCCTGGGATCAAATCGGTAATATTTCGCATCCATGCCCACAGCACTGTGCTTGCGCATTTAGAGTGCATGACAATGCAATGATTATGGACTGTTCGAACGGAGATTTGGATCGGTTTCCTGACAGTATTCCCTCTGTTAGTGGGTTAATGAAAACAGAATTGAACTTGAGCAACAACAAACTGAGGAAGCTGCCAACGGATGACGTTTTCATCAAGCACAACATCACCAAAATTGATGTATCTTACAATCAAATTGGCAACATCGATCAAATCTTGTTCCCACAAAGTTTACAGGTCAGTGATTAATATTTTTATCTCATCATAAAATGTTGTACCTTAGGGTCCGATTCGGATGGTCTGGCACTAATCAAGCTTCTGCGAAACACGTTCGACGGAACAGATAAGATTCTGAAAAAACTAATTCGAAAAATGACGTGGTTTGAGCCATGATGAAAAGTTCGACCGCCTGGACTGGATTTTAGACGTAGTTTTTTCAGTGTTTCTGATGTTAGCGGTGTTTTAACTTACGTGTCCTCCCTCCAATGCTTGATAACTTGCAACTTGTGCCGGGCAATGTACAACTTGTACCTCATTGCCCGCCGCACAGTGGATCGAGTCAATGGGAGAAGTCGGACAAAATCTGGAAACTTTGAAAGCTTATATTTTCGAAAATATAAAACGAAAAAGTTCAAAAGTGGTTCTATTAGATTCGGGGCCGGATATAGGGGGTAGCCTCATGGGCTGCGACCCATGGCGGCAAATTTAGGGGGCGGCAATTTTTGCAATTTTTTTAAATGTAGGTATTAAGAAAATCGGATTCAGAAAAACAAATACAAACGGGAAAAGGTGACAAAATCTCTCATTTCCTAAGTGTATATCTCTAATTTTGTCGTCTATCTGTGATACAACAGACAGCACCTTTAATTAGTCGAGTTAAGACTAAGAGAGAAACCGAACATGGAATTTGGCCTGGAAAGGCGCGGCGCAGAAAGCAATGATGACGAGAACTTGAGATGAAAAGGAGAAACCCTCGGCGCGGCGGTCTGCATGTAACACGTATTAGCGCCTACAAGACTGCATGAATACTTCACGCATTGCGTCAAAGACAGTGCGGTCGCTGCGGTCAGCAGCGGGCGGCGTGAAACACATAGCGCCTACAAGACTGCAGGAATACTTCACGCATTGCGTCAAACACAGTGCGGTCAGCGCGGCGCGGCGCGACGGCGGAAGTTAAAATTATCAAACCGCATTTATGTTCGTTCTTTCATAATTTTTTCGTTCATTTCTTATAAATGGAAGGCCTTGTCCACACAGAAATAGGTTTATGGAACTTAACTTTCGCGCAAAGCTTAAATCAAGAACCAAGCCTCTTAATTTGAGCGGATTTCCTTTTGATTTTCCAGTGTACGCCACACATCTACCGGGAAGTGCAAGTAATGAATGTGAAAGACATTATTTACTCGCACTTCCGGGTAGATGTGTTGCGTATGCTTGAAATTGATAATGTATCTTAAATGAAAGATTGGTACCTAAAAATATTAAATTCATAGGTTCACCACATCGTTTTTATTTGGCTAGTTTTAACTACCTATTCGTATTCCAGGGTATGTTTGTTGCCTACGTGGTGAAATTGAAGGCGAACCTTAAAAAGAAAATATCTGTCAATAGGTTCATGCATTGTCTTATTTGTCTATTTACTATTCAGACCGCGTGTGCGAAACTATTGACTGATTTTGTCTACGTAAGGTTCGCCTTCAATTTCGCCGCATAGGCAACAAAAATGTAGATGTTTCCTGTATTAAAACTGGCTGCAGTGGCTGCCTGTTGGTTCTGACAAAAAAATTCTGACGTTTTTCAGGTTCTACGCCTGGACCACAACAATTTAAGCAAGGTCTCGGAGCAAACACTCCACCGCTGGGAGCGCCTTGAACTATCTCAAGTGACCTTACACGGGAATCACTGGAAATGCGACTGCGAGGCGGCCCCTCTTTTGAATTTCATACAAGCTCACTACACAAAGGTAAAATATTCTTGAACGAATATTAAGGGATCAAAATAATGGGACGAGTCAAAACGTAGGTAAGAGGTTGAGATTGACTAGGAATCTTACTTAGGCAGGGCCGGATTAAGGTGGTGGCCACATGGGCCGCGGCCCATGGCGGCAAATTTTGAGATTTTTTTGAATGTAGGTATAAAAAAAATCGAATTTAGAAAAAAAATTTCGAACGAGAGAAGGCGACAAAATCTCTCATTTCCTGAGAGTATAGTAATTTCTAATTTTGTCGTCTTTCAGTGATACAAGAGAAAGCACCTTTAATTAGTCAAGTTAAGAGAGAAACCAAACACGCAATTTGGCCTGGAACGGCGCGACTTAGAGTGAAATGATGACGAGGACTTGAGATGAAAAGGAGAAGCCCTCGGCGCGGCGATCGGCATGTAACACATATTAGCGCCTACAAGACTGCACGCATTGCATCAAACACAGAGCGGTCATTGCGGTCAGCGTGAAACGCACAGCGCCTACAAAACTGCGTGAATACTTCACGCATTGCGCCAAACTCGGCGCGGTGCGGTCTGCGTGGTGCGGCGGCGGAAGTTAAAATCATTAATCCACATTGATGTTCGTTCTTTCATAATTTGTTCGTCCATTTCTTATGAAAGGAAGGCCTTGTCCACACAGAGATAGGTTTACGAAACTTAGCTTTCTCGCAAAGTTCCGTGAACTTTTGCTAGTATTGTTGACAGGGCTTTCCCGAAAAATGTGTTCAACACGAGTTAACGCGTCTTATGCACCCCTCCTCCGCTGGCACGTTCATTTTATGGTTCTTATTGATGGACGGCAAGTAGATAAATCCGGCCCTGTACCTAGGTACCCACGTAACTGAAGCTCTGAGTGCAAGGAAGGCTCATTCTAGGTTGTGGTACTTCAAAATCTTTGTCACTAATTTTTACCCTCAGAGGGACACACAAGTAATGGATGACTTTTCTGGAAGTTATGTTTAGAACAAGTAAAACTCTGAAATTAGCTAACTAGAAAAAGCTTAAGGAACGGCTAGTAAAATATCAGATTCAATAATGCTTCTGATTTTAAAAAAAACAAGTGATGTAAGTATGGAAAATAATACAATACAACTCAATAATTTTACATAATTAAAATGTCGTCATTTGCTATCCTAGATTTATACAAAATAGAGTCTCCTGTGAGAAACTGAGAATTCAAACTTCTTATCTCTAAAATAACTTTTTTTCTTCTTTTCTTCTTTCCAGATCCCAAATTACGAAAACGTTACTTGCTGGCCAAGCAATACACCAATTAAGAAACTCAAAACTAGCAACCTCTGTCCTCTAGACCTCCTCATCTATGGGTGCATTTCAATTGCCATCCTCGGTGTTCTGAGCGGGTTCATTGCAGCAGTGTATTACCGGTATCAAAGAGAAATTAAAGTATGGCTATTTGCGCACCAGCTTTGTCTGTGGTTTGTTACGGAGGAAGAACTCGATAAGGATAAGAAGTACGATGCGTTTGTGAGTTACTCCAGTCTTGACAAAGCATTTGTTGAAGATATTTTAGTACCTCAGTTGGAAAGTGGCCCAAATCCGTTTAAACTTTGTGTGCACTATCGAGATTGGCCAGTGGGTGAATTCATTACTGATTCGATCATAAGGTCCGTAGACAATTCTCGAAGAACTTTGATTATCCTTTCCAAAAATTTCATAGAAAGTGACTGGAGCAAGCTAGAATTTCAGGCGGCTCATAAAAGAGCTTTAAGTGAAGGTAGAGCTAGAGTCATCATCGTCCTGTTCGGTGATATTGGACCGAAAGACAACCTAGACGAGGATGTTAAAACATACCTATCAACTAATACTTATGTTGAGTGGGGTGACCCATGGTTTTGGCAGAAACTGAGGTATGCTCTACCGCATCCTCCAGAACTACGCAAGAAAGTTCCGGGTGAGCTCAGGGATAAAAACATAAGGAGGGTAACAACAGAAAAATTAGATTTGGTGCATAAATCAAATGGTACCGTTAATATGGAATCAACACCTCCAGCTAATAGTATCACGATGAATCCTTTTAACTCATTAAACGGAGTTGTAACAAATGATGCATCTTTAATTCAGTGTAAGTGAATGTAGTATTTGACGTCTAAATAGAAATATTTGTGGACTGAAATACTCAAGGATTTCATAGAGTCATGATGAGATAAATGAATTACACCAGGAAAATTAGGACCAAATTTTTCAAGGTTTCATGTGTTCTGTATCAATTTCAAAGATCAAGGTGGTTTTGATTTATGCGACTATGAAGTATAAATTTCAATTAGGTAATTGCCGTAACCTACCAAGGTAAAATTATTGCTATTTCACTGGAGTGTTGTGTATGTTGCCTATCCACTAATTGAAGGGGCTCCAAGAGGATCAAGTTCAATAAGAATTGAAATTGATTGCGAACATTGAAATAAGTTACAATTTTCATTTGCATTGCAAATTTCATACCTTTCTCACTTACAAGACTATTTTTATCGATTGTTTAAAATCAGCATTCATTGACCAAATAATTATATGAAAACATGAACATTCCATGGTACAAAATTGCAATCTTATTGCATTAAATTGTGTTTCAATATATTTGTTGCACTGTTCTACTTGGAGAATTGATGTTGATTTTCAATAATGTGAAATTCATCTTTATTGTCGTGAAAATGACCCCTATATTGATGACTGAAACAAGAGATTTCTCTTTCTCAATATGTTTGACTTCAAAACAGAGTATTTTCTTAAATCGTGATCTGTGTAATCCTAAATTTGCATCACGTAATTTTTTAAAAACTCCCATCAGCTTATCCAACTTGATTGATGCAGGGTTGAAAGAGTTGAAATCAAAAAACTTTTTTATTTTAAGTTCTCAGAAATAAAATGTCCATTGAGATACTATTTTCCTCAAGACTGATCCTTATCTGTAAAAATAATGAGCGTAAACTTAACCATATCAAGTTTATTTAATTTCCATACTTAGATCCAAGGCTGCAAGTTACTGAGCGCTTCATATTGACATAAATAATGGATGCTCACTCAGTCACAAATTTCTCAATTGTAAACAATATTTTCTAAAGATCTCTATTAGTGTAAGTACCCACCCAACAATAATTGAGTTAGTTGTGTCGAAAATAAGAAAGCCCATTTTCAAATGAGCTCTAGTTTGCATGTATTTTTATGCACTACAGAGCTCGTGCAAAAATGGACTTGTTCCCTTTTCACAACCAATTTGATTATAAAAAAGTGTTCTCATCAGTAGCCATTTCCTGAAAATCGAATGTCCATGTGAACTGGGCACGCTTTTAATGTGTATATAAGGCTGTGATTTACACGAGGGGATGATTCTCTTATGTGGACTTTTCTTCTGTATTTTCAGGGTTTAAACATTTTATTGTGTATGTAAGTCACAGCAGAGTGTCCAGTTTGCACTGAAATTTCAATTGTGGAGAAAAGACCAATTCAAAAGCCTGAGGATTGGCATTTCTGTTTACCTCTTTTTTTTTTTTTTTTTTTTTTTTTTTTTGCTTTTTTTGCTTTTTTTTGGACAATAGGAGTTCAGACGTACTTTTTACCTCCTTTATCTGACAGAAAAAAATTGCATGCCAACATAAATTAATAAATTGATACATTTCGGATCTTTTTCGTCATCTTTTATGTATCAATTATTTCTTGCTTCAAGGAAAACTCTTACATTTTTCATTTTTTGACCAATTGGAACTTATAAATGATTTGTCTATTGAGTATGCTCTCATAAAATCGATTGTTTGTAATGGATTCCAACTGAAGAAAAATAATGTTATTGACTTGTGAGAGTTACCAGTGCTCTAAAATTCCTCTGCTTGAATTTGAAGGGAGTAGAAATTTTAGAGTCATAATGCACAATGCATCAACTATAAGAAGATAGAACCATTCTTCTACATCACAGTAATAACGGTCTTCTAAATTTACCTGAAAATTTTACCTCTCTTTAATAGTTCCTTAAAAATTAAGTCCAATATAACTGTAGTCATTTATTAACTTAAGCGTGTAATTGTGGTGTAAATAAGACTTTTTGACATTTTGTTGCAAAATAGTGTAAATAATTGAAAGAGTGTGATAAAAATTAGTAGTCATACGTGTGTTGTAATAAACAAGTACCAGAACAAATGTTATTTTGATACTATTGTTTAAATTTTGTGTATGATTTAGTTACAGCTTTAAAAGGATAAAAATTATGAAATTATGTATGAAGACTGTACGGAGAGTAATGCACTTTTGAGAAATATCATTTTTTCAAAAACTAAAAAACCAATCAAAGTAGGAGTGTAATTAGGTATCTTTTTAATTATGTACTACGTTTTGACATGTCAATGTCAAATATGATGCACCATCTCTGATGTTGAGCAGGTTTTTTCATGGCACCAGCAAAGTGTTCGCAAGTTCCATTCTTAAGACAGCTTTTCTAACCTCATAATCAAAGGAGAATTTTTTGTCAGTGAGGTGTCTTTTTGAACTTGGAAATTAGAGAAAGTCTCAAAAAGCATGATAAAATCTGTATGGAAGATGTGATACCTCAGCTTTTGGCTTCATGATATTTTTTTAGTCTTGTTGAACATTTCGCGCAGAATAGGGAAATAACAGTAACTAATTACTAGTCTACTTTAGCTCAAGTAGATTCTGACACATCGATGAGTGTCGATTACTTTCCGTCCAGCCTTCCTATTAAGTACCTACTTTTATTGGAAATTTAAAATATTAGGTGCACTTAATTGAATGCACTGTCTGTCACATTCATCGAACAACAAACTGAATAATAGACTCAATCAATGCTACATGACTTGAGTCAACAAAGCTCAATACAACTTATACTCTATAACTTTTTGAAATATTTGAAGGCTTCTTGTAAATTAGTTTTAATACGAGAAGGCATGTAGATATTGTTAAAATGTACGTATCTTTGTTTTTCACTTTTCTTCAGTTTTCATCTTTCCTTCTTTGTAAATTTTTGTCAAAACTCATTTCTTCCTCTTTTTTAAAAATTTGTTCCCTCTTTTTTTACGAGAAAGATTATTGTTTTCATTTTAATAAAAGTTTTCAAATTTTTATTTCCTTTGTTCATCATTTTCTCTATGTAGTAAATATACCATATTCAGAGATAAATCTTCACTAACCGTCTTCACTAAGCCGTATGCAGAAACAGGGTCTCACGGATCCCAATAAGGTAGGAAAGTGTTCTGAAGAAAATTTCACTTGAAACTCGGTAAATTCCGTTTTTTAAAGTGGCATTCAAGAACGATTTTGAAAAAGACCCTTTCTTTACAATAACTCAGAAAAGCATCTGACTAAAAAAGTGCTGTAGACAAATTTAATGATCATGAAATTCTGTTTAAGAATCATAGTTAAATGCAGATAATTTTGGGGCAAGCTCAAAAGTTGGATGAGATATGAGTCCGAAGGTTCCGAGACAAAAATTATTAGGATGTAGAAAAACATTGTTAGTTTTTCTGAATAGGCAAGGAAGGGGTTTCCCTGGCAGATGATAAGGGCCCTTTTCACAATTTCGTCACCTTTTTATGAAAACATAAAAAACTTTGAATTTCTGAATTTCAGATAGATTTTCCACTTAAAATTTTAGCTACAATATGTAATTTTACGTTAATAGTATACTTCTATTTCGGTTTTGTGTAATTTGTGTGAAGACACTAAATTGCCTCAATTTTAAAGAATGTCTGAATTTTTTGGCTCTTATCAAACCTACTGCCATAACAGCCTGCAGGCCTGCTTAAGTACTTGATAAATTAGTGAATTAGAGGAAAAATAATCATAAATTCAACAATTAAGTTTGAGTTATCAAATCAACTATATTATGCACAAATTAAATTTCACAGGATTTAATACTTCATAATAGCACTAATTTAGCAATGAAAAATTACATACGTACAGTAATTTATTTACACGGTTTTTTATTTATTTTTTTTTTCATTAAATTAATTGATAATTGGACAAAATCAAACTCGGTAAAAAACATGGAAATTTTACTAACTAATTAAGGAAAACAAAATTGGCTATGAATATGGGTAAAAACAGGAGGTTTTTGAAGGAATAATACAAAATGAACAGTTACACAAACAAGACGAAGTCCTGGTGATAAAAAGTTAGCTGAAATGAAACAGGACAAATGAGAACTGAGAAATATAGTCAGGGCAGGATTAATTCTTGAAGAATTCATTCCGTTCCTAAGTAGAGGTCATTGTTGACTTGTCATTTTCAATTACTGAGAGGAGCAAAAACAATATCCAAGTGAATGATGGTAAGATTGGAGTGAAAAAAGAAAGTATGTATCGAGGCCCTTCTTTATTTTCGTCACCGTCTTCGTGTCAACAACAAAAAAAAAAAAAAAAAATACTGACTGGCAGTTAGTTTAAGTGAGCCTGTTCTAGCTTGTCAGTAAAGTACTCCTGGGTATCCACGGAATTTAAAATTAAAAATAAGTTTAAAGGCATATTTGATTTCTGATTAGCAGTATACTCCAAGAGGCAATAATCGTTAATTGTATCGGTCTACCTTAGAAGGACTGAAAGCGTCAGAGATAAGAATAAGAGAGGAATATTAAAAACCGTTCAGATCGACCAATTCAGAGCTTTACAGTATAAAAAAGATTCATTAATTATCAAAATATTGAACAATCTTAAGATTTAAAACAGGTCCATTAATACTTTTCAACTATTTTTTTTTGTATTTTCATTTCTGGTGCTTAATTCTTTCTGAGAATGACCCGATTCAATTACGCTCAGAGGAAATTAGCGAGTTGAACTCCTACCAAAGATGCACGTATAAAAAAACTGATTCATTTCAAGAAAGAGAATTGGCTATGCAAAGAACAACTTTATCTTTAAATAATAATTCAATGCTACCATTCAACCATACCTACAAGTTTCATTGCTATATGTTACTGCTGATTATGCGTTTTAGTGCTCTCAAACTTTCCATTGAATTTAAAA
This sequence comes from Bemisia tabaci, assembly GCF_918797505.1. NCBI lineage: Eukaryota > Metazoa > Arthropoda > Insecta > Hemiptera > Aleyrodidae > Bemisia > Bemisia tabaci. The sequence continues at coordinate 26,122,869 of NC_092793.1, forward strand.
AAAACTAACAAGCTTAGAGGGAGTAAAAATCGAAGTATGTCAAATAAGACTACTTGTTAAAAAGCAGCCAACAGATGAAGTATCAATTAATGATGATCTGAAGGATACTTAATCGGGGTAGTTCTGGTTCATTGAAAATTAAAATGCCTGGGCAGATTCTTATTCATTGAAAATTTTTCACTTCTCGTCATTTCCCTGACAATGGAACATAACTCCATTCCAAGGTTGCAATATTAAGTCAAGCAAATACTTTTTCACATGAATAAAACAAAGCAATTTCTGTCAAAAATATTGCTGATTTCGGTGTGTATTTGAAGATTAATCAGTTAAATTTTCGGTCAGAAATGACCAATAGATTTCTGGTAAAAATGCATTTGAGAGAGAAAAATATACATTTCTGAAATTAAGTTATGTTCTTTAGTCTACGAAAAGATGGATCCAATCTTACAGTCCGATAAAGCTTGCTAAAGTTCTTCACACCTTTTTCATGTTACATAAGATGAAAAACACGTTGAAAAACCTCCCCACTAATGTTCTATCAAATTAAATGTGAGACTTAATATTTGTCTGGGCCAAGGAAGCCCCTTAAAATTTTGGAAAGGCCACCCTATGAGAGAACTTGAAATTTTTCCGGGTGGCCGAGAAAAATTTCATTACCTAACTGCATAGAGAAGAACAAATTGGTATTATAACTTGACAAAGTCAATTAAAAGAAGGTCCTTTTGAGTGGAATTTCAGAAACATATGTGTTCCATCTACAAAAATTCAGTAAAATCTATCAGGATGAAGGAAATAACTCTGTAAATTGCAGATCTTAGACTTGAATGCAATTATCAAACACTGGTTTCGGATTGACCTTTACAACCTGCGCTTAAGATAAATAGGAGGATTTTCATTTGCCCTCTTACGATGATGGAAGCTTACTTTCAATTGATGCACTCCATCAGCTTAAAATTATGTACATAGAGGAGAAAAGTCATGTTAAGTGGTAACTTCTTGAAAATGTATTACTATCAATACAGGTAACCTCAAGCTTTCTAAATGGAAATATTAGATTTCCTGTCAAAGTTATTTCAAGAGCGGGTGGACAGTAACAAATTTTAATAAGGCAAATTCAAATTTAATGAGCGACAGTCTATAAAAAAGAAAATAACCCTCCTAAATCTTGCGGTACAGTTGCACATTTTCAAAAAGGCTTACAGAAAAAAAAAAAAAAAAGACGAGGATTACATAGGTAGTGGGATAAAAATTTTTTTTAAAAAAATAAAAAAGAAGTCATTTGAAAATTGTTACATATATTTACACTCTTTCAGGTTCGATCATGATAATTACTTTTACAAAAATTGAGAACTTGAAAATTATTATAAAAATATAAAAGAACAACAATCGTTAGTTTTGTAAAGAAAAGAAAAAAAGTTAGAGGGAGAGAACCAGTTTGAGTACCAAAAATGAGTCCGGTAATGATAAGACTACTTTTCACACTTGCAGTTCTGAGAGCCCTATTCTTTATAATCTTTCTAAAAAAGTGGTGAGATAAGAGTCAATGATGGATAAAAAATTTAAAAAAAAAAAAAAAAAAAACCATTCAAGTATGTCTAAAAGAGAAGGGGAGCGTAAAAAAAAAAAAAAAAAGTCCAAACAAGAAAACACAATGATAGGGTGGTAAGGTCAATAAAGTATCTTATGAAGTTTTAAATCAGATATCAAACAGAACTGCCACCTTAGAGGATGGATAAAGAGTCATCAACATCAGACAGAAAAAAAACTAAGTATTTGTGAGGAAATAATTTCCAGTCTAGCATTCAATGATGATAGATAAGAACCGGTTTGATCAAACCAAAATACTGCTGTGATAAATCGGACTTTCTTTGAAGTAGTGTTTACTGAATTTAGGGAGGCCGAATCTAATGGATATACAGTGATAAAAACAGCCCTTTGTCTTATTTTGTTGCACTTTCTGGCGCATTGACTGCTTAAAGTTAGGAGCTGAGGTAAATGAGTATTCAAAACATATGCATTAGTATTGCAGAAAGTGAAGAAAAAAACCACTGAGATGATTTTTAATCAAGATAAAATACAGAAAGAAGGAATAATTTTCTGAGATTAAATAGTGATACATATCACAATAGAGGGCAATGATTCAATGGTCATTATTAGAATCTTCTACAATCATTCCATGATAAATTCTCATGTTGGAGAAAAACAAGCAGAGCTATTACTGTAAGGTGTGGATTAACTGTAAGATGAATCGGTAATCACATGATCTATCATGATTGGATTTAAATCCATTCATAAAAGATTTAACAAACAATTCTAGCTCTTTAGTGCAACTGCCTATCAGAAATTTCAAGCAATACTTGTATTAAACCATGTGAATAACTTTCAACGATAATTACTTTCACAAAGATTGAATGGACAAAACTTGAATTTTTGTAACTTTTTCGGGTAATTTTCTCTCAGAGAAACCAATGAGAACAGAAAATACAGGGAACTGCAATTGGACTACATTTTACAATGAGTAGCAGATATTTCTAGCTCATTTAAAAAACAACTTATGTGCCGCTAGTTTCCCTAAGCAGATATTTGCTTTTGTGAATGAGCCAGAAATGGTCAGTTTTTTAGTGCAAAGTGTAGTCCAATTGAGAGCAAGCTACCCTGGACTGATAATAAAAATGCTTGCACACTTGAAAATGTTTTGTTTAAAATTCTTTTGACAAAAAGCAATTGAGAGGTATTGATGGGCAATTGATGAAAATAAATTTTGTGCCGTTCATAAACAAGAATGAAACAAATGGAGAAAATGATTTCGAAACTTTGATGAGCAACTTATCCACTTTTACCTATTTTGAGCCTCGAATATTTACAGCATGTTCCACATGCCTAGAGGTAAATAGAAACACAAAGAATAAATAATGAAAAATTGAGATAAGAAGAGAATAAATATGGAAAAGTGGAACACACTTTTTAAGTTTAGAAAACATCTGCTGCAAACTTGTCTAGACACTCAGTAAACAAAAACAGCATAAAAAAATAGAGAACAATGAGGTAATTATCACTAGCAATTCAAAATCAGCGACATAATATCACTTAGAGAAGTATTAGGATAAAAAGAAAAGAATCTTCAACAAATGTCACTTATACAATGATAAAAAAACATACAACAACAGCACATTTCCTAAAGATGTTCATATGTATAAAAGAGTACATCTAAACTCAATAGAAAAGTGTTGAATTGGAATTCAAGTCGGAAAAATTTACATTATACACGAATGCGAATTATTTATTATATATGTGGATGCATGTTCTCACACACACATACATATATTTACAAGGATATGATACAAAAAATTAAATTATTGTAAAAATAAATCGAAAGCAGAGACTGCATCAGAATTCTTAGGTGAGATCAAATGCGTTACCGCCAGTCGCGGTATAAGAGGTAGGTTGTGAGAGCGGGCGGTAGATTTAACGATTGTATTCTTTCTTCCAGTTCAAATTTTCCGACTCGTTGCCTAATTACTTGCCGGCAGAGATCCATTAAAGGTAAAGGTTCAGCTGAAAACAGAGGAGTCAACAGTTAGTTTTCAAGTAAGTGCATCATGAACGCAACCACAAGATTTTGTAACCTTCTGGACATAATAAAAAGCACCATCTATGCATCAGCACAATCTTGCCGGACTTATTAAGCTTGTCCAATTTTTTACGAAAAAACTAATGAACAGAATCATTTTAAAAAATGTCACCTCCTATCTCTTAAGCAATCAAAATTAATCTTTGAAATTTTCATGACAGTATAAGCTACAATTATGAAGGAAAAATTATAACAATATCAAGATGCCTGGGAACACAATGCCTGAACGCAAATTTTGATTCCAATACTTTGGCCGGAAGAAGACGATTTGAAATAACATCCATTAAAGGTAATTTTTGGAAGATAAAGCATTTATTTACGTTCCTCACAAATTCCTTTATTATTTTGATTATTCTTTCTACTTCCATTTGTAGAGGGAAAATGAAAATTCTTTTTATGTACTCAACTTAAAAGACAGCTAAAATGTCTGAAACCAAGATTTTAATTTTTAAACTTTAAGAAAAAAGTTTAAACTTATAATTAAATTTACAATTTAACCCTGTTATCAGGCACCTTATTCATCTATTAAGATTTTTCCAACTGAAAAATGATGCAGGGTAGATAATTTAGCGTCTTAGCTCTCAGTTTCTCATTTAAATTCACAAGGAAGACGCATCCAAAATTCAATTCATAGGTGAGAAATAGGTGCTTTCTGTACGTGTCGATTCTAACTCCCTTGTCACAAAAAAAAAAAAAAAAAAAAAAAAAAAAAAAAAAAAAAAAATCAGTCACTAAGTTGTTATCAGTGTGCCCTGCAATAAATTAACCTCTCCAGCTCCTGAGGTTTTTTTCAGAAAATTTCAGCAGGGAAAAGCTTTATATGGAACCTGCATCTTGTTATTAGCAAAATGACTGTGTAAATAGTATGTAATGGTCGAATTGACCTTGGTTGATTAAGGTTCTTCGTGGGCAAATGGTTAAAATTGATTTATTTCAATGGAAGGTATGCCTCGATATTTTGCATTAAAATTAATTTAGAACTTTTTAAAAATGCGTATGCTGTAAGAAAATTTGGTGAGCAAACATGGTTTAAGGCACTATTCACTGTCGATTCATCAACTCATTGTTTGGGGAATGGGATTGCTAAGTGAAAGCTTTGTTAAATCAAACAACAAAAAAATGAACAAATATGAATACTTACGATCTAGACCGCCAATATATTTCATAGTTATTTCACAATGGCCCCAAACTGCACTGACAATTGGATGTAATTTACGGCCTTTTAAACCTCTAAATGCCACTCCTAAATATTGCCCATCAACAACAAAAGACAAAGTTCCTTCGTCCATATCCAAGACAACTGAAAACAGAAGACGAAAAAATTAATTTTTGCATCATTAATTATTCTGGCTTGATTCTTGAGATGATTCTTAAACAAAACCAGAATCATTAAGATTCTACACTGAGAGGGCTGGAAAAAAAGAAAAGAAATGCACACCAGATGAAATCTCAGTGATGGGTCAGTTTGGTCATTTCTTTAAAGTGTATTATTCGAAAGTATTAGAAGAACTAAGCATGGGTACTTTTAATTCCAAACTTTATTTGATGATGACAACAGAGAAAAGATAAACTTGAAAGAGCAAAAAATTAGGATGGCTGAAAACAAGGTTAGTATTGCATGCTCACCACTATTAAATTAACCAGTCATGATCTATGTGGTGGCAGAATCTGTGATGAAAAGCGCGCAGTGGCGACACTGAATGTTGCTGATTAGCAGGAAGGTATAGGATAGGTTGGCGATTTTGTTATGTGATTTCTTTCTTAATTATTTAAAGTATTATGAGTGCACAGTACAATTTGAACACACATTATCGCATATTCACAGAAGTAACCTAATTTCAAGTGAGATGTTGATAATGATCCAAACAGAATCCATCCAGTCCAGGAAACAGATCCAGGCAGTAGATAATAGATAAACTTCACTGCCGCCATTTCTTATTGGCGTTGCATTTGGTGCAAAGGCAATTTTCTACTAATTCAGGGTAGCATGCTGAGATTTTTATTTTGAAAAAGATTGTAGAATGGAATTTAGGTTTCAAATTTTAAAGGATCTTACAGGTCTTCAAGGGGACCTAAATCCACTGGTAACTTCCAGTTAGGTTCTGCGGGCAGACATTTGAACTATAAGCCTTTTCATTTGGGAAGCATGGATTAGAACGCTTTTATTTGAAGTTTTTAAAAAAAATTTCTTACAACTTAACTGTGGGAAAAAATACATACCTAGAAATTTATCGGGTACGATGAATGTTTCATCTGGTTTGAGAAGGGCAGGATACGTCACTTCAGACTCATTCTTTGAATCGTGGTATAATTTATTCCTCGTTAAATCCCAACCCCATGACATGTCATTACTGCCAACAAGGCTCTAAAGAAACAAAAAACAAGACAAAAAATTAATCACTTGGCTCTATAAAAATCTGTTAAAATTTCACTTTGAAAGTACAGCGAGTTTTCTTTGCTACTTTAAATGTATTTTTTGGTGCAGTGTTTAAAAAGATTAAAGTGGCTTCTTTAATTTCCTCAGGATTTAACGCAAAAAATAGCCCAGCAAAATGAATTTTACCGTGGAAAATCGGCTAGTTGCAGATTCGTGCTTTGATGGTTTATTGAATATAGATAAGCAAAAATTAATAAGATCTATTCAAACGTAAAATGTACCTTCCAATGTGGACAGAAATATTACACATTGAAAAATTTGGTTGAGATATCTCCCATGGAAGCAGACACCATGGTTTCATCAGTGTTTTATGCCGAGCATGTAGTGCAAATCATTAAATGATGAGACCATGATATGCACTCCCGCGATGGGAGACATCCTTCACTACTTTTTCGATTATGTAGTACGGTGAGCAAAGACAGTCATGATGGCTGATATTTGATAATGCCTCAAGTTTTCTCACAAGTAGCTCCTTCCAAAAGAAAAAAAGAGAAAATGTTTGCGGACCATACCTGATATCCTACAGAATGAAGAGGGGCATCTTGCGTTGCAACTCCTACAACAGCATGAGTTCCCCGCTGTCTCGAAGACCAGTAAACTTCCCATACGTGGAGACCTTTCGTGAAGCCTACTTTCCCTCTGATACAATCGGTGCTTTGTGCTACAGGATGCCTATGGAATGTTAATTTATCTTCATCCTGTACAAATAAGAAGAAGAAAAAACCATTAGGAAAATAAACATAAAAAAACGAATGATCTATCATAAATATAACATCATTGGTGAGACTATCGATCAATTATCTTGTGATGTGATGCTACTCCCAGATAGTAAATACCTGCTTCCCATCAAATTTTAATTAAATACTGGAGTCCATGCCAAATATGTTTGCACACTTTTAGACTGCAACAGAAGATATTCCAAAGTCATTCTTGCAGGAAAAGTAAATGCAAGAATAAAGATGGCGGATTGTCTGTTGCAATCTGCAAGTGCATAAACTTAGTTGGCTAGACAGTAGACTAGTAGACTACAGGAGGCTAAAATTCTTAGAGTCATAATAGATTCTACCATATTCTCTAGACAGGTTGAAAATATTCTCCAGGCGAGAGCGCAGACATGTTACCCAGTTAGATTTTTAAAAATACAGTATGAGTAGAAATATTTAAACACTGGTATCAAGGTATGTATGTTCTTTATCTATTTTAAGTCCTAACTTATAGAACAATACGATACTGATTTTAACATTAGAAGGAAAAAATCAAGGATGCAAGAGAAATTTATAAGCTCATGGTTGCTCATGGTAAATAGAACTTGCGTCAATGAGTTGACAGTTGCTTACTTCTGACCTTCACAAGCAGTTTCATCGATATCTCCTTAGGGAAAAGTATCTGCGTGCGACAGCAGCACAGCCGCTTACAAATGGAAAGTAAACAACTGCCAACTTCCCTAGTTGGAGTTTCTGTAGATCATATATACTTCCAATTTAAAAAGCGGGTGAAAAGGCTTTTTTACGCAGATGACACTTGAACCTTTCCGCTGAAAATTCAGCCATCCTCAGTTGGATACTAAATGATAAAAAATTTACAAATCTTAAATCTTAGTACTCAGCTGTATCTTTCAAAACGAGAAGAATGTCCAAAATTCTTTTGCTGACAACATTCCTCCCGTTTTGAAAAGTACAGCTGGTTACTCCGATTTCAGGTTTTTTAACATGATTTGTTATCTTTTATCCAACCGAGGGGGGCTGAGTTTTCCACCAAGACCTTTGGGTGTCATTTGTGTTAAAAAAAAGCCTTATTACTCGCTGTTTAAATTGTTTATGATCAAAGGCTGCAGGGCATCCCACAAATTTTATATATACCTCCTTTTATTGAATGCAAAATTAAGTAAAGCTGATATTAGGTGCCAGTAATCAATGATAATGAGGATTACAGAATCTTCTAACTCCAGAACGTAAACTAAAAGGCATGTAATCAAGTTCTGATGATTGAAAAGTCAGTGAGACTCACCTTAACAAATATATTTAAAGACCTATCCTCTGAGTTCCAGGCATGTTTGAGTTGTACATCCCGTGATGCAGGGGGCATGTCCAGTAGAATATCCAACCTAGCTGGCCGGGCAATGTCTTGGGCCAATTCCCTTGGTATTACGGGCTTGTATGGCTGTGGGTTTTCTCGGTTTACTGTCTTGACTCCATCTATAAAACAATTAACTATAATTTAATTAATCTTGAATACTTCCGAGGTTAAATTCATCAAAAAGCAGGTGTGTAGCCTTGTAGAACAAAATCTTGAGATTGGCTTGAGGATACAATAATCGGAGAGCAAAAAAAATCAATGCAGCAACAATAAGTTCAGTAACATTTTGAGGCAGAATGTTTAGTAAAATGTTTTTGGTGGCAATAAGTGGATCCGGACCAGAGCTGAACATTCTAAAAAAGCACTGGAATTTGAAGCGAAAGGAAAGCCTAGTCCTTAGGATGTCACGCTAAACTTAAATGAGTGATACAACTAGTTCAACTCCTGAGCCGCGCGAATTGCGTCCATCCATTTGAAGGCGCCCTTGATTTGTCAATCCAGTTTTAATAATTCAGATATGAGCGGGAGGGCGGGGCAACATTTCAGCTTTTGCAACTTATCTCAATGTAAAGATATTTTTCATTTCATTTTTATGTAAAAATATTTTTCTGTAGGGAGAATCGAGTAAAAATTACCGGACATTTCGCTCAGAAGACCATTAAAAACACGCAGATGACGACGTAAATCACTCGTCCTAAACTAAAGTGCGTGATGATGCCATCACGCATGTATTTCAACACGTGGGCCGCTCAAATTGCATTAAAAGGGTTGAAAGTGAAATCAAATTTCAAAATTCCTTCACTCTTCCCTGACTTTTTGGAATAACCTAACGCTGAATTTCCCTGACATTTCCTTGACTTCTTATACAGGAAAAAAGAAAAAGGGCAATTCAAAGACAGCGATGCAAAGTGGGAAGCACAGCAATTATTGTATTTAAAGTCGAAACTTGCAAATAACCCGAATACAACGATTTAGATGCTGCCTGGAAACACTGTAAATTATTCCGCGCATTAACGAAAAAAATTAGAGGAGGCAGAAATAAACTAATCAAGAGCAGATAAGTGTCAATAATCAGACCCCTTCAAGTTGAAATTCCACAAAAATTGCGGATTCAGTTCTCACGGCACTCCCTTTTCGGCAAAAATTCGCGAAAACTTGGCAACACTGACGCGCAGTTCTTAGAATTTTCCCGGCTCGGAGAAAAAAATTCCTTGACTTTTCGGGTTGTTTACAAATTCCCTGACTTTTCAGGTTGTTTGCAAATTCCCTGACTTTTCCAATTTTTCCTGACTCTTGCAACCTTGATGATGTGAGGGTTCTAGAATAAGATGTAGAATTAAGAATTCAAATGAACAGGATTCTACTATCTTAATTAAGTAAATGTTATACAATCAGGATCAATTAACTGATTGACACGTCTTCAATTAACTGGTGAGTTCTTCTTCACTCCACAGAACTACGATTTACCAAACAACGCCTATGCCAGTGCATTTTGCCTTAATAATACCCCTGATGATTCTTTCATTTTGAAGAGGACCAAGACCACTTCATAGGTATAAACTAAATACATCACATGCTAAGGATTCAGCGCTTATTAGAAAATTAATCAGAAATACAGAAAGGTTGTGAGATTATTTAGGGATGTTCATCGAGAAATAAGGAGCTGATCTCCAAGGCAACAACGCGAGGTAGTTTCTCTGCACGATACTTTCCAGAAACAAGCCCTAAGATTCTAATTTTCTGAGCACACAAAGGGCTTTGGCAAAACGTACCAAGAAGCAAGAAAAGATGCGATCAAAAGTGATACATTGCAAATCCCTCTTACGACAAAACTCTTCGTTTGCAGTATCCCCCCCCCCCCTCCGCAACCGTCATCAATCAGGAAAAAAACACTGCAGCAAAGTCTATAATTGCTCACTCATATTTTAGAAGTATAAAATTGGAAGACACCCCGACGAAGATCGACATTTAGATTCCAAAAAATAGAAAATACCTGATGATCTGGATCGCGCTCCTGTCGAATACAGAACGCGGTTGGAGAATCTCTTTCTTTTCGGTTTCGCCATTACGTTTGAATAATAACACTTCACGAAAATCTTGAGTACTTCGGAGACGAAATTAAAATACTATCTACCAGCGGGATACGACTAGAACCGATTCGGTCGAAAGACACACGGACACAGGGAATAATGCACTCCGATTTCAAGCTTTGAATGGAGACTTGCGGAGAGAACACAGAACTTCGAATCTTTCGGAAAAGTTAGGTTAAGAGCGAAGTAAACACTAAAACACTATAACGTTTGCGCAGCAATGACGAGACGAGAACGGGGAACCGGAGAGCACATGAACGAAAGACAACTTATGTTGATGCAACATGAATTAACTGAAAGAAAATAAACTTGAAAACCGAATTGACTGATTTTCGACTAGCTCTAAACGGACGCGACAGAGTTAGCGGGTAGATGAACGAGGACTGAATGAAAAATGCTGAGGTGCCAACTGGTGGCATCCAACTACCTGCCTCTCCTAGCATCCACTTTCCAAACGACAGAATGACCCGCACTCGGCTGGCAGGCAGGGTCGGACAGAACAAAGGCAACCTCCTTGCCTTGTCTTTATCTCCACCTAGCCTTTTGGCGACCTTTTCCCTCACTCTTGTCTATCAGGAGGGGTGGTAGAGAGGGGGTCATCTTAAGGTTCATCTTTAGCGGTATGCTTCCGCACAGGGAGCGCCACGGCAGCACTGCCGTGCTAAGGAAGAACGCCGTACGAGCCTTCAGATGTTGCCGAATTTCTTTCGAGAAAAACCGAATTTACTGGGAAAAGTGTAGATATTTTCCCCCCAAAATTTTCAGACAATTTCTTGCCCAATTTAATATAAAATATCTGAAAAATTTCAAGGAAAAGTATGCATGAATTGCGTCAAAAAAATATGTTTTATCAAGGCAAATTTGGCAACTCTCGAATGTTCATACGGTGTTTTACCTTAGCACGGCAGGAGATGCTGCGCTTCGATCAAGGATTGAACGGATGTGACCAAAATCCGCCTAACTGCACTTCCAATCGCCTGTTTTCTTCGAAAATTTTTATCGTTGGTCAGGTCAACTAAGACATATGGATGGATAAGGTGCGAGACTACGTACCTCAATTTCGGTGTTTCGAAATTCCTACTCATATTTTATTTTTGGAAGAGAAATAAGGCAACTGGACTACATTTTGCAATTAGGAACTACAATTTCTGTCTCAGTTGGACTTTGACAAACGTTGGACTTGGCCTCAGAAAATACATCTACTATGGAATCTGACGGAAACGTGTGTTTCAAGGATCGGCGGATTGATTATAGAAACTGCGTTGAATAACGAAGACAAAAGGAGAATGGTGCGATCCTATTGGTGGAAGCGGATGATTGCAATGGACGTTAACTTAACCCACGAGAGGCTCTACAGTTAGTCCATCGTTTTCCCGTTTACAACCACCCATTTCAACCAATAGCGTCGACCAATTTCCGTTATGTTCTCTTATCTATCGCTTCGTCTATCAATTTTCCGCACCGCAGGATTGCAAGGACTCTGTGCTCTCAAAATGTTCCACAGAGTTCTATCGTGCTGGTTCAATTGCAATTTAGTTGAGTGTTCTTAACTGCGTTTAAAGGTTAAGAGAGAGCGAACGTCGGTGCGAAAAGCGATGGGATTCGGGAGTAGGGCGAAAAGGTCGACCGACCCTTGAACAGAGCTGCCCGGGGAGAAAATCAGAGAGAGGAGAAAATCGGAAAGTCGGTGAGAAGAGGAAGAGAGCCCGGCAAACAAAACGGATTGGAGAAAGCGCCGTCTCCGCGCGCGAGAGAAAGTGTGCATTATGCTCGGGAGGGTGTAAATTGCCCCTTCGATATCCAAATGAGAAGGGAACGGGAACAAATATCGACTCGGAAACTTGGTTAATTATGCCGTGTTATGAGTCGCTTAGAGAAGAACACAAAATATGGTGCAGTGCTTGCCACCATAAATTGAGAAATTTTTCGATAAAAGGGCGCGCGAGATTTCCAATGCAGGGTTGCCACGGAATTTAGAAAATGAAATTTCCTGACAAATTTTGGTGAAAGTCCCTGACAATTATAGATATGACAGGTGGTTAAGAATACATAATTGAATAAGTTACCAGGCAAAATCTGTTGTTCGAAACCTCAAACCCATTCTAGAAAGCAAATAGAGGTGATTTAACAATTCTTCCCAGATACTTTCGTCATTTTCCCTGACAATTCCCGGTTTTCCCTGACTTTTGAAAATTCCCTGACAATTCCCGGTATTCCCTAACTGTGGCAACCCTGAATGCTGCGAAAATTGTGCAACGTAGTTCTCCAGTTGTAAGTATTTCATCCGGCAGTTCTGCTATGTATTTTTCCCTGAATCTGCTCCGAGTATTCCTTCACTATTGCAAGGAAGAAAGTAGACTGTACATGGATTTCATCTGCCGCAAACGCTAATGATGTAGATTTGAAGCTTATGTATTCACAGATCTTTTGGAATGAAACGATGGACACATTAGAATAACGGCGATCCTGTAGCGCCCCCACGAAATCAGTGCATTGGATTCCTCAGCCAAAGCGCCTTCATCTCAGTGACTATGCAATTTGGGCTACTTGAGAGTTGATATAGTTGTATCATTATTGTGGTCACGCATAACGCACAAGAATAAGGGCGACCACTGTGTAAGACCAATATAAACCACATGCAATATGCAGTACATTAAACACTTGAGTCAAATGCTGCAAAGAACAAAAATCTCACAATTTTTACAGACGCAATCGTTCGTATTAAACTTCTAAGGCGAAAAAAATATCATCTATCTATCATTTTCTCCCCGTACTGATAGTTTCTGATCAAAAGCAATGGCATAAAGAGGACTTTCGGCTAAAAGGGCGTTGCTCCTGTCTCAAATTAAGCTTTAAAACTGTTGACTAGTTGGATCGAGTCCATTTTTACAGCATCATTATGGGTGTCAGTTGTCTATGCTGCCGCACCGAAGAAAAACGTTCGAATATTGCCAATTTCGTCCGATAAAAGATTTATTTTTGAGTAGATTCATTAATCCTTCTCCTCGCAATTTTCGCAAACACCAGATTGAGTTTCATGGGTAAATTCCCCGAAAATTTCAAGAGAAGATAGCAACAGCTTCCGAAAAAATTACAAAGTCTGTAGAAAGAAATTTGGCGACTTTTAAGTGTTCACGAGACGCTTTTCCTTGGAACGACGGTACAGCAAAACTTGGCGCGAACGCCGCGCTCGAGGTGAGAAAAAATACTTACTTGAGACTTTTTGTCCCATGTTCATTCCCCGGGCGCTACGGGCGCGGTGCAGGTACGAACCGGTCTTGTTGGGCAGAACAGACGCCTTGTAGTTGTGACGTCTTAGCTCTCGCACAGACCGACTGCTACCCCCGCTAGCTTTTAACCTGGAACACACAGAGAAATATAAAGAATTAGTTATTTAGTTTAGTTAGCGTGGGATTGGCCAATAGGAGCTATTTGAAAAAGGGAGGAGCATGAACGACCAAAGCTGGTTCTAACTTCTCTTCAACAAAAATTATGAGTCAATTTAAGTCAGATCGGGCTTGAAACTAACCCCAGCATGCTTCACAAGAAAGGAATCATTTCTTCGGGGTGCAGATAATTTTCGAAGCTCCGCATCAAAGGAATGCGAGGGTCGGGAAAACAGAACTCTAAATATTTTCAGAACGTGCGACAGTATATAGATCGTATTCGATACATCAAACGGGTGAGATTGTATCGATATCGATTGGTTCAAAACATAAACATAGCCTCAAAAGTAAATTCAGAAATCTGAGAGAACGGATCTTTTGAAACAGATTTTTTATTCTTTTGAGTACCAAATGCCAATGCAAAGTGAAATTGTCAGGAAATTTCTCATTTTCAGCTTTTCCAATTAAAATCCTTACAGTTTGGTTTGAGGTTATGTTCTATTGTTTTGAACCAAACGATACATCGAACCGTTATCGAATACGATCTATTCACAGTCAAACTACTTAAACCGGCAAAGAAAAACGTCATTTTATATTTTGAGTGTTGTCAAATTTCCCCCTTGAAATGAAAAAATATCCGTAGTTTTTTTTAAAAAATTATTTCAAGCGAGAAAATTTCACGATACTCGAATGCCTATTCAAACGGCGTTTACCCTGAGCACTGCAGATTGCAGTATTCAAAGGCGCTTCAACTATGCTGCCTTGCTGAGGAAGAATCCCGTATATGAGCTTCCGAAAGTTGCCTTCCGATGCAATATGCGTTTTCTGGAAATATTGAGAGTGTATTTCTTGCTCGCACTTGAACGGGAACTATCTGAGCATGTCGAGAAAAACTATTCGTAACAACCCTTAGAAATACATATTTCATCGGCGGGAAATCGGGCAACATGCGAATATTCATTAGGTGTTTTTCCAGCACAGCGGTGCATGCGGGGTGAAGCGTTTTGACATAATTGTCGAGAGGGGTTGAAAGTCAGGTGTTTGACGGATCCTTCGCAAAATGCTGTTGCGGAACCGGTGGAAGTGTGTTGCTATAGCCGGGAGCATGGTTGCCAAGTGATGGGATTTGGTACTCGAGCATGAAATAAGATGGGAGGAAAACCGATTTTTCGGCGCTATCTGACAAGGATGCCGGAGAGGGTGCACGCTGCACGGGACAAAAGACGGGCGGCCATCGGATTAGCATAATGGACGACGCTGTCTCGCGCTCTCGGAAGAGTTAAGGCAGGGACGCCGGCGCGGGCTGAAAAGGGAGATTCCCCGGTGGAGCCCGCGCTGCCATCGGAGAGAGTTCGATCCGGCGACGAGGCGCCACGGCTAAAACAGACTACACTGCTGTCCAAACAAAAAAGGAGCCTCGTGCACTTAAACAAAGGGATTGAGCAGGGAGCCCCGGGCTATTATGCTCCCGTCCTATGATAAAACGTCCTATCTACATTCAAATGCTGCCAGATACCTCCTGATAAAACTATATTTTCCTACTCTGTTTCCCACGGTAGTTGACGATATTTTCCCCGGAAATTATGTTCAAAAAATTGTGGAGGAAATCTGTTGAAAATTTGATGGGAAAGTGTAGAAAGTTTCCAGAAAATTTGAATTTTATCGGAGGATTTGGGGACGTCCGAAAGCTCATGGCTTCCTACATGTGGCAGTATAAGCTGCCGTACTACAGGAAAACGCCGCGCCGCATGAAAATTTGGATCTTGTTAGATTTCTCCTAAAAAAATGGATTTTTAAGGATATTGCTGAATATTTTTCTTTAATATTTTCACTAACACAAGGTTACAACGCGAATAAATTGCTCCGAGATATTCGATGGAGAAACCTAAAACATTTTCCAGAAAATTCATACTTCAACAGGAGGAATGCGGCAACTTGCATATTTTCATGCGGAGATTACCCTCGGTGTGTCGATGTAAACAAAAGACGAAGCAATGATACTAAGTAAAAGGAACTATATTGAATGCTTAAGACCCCATTCACTTAGTTCCTTTTAGGCATATTTTCCCATTCATCCTCTGGAAGTGCCCGGACTAAACTTTCTTTCTTTTAAATGGCTCCCATCCCGATCAGCTCGTCTTTCCCGAATTGCAAGGTCTGTAATCTTCTTTAAAAGTACCATTGAAGGTATGACGTAGAAGAGTTTTTTGGTATGCTGAGTACGTTTGGGTAAGACAGTATCAGAAGAGAGAGTCACGTAATTTGTGTGAACCGTATCTTAAGTTATTGGCCTAAAGTAAAAATTCTCTTTCTGTGGCCGATTTGATCCGAGTTGATTTGGGTGTTTTCGTGGGCGGGAGATTTGAATTAACAGTTCCTGATGTGAACTACTGAAGTAATTTTCTACTTATGGTAAGAATTAGTTGTGGAGGTTTTGAGTGAAACTTTTCGTGTTCTGCGTGATATTTTTCTGAAGAGACGAGTCCTCAGAAAGCCTGATTCTTGCCCTTTAATTGGACCGAGTTCATCAGAAAGGCACCATTTTTTCGAAAATGTGGGTAGGTTCCTTTCTGATAAACTCGGTCCATTTTCCGCATCGCCTCTCCATTTCTTTTCGGGTATTAATGGAACATTTTCCTATAAAAAATGGAGGAAATCTCGAGATGGGCTTACGGACCTAAGTAAAAAAAGCTCCCTGATTTCGGGGTTGACCGAGTATTTGGCAACGGTGCGGCGCGCGGAGGGTAGCGGCGCAAAGGAGCAAGAGTAAAGCCCTAAATTCAAACTAACGGTTGCCATGGACACGAAACCTTCCCTTTCATTTTTACATTCAACCCCAAGTTCCAAGTTCAGCTCGGCTTCGCTGCCGCGCCGCGCCGACTTCTCTCCCGCGGACTGGCTGCGCTTGACGTGGACGACCACGCAAAATACAGCCGCCACGCCGGGAAATGACTCGGCTCCGGGAAAGACGCCTCATTTTGGCCACCATCCGCACTGAAATTGACACATTTTTGGCACAGGAAATGTGATATCCCGCAGCAATAAAACCGTCCCAATATTCGGCACAGTTGCATATTCGCCAATGTTGAACATTTTTCCACGGTGGTCTAAATTACATAAAAATAACTTCTGAACGTCTACTTAGGAAACAGTTCCTGGCTTTGGTTTTAGAGATTCTATTTATAAAAGTTCTTGAGGTTTCTGGGACTTTAAATTGGATTGCATTTTTGCAAAAAAGAACCAGGAGCATTCAAATCTCGCTAAGATTGTGCAACTTTGTTTACTTAGCAAATATAAACTGATCATCCAAACAAATTTATCTTTACTCTCAATAAACTATGAATTCATGACAAAAATTACCTTTGTAGAATTAATTCTTGGCATGATTTCGGTGATTTATTGTAAAGAACGTAAGTTGCATAATCCGAGCAACATTGGAATGCTCTCGGTTCCTTTTTGCAAAATGCAATCCGATTGGACAACGTTTTGCAATAAGAAACCACTATTTTTGGCTCATTTTGGAAACAACATATATGCCATTGATTCTCCTATGCAGAAAGGTGCTTTTGTGGATGAGCTATAGACGGGGGTTCCTTATTGCAAAATGAAATCCAATTGTAGGTATGCGGTTTCTGATCGAACACCAACATCGTTACCCTACAGTATGGATCAGGACCAAATTATGCAGTGCTTAGTTATTGGAATATATTTTGCGATAAGGAATCATTATTTGTGACTCATCCATAAAATCACCTATCTTCATTGGAAAACTAATAGCACGAACAATCTTTCTAAAAAAAGCGAATTAAATATCCTCAGTGCAAAAGGCATTCCACATTGAAAACTGCCTTACAGGTTACTCGAAGATGCTCATCATTTTTCCACAGCTGAATGCACCTGTTGTCGAGTAATTCCCGAGGGAAAAAACAAATTTTGAGAAGAAATTTGGCAACGCACAAACGTAGTTACGTGCTTTTGTATAAAGAACGATGAAACAGACTCCGTGCAGGCTGCAGGGGCTTAGCTTCAGAATTCGTGTCTGTTTAAGGCTTTAGTGTCGGAGCGGTTATCAAGCGCGTGACCTTGAATCGAATTATAACGCCCAGCCCATGAGGAAGTTCAAAAACCCGACGTAAAAAATCAGCGAGTCGTTTTAACTCCCGAATACCTACTCTTTTTAAGTTTTCACGTCTTTCCTCGTTTTTTGTCGCTTTTAAGTGTTCGCCACTCTGTGTTGAACTATAATGTTTCCTCTGACTTCTGACATTTACACGTGCCGAATTGAACTGAAATCTCATTATTAGTATCATACAATCTTATCCGTAATCACTTCGAAGAATTCGCAGTTAAGTTGTATTATTCAACATCATCTTTGATGAATATACAGACCAAACCACTAATTTATTGTATTATGTGATCAGTGTTCGAAACTCATCTTTGAGATTTAGGAGCCATGTGGCGCATCAAGCCCGAATTTTAGGCGCCATTGAAGATTTTTGAGGGGCAAAATTGACTTTTTGCCTATATGTTACGGCGCATTTGGTGACAAGTTAGACGCAAGATGTTTTTGTACCAGAACTAGTAAGTAGCTTTAACTTGGGGAAGACAAAAGCACTAAGAATGAAATTGTGAAGAATAGAAATAGCTGTCACTTCTAGTGCTGAAAATTCTGAGTTTTTTTTTTAATTCGAATAGATTTGTTTTCCTCTCTTTACGTGACTTCCTATGAAAATCCAGATTTTTAGGGGGCAATTTTTTGGGGCCACGTTGGCGCAGAGCCTTCAATTTTTAGGCGCCATGACCGATTTTTAAGGCGCATTTGGCGCGTTGGCGCCTGTGAGTTTCGTGCACTGCATGTGATTGATATTGGGGAAAATACTACAATTTTCTTCGATGAAAACTGTGCGAATGCACATAAAACCGGCAAATGCTGTTACGCAGGTGAAACTGGTATTGCCTTGTCTGATGTCGCGCGAATTGGAGTGGACTCATTATTATATTCAGCTCCCTTCATCTTCTATTCCTAACCTCACTCTAATCCAAGGCTCCATTATAAGACCGTGGGTGTTTTCGAGCTGCGGTATGCGGCCATTCCACCGCGATGGTATACCAAAAACCGAAGACTTTCAGGTTATGCATTGATTAATCAACCTGACTTTTCTCCAAAAATTCAGAGTCCTTCGTAGTCTGTAAAAAAATACTTTCCAATATCAAAATGCTGATGTCCCCGGTTGTAGCGTATGCAGTAACCGTATCCAGAAAAAAAATCTAACACATTTCAATCATCCACTTAGGCTGAAACACAGGAACGGCGTCATAAGATCATGCACTAATGGCAGTAGCAAAGCGTTGCAGTGGCGTGGCGTGCTTTGCGATATATCGATTGATTCGCCATTTAAACCTATGGAAAAAGATCGATTATCAGGGCGTTCGCAGCGAACACCTTAATAATCGATTCTTTACCATAGCTTTAAATGGCGAGATATCGATAGTCGATCCTCCGCGCCACGCCACTGAAGCGTTGCCATCAGCGAACAGGATTTCATAACCTGCAGATCTGACCGCGGCCTTGAATTTACGAGCAGTATACTGCCGTGGTAAGGAAAGACGCCGTATGAACCTTCAAGCGTTGCCAAACGTCCATGGATAGAATATTCATTTATTAGGGAAGTGGCGATTAATTTTCTTCCGATTTTTAGACAATTTCTCGCAATTAAAACTCAAATATCATAAAGAAAAATAAGCATAACTTTCTTGCAACATCAATTTTTTTCAGGAGAAATTCGGCAACATTCGAATGTTCATACGGCGTTTATCCTTAGCACAGCAATATAGTTGCCTCAGCTTTTTGCACGGTCTGTTCGCCGCGCCACACGGAGTACTGACCGTCGGCCTTCTCACACATAATTTCACGGAGTGATATTAAACGATTCATCCCTTGACCTGAACGATGACGCCCGGATGAAAGCCTGACTAATCTCCGAGTCTTCCGATCAATCTTCTAATTCTTGAGAGGACTTTATGCGCGTGAGAAGAAATGAATTTCGGCGGTCACGGTCAATGTTTTTGATTAGGTTTTCTTGGGGTTACATGGCGAAGGTTCCGAAAAAGGTTTTGGAGTGGGTTCCTCCAGCTCGGCGTCAAAGATGGCGTCCAGCTGTAAGGTGGATAGGAGACATCAAAAAGAGATAGATATATGTCAGCTTCCGGAAAATTTCTACCATGACAGATTCCTGTGGCGGTTAGGCGTCGCAGAGCACCCTTGTGCAGAAGCGCGCGCGAGCCGCTAGGATCGAACTTGGATCGTTTTGCTCAGAGTCAAATGCGTTAGCCACTCGCAATTCGCAACCTCTAATACAGAGAGACAACAACCAAACACAGAAGTTTGGTCAATATGGGAGATAGAACACAAAATAACCCAAGCCCTCGGTTGCCTCTAGGGTTTCTCGGTCTCCTCAGAGTTCTCTGCACTAAATTCACCGCAAACTGTACCATAGTTAACACAAAATTTGGGTTGCTTTGTGTTTTACTTCCTATAGTAACAAAAAGTAACAGAGAACACAAATATTTTTCTCAGTATAGTGCTATCGCGAGAAACAAGAGCACGTTAGCTCAGCAGGACCTTTCCAGGGTTGCCACAGATTTTAAAAACTAAAATTCCCTGACATATTTTGATTAAAATTCCTAAAAATTGAAGCTGTGCCAGACCCAGATGGTTAAAAAAACATAATTAGAGATAGTTTTCATGCCAAATGTTGTTTGAAACGTCAAATCAATTCTAGATAGCAATTAAGGGTGACTTAACAATTATTCCCTGACATTTTCGCCTTTTCCCTGACATTTCCAGGTTTCCCTTGACTGTGGCGACCCTGCATTTTTTTCCGGGACCCCAGGTGTCTCTGAGTAACTTTCGGTTTCGGACGATTCAACCAAAATCGTCGTCGATCGACCAAGTCCTCTGGGTTAATCTGACCGTCCGAGTAACCATTAACACGGAAATTTCGAACCGTGCTGCAGGTCTCTCCTGACAGGCACCGGGAATCCAGTCTAGAGCGGTCCATTGTCAGCCTTCGGCCAAAGTCCACAGGTGCAGCTCCCCGTCACAAAGAGCCCGTTCCCGTGCGAGGTGTCGCGACATCGTCGACGATTTCCCCATTACACGGCGATCCGGGAGCCGGAGCCAGGAGCTGCCACCGGTCCGGTAGCCTTCTGTGAACCGCGGTCGAGCCGGCGAAACGAGACGCGGACTTACCGTTTCGCGATCCGTTGCTCGCTGACAAAAGGTCACGCAGAATTTTACTTCCAAATTCCCCGGCCAACAGAGCGCCCGCATCTCATTGCCGGCGCCTCATCTCGTCGCCCACCTTCCACTTCGCGATGAACCCTGGCGTCCGTATAACCCAATACTTTCCCGGGCCCATCTCGAAGTGTGGATACGCCTTTTCGTCAGCCGAGAGCGCGGATCTCTAGGCGGCTCGATCCGACGGCGAATTCTGCTTCGAGATCAGGTAGAATGGAGGACGGCAGGTACAGAAACGGATCTTCCTTCCTCTGTCCCTCGAAGAGGCAAAGGCGGGAAAAATCTCGTGTTCAGGATAGAAAGAACGCCGTATCATCAGCCTCAAATTGCCGAATTTCTGCTTTTACAAAGTTGTCCTTTAGGAATGTTTCGGTAAAAGGGCTTACGAGGCTTTCAATGCTGCTAGGATTAACCAATCTCTTAGCCCTTTATTTACAAGGAACCTATCTGAAAGCCCTGGCATGAATTTTTTACTGAATTAGCGCCGGGTTTTTCTTCACTATTGCGTGAAGTGAATAATCTTAGCAGCTCTGCAAACTGCAGACGGTCTTACACCGATGAAGACACCAATTTCTTGAGAAAATAGCGGCTACTTTCCATTTAACTTTCCGGAGAAATTTACTTGCAATTTAATGCAGTGTGTGTGAAAATTTAGAGGAAAGATTTTGGCGAATTTGTTTGAAAATAAATATTTTAATCAGAGCTATTCGACAACATTTAAATGTTACATTACGTTTTTTCTTTAGAGCAGAATAAAAGAACGTTCACGGCGCATTCCTCTTGTTGCGATATTTTCGCAGTAAAATTTCCTTTACGTTGTCTTGCTGAGCAATATAGCGCATTCTAACGTTGCAAATTGTCTTCTGAAAAAAAAATAAACAAATCCTGGAAATCTCGCCGGAATGTCCGTTGAGATTTTCGAAAAATTACATTCGCAATACATATAATTGAGTGCGATTGAAGATTTCAGAGAGAGGTATATTGGCAAATTTTCTTAAATTAAATTTTTTCCTTTGAGTGAGGTAGAATTTAAGTTATAACATTACGTTTCTTCCTTGGCACGGCAAAAAGTACTTTCAAGGCGCATTCCTGCTGTTAGTATACTTTCGCGGTGAAGTTGCACTACTTTCAGTCCGAATTCTACAAATCGTCTTCGACACTTTCTTTCCTGGACAAAATTCCTGTCTGTTTATTATCAAGCTTGTGATTATTATGCAATACCCTTGAAGGGTAAATGACGATTACAAAGAATTTCAAGGTGCACGGATTAATGCTTATTCATTTTAAAAAGTTAAGACATACAGGAAAATAAATGCGTGTGTATGGCGGCTTGGGGTAAAGTTTCCGATGCAAACACGTATTTTTCGACTCAGCTCATTTGTTCGCACAGGCTCCACCAAGAAATGCGTCACCATATTGGTCATGTCATTTGAAGAATTTTAATCTACGGTCTCTTTGATAACTACGTTTGTAGCAAAAGCAAAAACTCTTTAAAATAATCAGAGACTTGCCTTCTTGAATTAAATGAAGCTTGTGGAATTATGACACAGAATATGGCATATTATTTCTCCAGTACGTTTAGGGATTTGAGGACGGTAAGAATACATTCGTATTAAAAGCTACTGAAGTACTTCCGATCACGCAAAAATCGCGTTCATGATATTACGTTCCGCAGTAAGATAGTGCAAACGCACAGGAGAGCAAAAATCACTGGAAGAAATTATTGAATTTGCCGCCAGGTAATTTTTTTTGTTGAATGAGGACAGATGCTGTTAAGCATAGCTACTTTTTTGCTCACACCAAGCTTTTTGTTAACTTACTCGTACAGAAATTTTGATTGAATCAAGATGAAAAAGAAACCCTTGACGGCAAATTCATAAGTCATCATTTTTGAGCCGGGCATTTTCTTTCCAGTGAATCCAACCTGGAATTCACGATTAGAGGCAAAAAGCATAAGACAGACGGAGCAGAAATCTCATAGCGTAAGGAGAAACATTGTGGGGTGACATTTGGGCAAAGCGAACTCGCCTTCGAGACGTGCCTGGCGGGTTGCATTCCCACAAGGCACACGGCGAAACTTGCGGCCGTCTTGGTGCATTTACTGCCTATCTCAGAACGGTGGGCTGAGGTCTGGCCTCGGGCGCAAGTTCAGGATATTGGTAACCATAAAAAACAATGCCTTGACTACTTCGGTTGCGCTTCAGCCGCTCGGTAAAATGGCGGGAGAACCTCGAAAACTCGCAGTCGCAGCTGCCTCACCGCATTTCATTTGGGAGAAGTTACAGTACTACGAGGTAGAACACTGAAAAAAAATTCTCCGCGTTATTTGGACGCAACAGTCCGTTGGCCTTTACCATCTCGCTTTGTATTTTCCATTGATTTGTAATTTTACCACAGTACATGACTGAAATCTTAGCCTGAAACGTATTTTGCTGTATCTTTTCAGTTAAGAATACGACACGTCGATCAAAAATATTGGCGTTTTAACCAAGGTCCATTTAAATTACCGAACGTTCAATAATTTTACAGAGATTTCTCGGTAGCACTTGGCCCATTCCGAGAATCGATTAATTTGCCATAGCTTAAACTGGGATCAAATAGACCCGAATTTGTATTTACCCTTTTCTTGGAATACACCGAGATTTTTTTTTCCGTGGCGACCTCGTTAGAAATCAGGCGCAAGCCGCCAGGATCAAACTTGGATCGCATTCGTGAAAGTCCAGTCGCAAGTCGCAACCTTTGAGTGACATCGAGGGAAACTAGTGCTTATTCATTCAGCAGGACACTTTTAGATCCCCAGATGTCTTAGAGTAATACAATTTCGACCGAATCGACAAAAAATTTGGTCGGTCAACTAAATCCTTGATCTGACCGACAGAAGTAACTCAAAGTAACTGTAGACACGGAGATTTTCCAGTTGTGCGGTTGCTCGGACTCATGTTTCCAAAATTCAAATCTCAACCGGCTTTTAAGAGGACATTTTCCTGATTTTTATGAGGATCAGACTGCTTGAATATCTCATGAGCCTTGATGTGAAAGGCCTTTCATCATCTCAACATTGCAACGAAACGTGACGCAAAACGAGGGGGGGAGAAGGGGGCCGGGAATAAAAGCGTCGATCGGTAAAAACTCAAAATCGAGGTTCACGGACAAACCGGTGGAAGAGTTAGTTAGAATGTGCGTCAGCATGAATATATACATAAAAAACTCCAAGTGGAGATAAATAAATAAAACATGAATGAAAAAAGAAAACTTTCGATCACAACATGTTGTGGAGGCAATTCAGAGTACTGGGCACGATACTGAATATACGAAGGCGAGACGCTAATGCGACAGTCAGTCACAACCTTTCAAAAAGTCGCCCTCCATGGGAGTTCATAGAATAGATCGTATTCGATACATCAAACAGGGGAGATTGTATCGATATCGATCGGTTCCACATGTAAACTTAGCCTCAAGAGTCAATTTAAAAATCTGAAGGAACGGGTACGGGTT
Organism: Bemisia tabaci; assembly: GCF_918797505.1. Lineage (NCBI taxonomy): Eukaryota > Metazoa > Arthropoda > Insecta > Hemiptera > Aleyrodidae > Bemisia > Bemisia tabaci. The sequence continues at coordinate 26,147,284 of NC_092793.1, forward strand.
TTGTGATAGATTTTTTTATTTCTTTGAGTACCAAATGGCAACGGAAAGTAGAATTGTGAAGAATTTTCTGATTTTCAGCTTTTTCAACTTAAATCTTTAAAGTTTTGTTTGAGGTTACGTTCTATTGTTTTGAACCAGACGATACATCTAACCACTATCAAATACGATCCATCGATTCCAACGTTGACACGAACGATACTAACTACAGTATTCTTCCACTGATGACTCTTTCCCGAACGTAGGGAAATTCCGCTCGTTTCGAAGATTAAATACTTTTAGGTACCTGTCCGATCAATTTCTGGTTCATTTTTACACAAATGGTAAAAAAAAATGAAATGTACGATAGGGTACTGCCCATGTCTTGGTGACAATTGGCTTATTCCTCGGGGATTCCTCTGAACAGTTCAAAAGTTACAGCTAAGCATGAGTTAAGTCAAGGGTTCGGACTAACGGATGCATCGCCTCAAAAAACTGGGATAAAAATACGCTTCCGTGCTCCAAAATAGGCTGCCCGAACTGGACAGATTTCAACTCCTGAAGAAAGGACGTTGACTTTCAATTTCCACGAGCATTTAAATAGGGCACCTTAAAAATGGTTATCAATAGGATATGTGAGAAGTGTCCCATATTTCCTCCCTGTTTTTCGTGCTCTGTACTAGTGTCAGTTATTTCACTGAACAAGTAATAAAGGGAGTGATTAGTCGCGGCGAATGGATCGTAGAGATTTCACGGTTTTCAAAAACTGGGGGCTGCTGCTTATTGCACGATTCCTTGGTGATACTTTACGCTAAATCCAAGTTTCGACTTTGAACTCAAAAATTCTTGCTGGCAAGTTGCCAATTTTGGAAAAAAATTCAAGAAATCGGCTTTTTGATGGGTTTCGACTCGTATCTTGATACACTGAAAATTGTTTTACGTCACGATTGTTGACTCCAAATTTAATCTCGTGAGCTGCGAAATTACAGTTCAACATTATCTTGCAAATAAACTTCGGTTTAGGTCACTTTTACCACACTGGGAATTTGGGCAACTTTCCGGCGCGCACTTTTAGATGCTGGAGTTTCGTTAAGGGAAGGAATCGATCAACGGATATCAACCCCCAATTTTAATCCTAAATTGACACTTCGTCAATCTTGAAAAAACCCAAAGCTTATATTTGAATTAAAACCTTACTTCATTGAGTCCCGTGTAACTTCAAATCTTCCGGTAACAAGTCAGGATTCAATGTTTAATTAACATACCTGAAACACAGAAAAGGAAAAATTATTAGAGGTAATTTTGACTCGCATACAAATGTATACATCATAATGTTAAAAGCACCAATTAAATGTATCTACCAACCAATAATTTAGTAATATGGTGAAATTAGGCATCAACGTCCTTACCGCCTCAGTTTAAAAGATGAACAATAAATTTACTCAGCGATGGAGTTGTGACGTGTATTGAATGGAGGAATATATTGCCTAAAAGTCACGATAAAAGCACTGAACGTTCAGTTTTTATCAGTTTACTCGATTGTCCGTTAAACTGCTCGTGCAAATGGACCTTTTCCTGGAAAGGTAATCAACACATTCTTCCAGATTTTTTGAGGCGATTTAAACATTATGCGAGACGACGCAACACGCGCGCTGTAAAAATCACCATTGCCTTGGCATCAGCAATTTTTTGCTTGGTTAGTTTCGTAAGTTGAGAAACAAGTTTAAGAAGTTGTATGTTGTAAACATGAAAGAACATTATTTAGCTTAGTGTTCACTTCAGAATAGATAAATGGAGTGATTTTTTATCAATGCTGAAACAGACAATCATATCGATTCCAAATAGAATAGATTTGCTAAATGGTTGAGCCAAATTTATCGACGATTAAGCTGGGTCACCGAGCGATCGGGACAGTTTAGAAATTAAAAGCACACATCGAGATATCGAACGAGCTTGACTTGAACCCTGGAGAGGAAACGGCTGAGACGTACTACTGAGCGTAATGGATCCGTCTACTACCAAAAATTGCGAGCAAAATCAATATTTCGGCGAAAACTAGTACGATATCTCAATACTTACTTACTCTCTCTAAAGATTAGCTACATAATGCGAGATTCACTTTAAGATGGTGTAATTCCTGATAAGACAGTTGATATCGTTTCCAGACTTAGATTTAAAAAAAAAAAAAAAAAATACATTAAAGTTGCATAGACTTCAGCGACGATTCTTGAAAATTGGCAACACTGCTTTTCCTTCATTTAACGCGTGCAGAACAATCGATTCTTTCAAAAGCATCGAAAATCGATATTTTCAATGGATTTAAATGGAAGAAAAGCAGTGTTGCCAGAGTTTTGCGGGCGCGACGAAAGAGAAAGTGCGGGGCGGGCGGGCGACGGAGCGGGCTGCAGGCGAGTCGTATTGATTCGTCATTGCAGGGCTCGAGCGAAGGGTGGAACGGGGGAGAGGGCTCAACCCTGAAAGTGCGGACCGTGTTGAACCCTGCCGATGACGTCACCGAGCTTCCATCCTTCATCGACCTCGGGCCCGGCCCGGCCGGCCGGCACCCGCGGAGTAAAAGTTTCCGCCGCAAAAAGGGGGGTGGCTAGCAGCCCCGTGCGTGCTTTCTGCATGCCTGCGCCACGACTTAAATGGATTGGATGGCTGGCCGACACGGATGCCGGCTCGTAATTAATTGGGCCGAGGATCACGAAAGCGACTATTTCGCACACTAATTGACAACGGCGCGGCAGACAAGGGACAGTAACTAGAGACGGGAGATGGAGGCCCCGGGGTGACGCGGGGGCGGGAATGGCGAATGCAAACGATGCAATGAATGGAATGGGGAAGACATGGACGCAGTGTTGCCTCCTCGTTGATCCGCCTCAACTGGAGTGCAGATGGATAAGCTGCGTTTGGATACGTCATTTGGACGTGTTTACGCTAAAAGGGACTATGTGCATAGGATTTGCGTGAGACCTAGTTCCTTTTAGCAGAAATACGTCCATTTCGTCGAGGCCAGAAGGGTAGACAACCATCTAATACATGTGGGGGATGGTATCATAAGACCATTTCTTTTTCGGTATCGTTCAAACCTAAGAGAATACCGTGGAAAATTCGCATTTAAATAGTCATAGATTGTGATACGATCGTGATTTACCAAGTTATAACAACGATTAATTTAAAATCCTACGTTGGCTCCTGTTTCGGGTCCTAGCTTCATGTGCGGCGGCATTGGTAAAGGTCTGACGGATTTTCAGAATTGAGCACATTTTTGGGAATTTATAGGACTATATAATTGACCAGTCTGAAAGCTCCGCCAGGTATTGCTCCCAAAATATGCTCTGAATTTTGGTAGGTTTTGATTCCCTTAGCGGAAAGTAATGGGAATCGCTCTTTTCTTTTCTTCTTTACCTAATGACTTTGTTTATCAAGCAAACGGGGCAAGAAACAGGAAATTGATCTAAATTCTACTAAATTTTTCTGTTAATATAATCCGGATGTAAAATGTTTAATTTTTCTGGACATGATATGAGGCATTCCACAATCCTGACCGCAGTGCAAGTCTAACCGGCCTATATACCGAGGATGCCCTCTATTACATCGTTGTATATTCTTTCTCCATTAGCGTAACTCACCAAGCGTACCCACCCACAGACTGTATTTCCAGGTGCCCCTCAATAGCCCCCTAGACTTGATTAAGCAAGTTTTGCACAAAATTTTAAAATTCCAAAGGCGGCTGGGCCCCTTAAAGCCGTGCCCCCCTCCCGGCATTGCGTACCCTGTGGGCCCATAATTTACGTCATTGTCTCTCTCTACCTCGGTGCTCGAACCCATACAAACGTAATCTTCAAAAGCTTGCGAGTGGGATTATTGTCACTGTTGGTAAATATTCGCCACCTACGAAATCCTTCGATGGATCGCTGCGGCGGCAGTTCACCGCGAGAAATTTCGACACTTCGACACCCGTCATCTCCAAACCAAAACGGCGCTCGGCGTGGTGGGACTTCCGTGTACCATACTTGGCGGACCGAGTCGCTCGAAGGAGACTCGGATCAAGATAACGGAAGACAATGATAATGGTGGGGACCGGACTGCAAGGCGCAAGACGCACAGTGGGCCGAGTAAATCAGAGAAGTCGGACATGAAATTTTTAAGTAAAACTGCAAATTTTGATGCTTACTTCGTCACACTTTAAAATTTAACGAGTGCTTGAAGAAAATTTCACTAGGAAACCAATGAAACCACTTTTAGAACCTCAAAGTTATGTATAAACGGAGTTATAAGCGTTTAAAGTTTCCGAATTTTGTCCGACCTCTCCGTTTGACTCGATCCACCGTGCGGTGCACGGGAGCCGGGCAACTACAGGCCAGGGTTTGCGGAGCGGCCGCTTAACGTCCACAAAATTGGGTCAATGACAAGCCAAAAAGAATGGATTGAAGCGAGATAATGGATTTTTGAGAACCAAAAAAATTAAATAAAAGACACTTGCACGAGACGCAAGAGGCTGCACTGCTAAGCACCTTGACGCCAAGTCGCGTATCTCACAGTACTATACTACCGTTGTGAGGAAAAACGCAGTAAGAGCCTTTCAGACGTTGTAGTCTAATCTCCTTTGAGAATTCACGAATTCACTGGGAAAATTATGAATATTTTTCTTCGAATTTTTCAGACTTTTTTCCTAATTTAATCTAAAATATCTAAAAAGCACAAGGATAAATGTGCACAACATCTCTTCAAAATGACCATTTTATCGGTCGAGATTTAGCAAAGTTTAAAGGCTTTTACGGCGTTTTTTCTCGGGACGGTAGTATAGTGGTGCATGTGATTATAAAGACCGCCAAGTCTCACCAGTGACTAGTGGTGACTTCACCACGTCACCACAGGAATTCTCTGTTATCAGAATTGAACGGATTCTTTGAAGAGAGGCGTGGCTACCGAAAGTCAAGATTCAAGAAGACATGAAAAAACTTTATTTTTTTTTGTGGATACTTCTCCATATTTCTGTTGGCAAGAGTTAACCAATAGTCTACATGCCATCTGAAATAACACCAACGGCTGACGGGCACACAGGCAGGATTGGAGAAATTGGGCAAGAATTAATTATTGCTACAATTTTGGTGGATACGCCCTCCTTCCATAAAACCGCTCGGTAATGCTATTTATAGCAGCGCATTCAATGACATGCGGGTTGAATGACATTTTTAAAAATCACAGTTGGTGCCGTTACGGTTTTTTTTTTATTATTAGTAGGAGCAGTGACGATTCTTGGAAGTTGCCAACACTTCCCTCCCTCCATTAAAACATATATAAAACAATCGATGTGTGAGCGTATGGTGAGGCTGCTTGCCGCCCCTAAAATCGATATTTTCCATGGATTTGAACGGAGGATCATCAGTGTTGCCAACTTGCAAAATCATCCCTGCTTAAGAGGCATCATGGGCTAGGAGAGGTGGCTCGGAACTAACGCTCTTTAAATGTTAAAAAAGACGTTTAAAGATCAATTTGGTAGAATTTAAGACCCTCAAAAAATATTATTCCGTTGAGAAATTAATTTCTGAAAATTTGGCGGTTACGCCCAAACAATAACAATGACATAACTCCTCTATTAATGTCACCGCAATGGAAGTAAATCGATATACATAGCTTTCCTGTGACGTAACACATACCGCCGTGCTAGAACAAAACAACGTAAGAACCTCCACGCGTTGCCACATTTCTTGTGTAACGTGAGAGATTTTACAGGAAACTTGAGGATATTTTCCTCCCAATATTTTAGTGGATTTGATTCGTAATCTGATATAAATTAAATAAAAATTTCAGGGGAGAATATTCATAACTATCCTCAAAAATGCAATTTCATACGGGGAGACAGGGCAACATTCGGATGTTCATACGGCGTTTTTCTTGAGCACGGCAGAATGGAGTCTGTGCTTGAGTGAGGCAATGGGTGTCTACAAAATTATGTGAACATAAACTTGCCTGCTGGAATCCTGGTTAATGTGGCAAGAGAAACAATGGGTAGCTCTATAGGTGCGGGCGGATTCATTTTCTCCTGTAGCAACGTCAGAATATTATGGCCGAACACGGCGGTTTCCTCCTGACTACGGAGTAGTAAATGGGAGAAACCCGAAAGCGGAAATAGGCACCGGCGCCGGCTCAGGATAATTATTCCCGAGCAAGGGGTTTTCAGGAACCGCGGCTCCGCTGCCGTGCTAAGAACGCTGTAAGAACATTCAAGAGTTGCCAAATTTCCTTCGATAAAATAAAAATTCCTTGGTAGACTTTTGAATGTTTTCCCTTGAAATTTTCAGGAACTTCATAACAAAATGCGAACAGAATTCTCTGAAAAATTGAAAGAAAAACATTCGAAAGTCTACCAAGGAATTTTTATTTTATCAAAGAAAATTTGGCAACGCCTGGAGGTTTATACGGCGTTTTTCCTTGGAACGGCAGTGCGAGTGTTGATACCGGGCGCCGCGTTCGTCGATGTTGCACGTTGAGAAGACGGAACGGTTTCACGGAGCGTTACACCATTTTGTTTCGATATTTTTGAAGATAACACGAAAAGGAAAAAGTTAGTCGTACCCAGGTCAACTGGTTATCTAGCTTAGTACAGGATGACCAGGTGTCGTAGCTTTTAACTGATCCGTCTTTCCCTAGACTTTTCAACGATTTTGGACACGAAATTCTATGAATTTTGATTGGGGTTTTTTGGGAACGGAATGGTTTCTCATACAAAAATTTTCACGATACATTCTTAACGCAAAATCTATCGAAATTGAAAAAAAAACCCGTTATTTTGGCTGGAACAAAAAATTTCAAGGTTCAGCAGCAAACTTCCCCGACTTTTCAGGAACTTATCACCTCCTGATAGTATACCGAAAATAATAAAACAGTGGTCTATTTGCACTGTTGCATGGCTCATATCAATGAAGCTACGCCATTTTGTCAGCGGGGCGACGAATTGCACTGCATTTGGCAATAAGGACCTCCTATTTCTAGCTTATCCATAAAAGCACCTATCTGCGAGGAGAAATTAACGGCACGTATATGGTTCCTAAAATTAGCCAGAGAGAATGGTTTCATATTGCCAAATGTTGTCCTATTCATCGAGAAGTCCAAGAACTGCAACGCCCTCGGGTTGGATACCGCAGTGGCTTGACAAACCCGACGCGACGCTCCAAACCGCCAAAGACAGGAGGAGCACGGGCGGAGGGGTAGGGAAGATAGAACAACACCTGTATGAACAAGGGGTTTAAGTGAGAACTTTTCCGTTCACGGGAACGTAACTGTCCAGGAAATTCCAGACTACAGTCTACTTTCCCATGATCCTAACCAGGAGAAATACGCATCATAAACGCACGGTAAATACTCTTACTTCAAAGGATACCGGGATTATTCCCGGGAATTTTCCTTCCTATTGCCGGCACTTCCCTGTCCCGGTAAACTTTGACCCCTACCGTGGTCCCACAGCGACTCACAGCGACTGAAGTCGCTGCTTGCTGATAACCGAAATGCATCCGACGAAAACGCTTTTTATGGAAATTTAATTTAATTTTGGATTTTCCTATATTCCTGATATTTCAGAGGAGATCTCCTGATTTTTCGTGCGAATAAATTGACACTCGTTGGATATAAAAAGCATATATAATGAAATGAATCAAAAGTTTAAAAATGATCGAAGCACAGGATTTCCTGACCCATGACCGATTTTTCCTGATTAATTCTGATAACATCGAATTTTCTGATATTTTCCGGTTTTTGTTTTTTACTGGCGGTGAACACCCCGTAACACCGGGACAGAGAAAAAAAGAAAAAAAATCCGTAATATCAGACATGATAACTACGTGTTCGGGTATATCTCACTAATTTTTGCGAATCTAGATTTTGATATTAAACATTTCAAGACAATTTCGTAAAAAGAAAAAAAAACCGCAACTGACCTATTCCCCGGTTTCCAGGCCTGTACAGACCTTGTATAATGGTCAATTGATACCAGACGCCTTTGTGAGCCGTGTCGATCGGTTTTCTTTGATCGCGAGTGTTATTGGCGCTTGGCAACGCGGCGCAAAATTCGGCGGGCAAATTTCGTTCGTTTCACCCGCGTCCGTTTGTCTGCGAGCGTCGCGCTCTGTCTGTCTGTGTTTCGCACACCGCGCACAATTATCGTACGGGGGAATCCTTGACACAATAAGCTATCTTTTTCATTAACACCAGATCCGAATTACGGCGTATTGCCTAATTTCTCGAGCAGCCAGCGCAAGGTTACAGCAGCGTCGACAGCCCGACACCGACGCACGGTGGATCGAGTCGATAGGAGAGGTCGGACACAATTTGGAAACTTTAAATGCTTATAACTCCGTTTATACAAAATTTTGAGATTCTAAAAGTGGTTCCACTGGTCTCCTCGTAAAATTTTCTTCAAAAGGCACCCCTCACAATTTAAAATGTGACGATATAGCCATCAAAATTGGCAGTTTTAATCAAAAATTTCATGTCCGACCTCTCTAATTGACTAGATCCACTGTGCGACGGATCCGCAGACACTCGCGCTACCGCGCTCTGCTCTTGGCCACTTGACCCAGTCCCAGTAAGTACTAATACTCTGCGCTGTGGTATACCTGCATAACGCGAGAATGGACACTAGAGGATCAATTTCTGATTGGCTGAGAGGCATCCTTCACGGAAAAAAGTTCGGTTCATATTGAACACAAAAGTTATCGGCCGCAGAAACCCAACTTCGGTTCAGCTTATCAGACTTTGACACTTGCTCCAACAGCGGCCAAACTGGAGATCCGTAGGCAAGTCATGCTTAACGTGCGTAAAATAAAGAGTTCATCCCTCGTCACTGGAGGTATATAAGAGAGAAGCGGATTGCTGATTCGAGGAATGACTGCAAGCGTGTCTCGGCACAAAGGAATTAACAGGCTGCACACCGACCGTGCAAATTTTGCTCTCAAATTTCTTTGAAATCGGGCAGAGACGAAAACGGTTCAGGAAAAGAGAGTTTATACTTCTTTTTCCTGTGAAGTTTTTGTTTTTGATGCGAAACACTTCTTGTTCTGTTGGGAAATTATCATTTTAGCAGGCAGGTGTTGCTAGCAAGTAGTAGGTCTGATACGAGGCCATCGAGTCAACTGACTTTTATTCCCAATTGAGTTTTTATGATTTTTTCAATTTGTTTGACGTTTCTTTACTTAGCCGCGCTGAGTTAGACTCTCTAAATTTAAGTTTTTTCTTCGTTTTGGGCTTTGACAACAATGGCAAATATCAATTTTAAACAAATGTTTGGGCCACGAATGTATTATAGAGGGATTTCTTGGTTATGTACAATTTTTTGCGAAACTCCTTTCAACGCTGAAATCGGGAGAGCGACTGAGTTGTCTTGATCATCCCTTTCCTCCTGGTAAAAATTGGCGATAATGGGACTCACAAATCGAAATAAGAGCATTTAAAAGTCAAAATTTGAATGACAATTGGTCTTGTCTAAACAGGAAGGCTCTACTTGTTTTCTGCAAAACTTCACATCACCTTTGTTTACATTTACGAAGTTTCGTTGAAAATTCGAAAACTGCTGTATTTCGTCGACAATATTTTGAATTCTATCGCTTATTAATTGCAAAAGGTTCATGCAGCCATGAAAGCGCTTTATATTTAGATCTTTTGAAGTGAAGTAAGTCTTTCGGTGAATTGAGTTAGGTTTCGTTAGGTCACGCAACTAAACTAACTCTGCGGTGGTGCGTGGAGTATCACGGGAGTAAGAAGGCGCTCAAAGTCGAAAGCGGCCGCAGGGAATTCTTCTCCCGCTGCGATCTTCGTAGCACGTCGATTATCGTGTAGAATTTGTACGTTTATTATCTCCGGCACTAATCTTGCTTTGAGAATCCCTCAGGATACGATTAGGGCTGTATCGTGAAAATCCCACTTGAATAAAATAATCCTGTAAATCCTGATTTTCGTATAATTCGGCGCAGAGATTTTTTGTTTCTCACATGCTCTCCTCGCTCCATCCGTTGATTATCCCTTCTCTCTAAATTATTTCTGCTGATTTTCTTTCTTAAACTACATTTTAATCCCCCATCACCGGTAATTTCTTGATTTCTCGATGGAACTAGGGATTCAAGTGGGAGCTTACCTTGGATTCCCTTACCAAAAGCTACTTTCCCTGGAAATTTTGATGGCAAAACACACATATATACCAATACGCGGTTGTGGCTTACACTTGAAACAGCCACCATCAGGAACTTTCCAATTCCTATTGCCAGCACTTGAAACTCTCCCGGGAACTTCGTCCTGGTTGGGCCTGACCTTGGGTCTGCAATAATGAGTCATGACGTTTCACTATGTACCTTCTTTAGTTGCCGTTTTTTACGTCAATCATGGCAAAATATGACTGGTGGCGAGCCCGATTCTTCCCTTCGCGACTTCATCTCCACTCTTTACATGCGAACGAATTGGAGCCGGAGCGAAGGTGCCGATGATCACTGTCACGGGTGGCCTCCATCACCTCGAGGCTGACACCGATCATCGGGGACTCCTTCGATTATGGAATCGAACCGCAAATCGGGGGCGGACGGGGGCCCCGAGGGTTTCCTCGCCCCATCTGGCAACCAAGCCACAGAACTAAGGTCTGTCAGCGGAGAGAAGGGCCCGGCTGGGCGAATTAGTGGAGCAAAACGGGACATTACCAAGGACTGCACCGGCCTCAGTTGGGCGGCAAGTCCCGTTCGCCGCGGCGACGCCACGGGAAACGGGGACGACGTGGCAACGGCTGCCAGGGTCGATCCGTGCCAAGTGTCGCCACCGCGTGACGCAAGTGTGACGTGATCCACGTCCGTGTCGCGTCGCCGCCGCCGCCCCGGGCCGCCAGCCGCGCCGTCACAGTCGGATCCGTGCGAGGAACAATGGCACATTGTCGCTCCTATACCTGTGCCTGTGCCTGTCCCCCCGAGGCCTTTGCTGCCTTTTCGTCGCCGTTCACGAGCACATGGTCATCTCATTCCGGCCCGGTTAGGCTTGCGAAAGGTCAGCATGATCCACGCGTTCTTACAGGCGCTGCGCTGGGCATACTTGTCGTTCGGTGAGCGAGGAATTGAATCCTCCTTAAAAAAACGCAGCGGCTCCCATCGTCGTTTCCAGGACCAAGAAACGTGACTCCATTCCGAGGTTGTAAAATTGGGTCAAAAAATTATTTTTAAACAAAAAGGAACCACTACTTCTGGCTCATCCACAAAGGATACCGAACTACAAAGGATATCTTATGACACATGCGTTGATTCTAAGCTCAACCAGAAAACATTGTTCCTCATTGCAAGATATAGTCCAAATAAGACCGTTCAATTCTTGTTAGAAATTTTGCTAATTTTTCATGTATTTAGAGATAAAATCGTAAACATTTTCAGTTGGAAAAGTCGTGCAACTTCCTGCTGGAAATACACTTTCTAAGTGGAAATTTTGTAACGCTTTAACGAATGTCGCACCAAAATGCAACAAGCAGAAAAAGAGAACTTGATGAAAGAAACTTGATTGAGAGAACTTGGTGAAAGACCGCGCGAACGCATTCGCCAAAATAGTAAAACAATTCAAGTCAACCGTCCAATTCGCGCTGGAACCGTTCAAAAGGCAATAGTCACTCGAAATCATATAGTGTCATTAGCGAATGAACAAGAAGGGTTGAAAACAGGAGCGAATAGGTCCAAGTTGAGACTGTTGAACACGCACCAACAAAAGGTAACCGCTAAATGAGTGTAAAACAAGTTTGTCGATTAGCAACGGAGCGGTGAACTGTCGCGGATCCCTGACGATCGTTTATTTACTTCGCGAATTTGGCGAAATCTCCCGTCCCGTCGATTCATTTGCACGTATTAATGCTAAAAGGAACTATGTGCATAGGGTTGGCGTGAGACTTAGTTCCTTTCGGCAATAATACGTTCATTTAAGGACGCATCCACGCTCGACAGCGGCTGAAATGTCTCCGACTCATACCACACGCGAGGAGGACCAAGAACCTCGTCCCCAACCGCTCAGAAGGGGAGCCTTTGACCCTGCCCAAACGCGTTTCATGTGCAAAGGGACGTGTTATGATCGTGTCGATGGGTATTCAAAGGAACGTGGGAATAGCAAACGGGGACTTGCGGCTGGCTCGACCCATAGATGCTCACGCTACTTTCGGGCCGTTCATGAAATACGTAACGCTAAATTTCGGATTTTTCGACCCCCTTCTTGACGTTTCTGTGACATGGGTCAAACTTTTAACAAGTGGGAGCGAAATGATGAAAGCTCTCCTCGAAACCCTCCAAAGAGCGTTACGTATGTTGTGACCGACTCATTTATTGTAACCCAGACGCCCTGAAATTTTCACCATCTCAACTGTGGTTCATAGCTCTTAGGATGGAGTCAATTTTTCAGAAAACCAAATCGTCCTAAAATTACTTTCAATCTTTCGTGCTCTAACAACAAAGAAGACTCGGTAAAAATCCTGGCCTTCCGAGCGCGGCGAAACCGTGAATTAGGCAACGCAGGGAAGAGGGAGCGAGCAGAGGGAACAGGTACCGTAGAAAAGGATAAGATACGTTTACATCAAGCGGGATCGCTCACGTTCGAAGTGAATACAATACTTTCTTATCAGGTTCACCGTGCTTGAATTTTAAAAGTTTTATTGTTTTTACGATTGATGCACTGAAGCACTGAAGCGCAGATGGACGAAATAGCCGCAATTCGCGGCTATTTCGTCCGGTAATCCTAGAACAAGTGTGCGGCGACTGGTGATGACTTCGGTAAAAAAAAGTACCCTTCTCTCTCTCTAATAGAACCATGAGAGTAAAACACCACGTATAACGCCTTGGGGAAGGGGGGGTCGCGAATCGGTCAAGGGGCGAAGGCACCCCTATTTCGCAAATATACTTATTAAAAAGATTATTATAGAATCAGGAGAGACAACAAAATTTGTCTCAGCTAGATACCACCGCTCGGCGAACAGAGGGCTAGAAAACCACCGTTCGAGGATTGACTCGAGCGGCGCTCCAGAACATAGCGCCTCTACCTGCACTCTGGAAGGGAATTTAAATACCTCTTTAACTCTAGGTAGAGTCCCTTTATACTGAGAGTCAAGACAATGTGAATCCATTTCTGATTGGTTCCCGTATTTTAGGCCTTCACAGTGTCACAAACGGGAATAAAGATTACATTTTCACCGATTGCAAAGGTTATAATCTGGAATGGACCAGAGAATTACGGGTTCGGCAAGGAACGAACGGAATGAGAGAAGGAACGGAGAACGGAATTTGAGAATGGGCCGATCAAAGATTACAAAAAACGTTCAATTTGTGTGATCTTTATTCCCGTTTGTGACTCCATGAGGGGGTGTTGTCTTGACTCTCAGTATAAAGGGACTCTATATAGCTCTAGGTTACCCGCCTCGACGTCATCTTGTACTTTTTCTCGGAGGACGATGAGGCAACCGTGCCGTCGGATGCGGGAACAAGGAAACGGAGATGAGCCGCGGAGAGGGGGACCCGGGCGGGACTCGGGCCAGACGGGGCGGCCGGGGCCGGGGTCGGATCCGGCGGTGGTGCCGCGCCTCGCCGCCGTCGCCGCGTCCGGAGTCCCGGAGCCGGGGACTTTCGGGCGGGCCCGGCAACGCGGCGTCGCGTCGGGTCTAGGGAATCAGGGATTCCGATGTCGGGACTCGGGGTGCCTCGGCCGGAGACCTGTGTGTTACCTTTGCTCCGGCGCACCACCTCACCTGGGCAACTTCACTTCGTCCGCCGAGCTACGGAATAAGGACCCGAGAGGGCAACAGTCGGCCATCTTCTGGAATATCCCCGGAGACCGTCATGTCCGGCTCTTCGCTCTCTTTTTCTCGTGTAAAACGGAGATTGGAAACCTAGTTACGGGTTTGTGTTCGGGCTTTTTATGGTGTCCCTCCAGAGAAAAGATTCTCAATGGAGCGACTGGCTGATGACCCAGAGGTCGCGGGTTCGAAACCCGGCCAGGATGACAAAAGTTGATGGTCTCGGATCTTGACACTTCGAAAGGGCATGGATGATAGCTCTCTCTTTTTCATCTGCCCTTCTTCTCCTCTCTTCAATTTTGTCTGTTTTGGGCCCTTTTCGGCGAAAAAGCACACTTCAGCCAGCTTAAAAATACACGAAAAAAGGTTCCTGAATTCTCTAGTATGTATTTGATTATATCCAGTTTGATGCAGCGACCAATGAACGAATTGCAGAGCTGGTGCACTTTGAGACTACTTGACTCAACCTCACACGTATAAAGCCATTCAGAGTTGCGCATGTAGGGCGTATTGGCGGACTATTTGAGCTCCCCTTACAGAGGATATCAGTCAGACAATTTCTCACCCCCTTTTAAATTGCGTTAGACCGGGCCTGCCAGACTCCCTTTTTTTTTTTTTTTTTTTTTTTTAAAGGAAAACAGCGAAGAAAACCTGAATTAAAATTTTCGTTGTTGCTGGAAAACGTGATTTTTTTTTAATAAGGTGGGTGGCTTTACGTGAGCCTGGACTTGAGCCCCCCCCCCCTCCCAGTAAAACCCTGCAGGCAAACAAGCTCGGACCCCCTCCCCTCTTTAGAACTTACGTAATACTTGAGCGGCCCCCATGCAGCTGATTTTGCTTCGGGTCTTCACCGTTCAACGACGCCTTCAACTATCCATGCCGTGAACAAAAGCCGGAAGCCAGAATCCCTACAGGAGTAGGCTCGGCAGGTGAGGCGAGGGTGGCGAGAGAATACGGGCGAGAGAGGACGTAGCCGAGAAGCAACAAAGACCCAAGAATGCAGAGAGAGCAGTGAAAATTGAGCGCCAAGTTGTAAAGTTGAACCCGGCCCCTACAACAGGCTCCTGTTAACGTTGGAGATGAGCGGTTCGGGCTGAGCGCGGTGCGGCATCTCTCCGCGTCGCCGTGCAGGGTAGAGCTAAAACAGGCTGAATATTCTCCGGGAGAGCGGGCGTCTACCAACCGTAGACTCGCCTCATGGCATGCCGTCGGGAACAAAGAATCTTTCCGACGCTGCCTTGACTTCCCTCCTGCCTTCCCGAGTTTCGTGTCCCATGATAAACATTCTCTGTCAGACATCCCCCGAGTCCCAGAGAACATTCGGTTCCGTGAAAAATACAATCGGAATCATACATCGATTGCAGCTTGAATTCTGAGCGAGCAGGATTTAGTACTCTAATGTTCAGAGGTGGGTAGTTATTGATAGACAATAGATAGACAGATTCAGCCGAACTCGGCCTGACTACATTAGGCGTTGCCTAATTGTTTCTGATATTTTATTTTTTTAACAGAACTCTAAACAAAAATAAAATTTGAATTTTGCGAGTCTGTGCTTCATAATTTTTGGTACGATCATAAAAGGTTTAAGGGCGTTAAAGTAGTTAAGTTCTTTGTTAAAAAATAAATAAAACATGAGAGAAAACTAGGCAACGTGAGATGCATTCAGGCTGATTTCTGTTGAATCCGTCAAAATGTCAATATACAAATTAATAAAAGGGGATTAAAGACTGAACGCGACGATGTAAAACTGATGTTAAAACTTCATGACTAACGTAAATGACAAGTATGATTTTCAAACAACAAACTGCATTATGCAAAGAGGATTTAATTTCCGGCTCATTTAAGAAGCAACTCTTGTGCCCATAAGCTGTGCAACGAAAGCTGTGGATAAGTGCTCTATGGTTGAGTCAGAAATGTTTCCTCAATGAAAAATTAAGCCCAAAAATCCATGCGCTTTAGACAAACGATACTTCTAAACTTGAAATTAAAAGTTCAGTGATCCCAAAAATAATTTTTACCAACTTCAGCAAAACCAACTTCCAGCAAACGAAAGTGCACGACTTGACATAACATTGTGTCGATGTTTTTAGAAAGTAAAATGCGAACTCATCACTTTTTTAGAGGAGAGTAACGCAAAGAAACCTAAATTGAATAAAAAAGGGAGAGGAAGAAGGATGGAGGTCCAAAATGCATGTAAAATTTCAGTAGTGCATCCTCTTCCATTTACTTATTGCAGTAAGAAGGGTAAATGCACTGGTAACACGTTTATACAAGACGAAAGATACTGATACCACTATTCGAACTCCTGGGAGCGCATATTGCCTACCCTATCAATTGAAGGAAAACTGAATGCAAGACGCTGCACCAACAACAAAGTTCTTAGGTCATAATTCACGGCATTGTTAAATCTTACTTCAAATAGATTTTCATTTTCGGGCTCTGTATTTAAATCTCTCTTCCTTCACATAGAATGGGCTCCATTTAAATTACGGAGAGTGTAAAGAAAGGTAGTGAATCATAATCCACCATCCGGTTCATGGACTTCATTTGAATTCCACATTCGAACTCCAAGTTTGCATTTGCTTTATGTCTCGTGCACTTTTATCAATTTGCGATTTAGGTGTATAAAGTAAGAATGTTTATAGTTGGCATTCCGATGGAATCAGAGCCTTTTTTAAACATCGTGGATGCCGGAACGCGCTTTAAATTCAAACGCACGCGAAGAACAATGGAAGAATGTACGCAGTTGGGTTCGAACCCAACATGCAACTATTTGAACTCGGCGGTGAGCCGGGTTGCATACGCTCGACTTTGCAGGCGAAATCTGAGATGTGTCCTCGACCCAACTTCGCCTATTTCTCCTTGTTTTACACGCTTAGTGCATTATTCAGATGCAGAGTTCGTCTTTCAGAGATCATCTTCGTTTGTTCGAATCGCGCTAAAAAATTGTGCGACAGGGCCGCGGAGCGGCCAAGGGGCGGAGAGCCCCCTAGTGATTCAAATCAGGCGAGGCAAGATTGCCGTTAAAATTACCATTAAATGAGCATTGGCAATCGTGACAGTTGGCAACATGCTTATTCTCCATTTAAACCTACTAAAAATAATCGATTCCAGGTGAGGCATGCCTATTTCGATGAATACAGATCATTTTACACAGTTTGAATGTGCGATACAACGTTGCCAACTTGGACGAGTCGACATCATATTAGATACGCAAGTAAAAAAGAGCACATTCAACCGACGATCCGGCACGCCTGGTCTACGGACGTAGGGGATGGGGAAAGGGGGGGGGGGAGGACAGGCATGGATCAAAACCCAAGCTCATGGGGGCCCCACCGCCTCACGCTCGGAGCCAAAGCTAGAGCTGGAGCTAGGCTCCGAAGCCCCCTGTCTTGGAGAGGAGCATGGACCCCAGCTGCGTCTTCCCACTACCTGAGCTTGGAGCGTGCATCCTGACGCCCTCTCCCCTCGCCGCGAGGAATCCCACTCGGCTGCTAGACATGCATCGACCTCCGGATTCGATGAAACCTCCTGCTTGCCCTCACTTTCTAACGTTTCGAGTCGCACAGCGTTAGAAATTGAAAATTTAGCCCCGCAAAACAGCTACAGTAACAAGCGAGTGAGTTCGATGTGGGATTGTTCTATCTTTTCTAAGTGTCTAGTATTTTTTGATTTTGAAAAATCCCGATATTTTCCTGATATTTTATAAAAAGTTCCTGATAATCTCCTGATTTTTTGGCGACTCCTGGCACGGTAGGCAAAAAGCAGTTAGACTTCTCCGCTGAGGAAATTCGCGTAAGATAAATTCCTGATACAACGTCTGATTTTTCCGATTTTCCTGATTTTTTCCTGATCGGCCAAAATTCCTGATATTTTCCGGTTTTTCCTGATGCTAGACAGCCTGCTTTTTGAATTTTTGAGAGTGATGGGGACAGAGTAGTGAGAGGATCCTTCACGGGGGTCGGGCGGCAGCCTGGTAGTTGAAATTTATGTCGGCATGGTAAGAATCGAAAATCGAGACATTACACGGCGAGGATGGGGCTATGTCTTGCCTATCTTGCAGATAGTCAGTTAAAGTTTCAACGATCAAGCTGCAGGGGGCCTGCATACTAGAAAATTTCAATACAGAAAACATTTGGTTGAGTTGAAGAGAAGAGCAACGCTGGCCGAGCGAGGGCGCGTCGAGCTGGGCAGTTGCATAATACCCAGCGTTCGCGAGCTGCACGCTGCACGGCACGGCACGGCGGCGGCGGCGGCGGTTCCGACTACTTTCGACCATCCACGGATCCACTAATCCACTAACCTTTGGCAAACGACTTTTCACTTTCCGACCTCTTAGCCTACTCGCAGCTGGCTCCTACTCCTGGCATTCAGAATCCGAGAGCCCTTTGCGCCCTTTATCAGAGTAGAACACTGGATACGGGGCATTTCCGACTAACGAGCTTTTCCTGACGTAATACGCGAGAAACCCGATGATGACACTGGTTTTCTCTTTACCAGGGTTGCCATACTTTCTGAATCTTAAAATTCTCCAACAATCCTTAACTTTTCCCGGACTATTTTTGCTTTTCCCCGACTCCAAAGCTTAGGGATTCCCTGACTTTCCTTAACATTTGGATAAAACTTTCACTTTAATTATTTTGCCTTTAAACTACACTAAAAACATGGTAAGGGGCACCAGGTGCTGCTAAGATCGTGCAACTGTTGATCTTAATTAAAGGTAATTCAGTAAGCTGACGTTACCTACCATGTCAATGATCTGAAGTACATTGACGATGTATGATAACCAGCTATACCTAAACGATCTTACTATAAATGATTCATAAAGAAGTGGTACATTACATTTGAAATTGTTGGTTTGATTCCATTGAGATAATTCTTTTCGATTGCAGTGATTTAGACAGCTACATACCTATAAACAAACAAAACAATTTATAACATTAGTATACGTCAAAAAAATTCTGGATTCAACAGTTCACACGAGTTCAATTGCAGATTCTACTAATATTTTATAACTCAACACTTGTATCTGCGACCGGCGTGTCCTGTCCATGTTAGTCGACAGAAAAATGTGAACAATAGCGTACGGAAGTTTCAAGCAGCCTGATCGGACATCAAAATTGCATGATTAAAAAGGGCTAATGTCTAGTCTTGTACCGACGTAATTTTAGTAATGATGTCGCTGCCCCCATGTAACACGACATTAAAACAAGGCTGTTTTGAGAGTGGGGGAACATTTCACCCTGCACGGGAAGCGAGATGCAGGAGTGGAGACTCCACTGGAAAGCTCGAACTTGTACGCTGGGTGATGACTGGCGACGACGCTGCGGCGTGCAGTCACCCTCCAATGTTTATTATTAGCGAGAAAAAAGTCAACGGCTCCGCAACCGCGCAACGCGAGAAGGATGAGCATGAGGTTGCCAGTTTGTATGATATACTGCGAGTATTTTAGATGGGGTAGTAATGGGAAAGGCGCACTATCTGGCAACAATAGATGAGCAGGGTGCACTGGGTGCACTCGCGAAAACACCCGCGAAAGGGGAGTATGACATCGCTGTCAGCATCTCTTTCGTCACCCATATTCGTCGCTACGGCGTGAATACTTCTAGCGAAGCGCCCTATCGTCCACGCGACCCTATGCTTTCTGAGGCTCATTTCGATATTGGGTTACGTTCTTCTTGCACGGTACCGGAGCTCACCCTCTTCGTTTGAAGCTCCCCTCGAGAGAAAGCGCCCGTCGCCCCATCTCGTTGCTTTTATCATTAATCCAGAGCTTCCAAGCCACCACGACCAGCTTCAGTCTCCTTCACTTCACTCAGTAACATGCATTAACCTCGTACTGATAAAATGATCAAGTGAAAGCTCCTTGTTTGGTGCTGAAAATTTGTTTACCAGGGTAAAATCATCGAATTCAAGCCCCCGATTTGACAAGACGGATTTTTCTTTGAGATTTGCTTTATTGTGCGTTGGTAACACTTATTCACCCCTTTCAAATGTATGCAAAACAATCGATTCAAGATGAGACAGAATATGCTCATGTCGTCGACAAATTGCAGTCTATTTGAACTGAATAAAAAATGAATAAAATTCAAAAGTAAAGAAAAGGGACAGAAAGTACTGATTGCTATGCTTGAAATTGAAGGCGACGTTTTTTTTTTCTTTTTCGATACGTGGTTCGAGTACTAATCAGCACACTCGCGAGAGCGAGTAATTAAATCGGTGATCATAGTTGGGTTTGGTTCGAATAGGCAACTAAACTAACTCTCTGGTCACGCAGAGAGTATCACGGGATTTGAAGGCGCTCCAATACGAGGTGGCGCTTTTGAAGCTCTGTACCAATGAGTTCCTTGTCATATCGATGCGAATTATAGCAATTCAACGGCAAATTTCCTACGATTGCTGGCTGCTTGCGATATTTAGATTCGATTTGAATTTAGGGAAAACAGTGTAGGTAGCAAATTCAAGAGAATAACCAATGCACCTGAATAATGCAAAATTTCTTCACGTCGCCGTCCTTTCTATGGACGTATTTCTATCAAACGAAACTATGTGCATTCAGACATGAGCCCTGAGACCCATAAGAATACACGTATAACAGGGCTCACGTCATAATGCACATAGTTCCGTTTGATAGAAATACGTCCCTATGAAAGACCACCACGTTGCAAAATCGAGGTGGTGGGTCTGAAATCTACTCCCACAACGGTTTCGACCGATAAACACGAAGACCTCTTACATTTTGCAGGGCGATGGAAACGGGAGCCTTCTCAGGGATTCCATTTCATTAAAAAATAAAATATCCTCTTAAAAGAGCTGCACAATTTTACTATTCGCAGTGCCTCGGACTGAGCAAACGGAATCTAATTTGTCGTTTCATGCTTAGTTGGAGGAAAAATTGGATGAATATACTGAAACGGAACACCACGGAGGCATCAGAAACAACATACATGAACTCAGCTTGGTTGATACAATACGCTCATTAACAATGGACCGAAGATAAAATAAAACCGAAATGAAATCAAGGAAGCTGAACTCGCGGAGCCGATGACACTTAGAACAAAAAACGGCAGGGTAATGGGGAAAAAGACAATGCCTCGGAGGTCACAGGAGCCGACGACAGGTCTTATCCGCAAACGCATGATTATTTTGACCGATGATAATCGTGATAAAAAAAAAGAGGCGAGTGTGATTTTGAAGAAAGGAGGGAGAGGATTATGCGAGAATATTTGCCCACAAGTAAAGCATAAAAAATGAAAAAAAAAGAAAAGAAAAAAAATGAAGGAAGCATAAATACGGGCTGCGCACAGAGGTAGATTTCGATCTTCCCTCCGTTCGCCCGACACTGTTTAGTGATGCCCCTATCCCACTGCAGGTTATTTTGAATGTACAAAATTAATCCCTTTGTAAATGAAACCTGTTTCCCTTTGACAATTGTAGCATGTGAGCAGAGCTCGGCTTCCTTCTCGCTCGGTAGCGGTCGGCCTTGGTGCGCAAGAGCCCGGTGCGTTCGTGAGGTCTTTGCCCCTGTGAAAATTATTCAAATGGAAACTTCCCTCTCCGCCAGAGGGTATCAGCTGTTTCACACCTCGCAATGAAACTTAAACAGGACCTCCTTGACCAACGGCAACGACAGCGCACGGCTGGTGGCTATTCGTCGTTTGCAGGAACGGAACATTTAAACAAAAATTTTTGAAATTCAAAATCCTCATAAATAAAATAAGAGAATAATTTATGAATGAACGGTGATACAAGCGAATAAAACTTGATTTTCTGTAATTCTGATATACCATAGCAGCCCACCTAACACTCGCGCGCTTCACTGTTTCCTTTGCATGAAAGAGCGCGTTGAACACCTTACTTCGCATAAAAAGGTCCAGTTACACGATCAAATTGAGCCATCAAATTGGGTCTCTCATTGGTCGCATTCAGAATGCGACCAATGAGAGGCCCAATCTGATGGCTCAATTTGATCGTGTAACTGGACCTTACAAGTGTGCTTGACGACATTTTTAGCATGTGAGAGCGCGTCACAGGGTTTCCTAAACAAAAAGCTATGCGTTTAGTTAGTTTAGGTCTTCTGCCTTCACATTTTTCCCTCCTTTCCAGGTGCCTCCACATTTGCTCCACGATCGGCCTGCGATCCGCCGATTGAGCATTTTCTGCAACCCTCTTGATAAGCACCCCTTTGATCAGCAATCAGAAATAGATCCTTCAGTGGTCAACCTCTCATAAGGAAGTTACTCTACCGGAGACGCAATAATACAACTGCAACTTCCCTTGCTACAGCACTCGGTCGCTTGTTTTGGCTGACAAAAAGGCATATATCTACACTTGAAGATGAGCCCAGGAAAGCATTGCTTTATATGGACAACAAGGCCCATCACGAAGAGTAGTCAAGTCCTGACGTCAGTAGGGCGACGACATATGACGCCACTTAGATACTATAACCACGGGCTCTTTGTTGCCGGGGCAAACGGCGCCCCTAGTGACAAACGATGTCATAATAAAACAGATATCCTCGCAATAAATTATAGTCAGCTATAATCCGTCAACCTGGCAACGTCGCTGCATAAACCAGCTGTGAGTTTTAGTGACGGCATCGGGTGAAGTAACCGATCCACCGCATGCAATGACTGGGTCGCGGGATTACAGGATCACGGGATGCCCCGGCTCAATAGGAAAAACAAGGGAACGCGATAAAATTAGCTTCAACCCCGTCTGCCATAAAGCAGGAGCAGGAGCTGGGGCAGCCTCCATGAAGCTCCGGGACCACCTCGATATAAGCGAGAGGGGAGGGGAAGGGGGGCGTGGCGCAGATGAGCAGCGCTGTTGCCGCGTCGAGGGCTTTCGGATTAAGTTCCCTGTCATGAACTCGTGATATGGGGGAAGTTTGAAACATTAGCTGCACTGAGCAGGAGCAGCATAGGACGTAACTACCTCCTCCGGAGATACCAGACTCGGTTCAACCTCGTTCTATGTACAGCTCGTGATTAATCGTCCTTCTTTTTACTCCCCTCTAGGTGCGATTGATCAGTAACACGCACTGAGCACTGCGGGTTGAAGAATAAGAGAAAAAATATAAAAACTGCAACTCCAGGGTGCAGTCTTTTTATACTAGTCACGGAATTCTTCAGCGGAGCTATCTCAGTTAATTTTAGGGCGGTTTCTGATATTTTTCGAAGTTTATCTCCCCCTCCCCCTGAAATTTTCGTCATCCACCTTCTAACCAGATTTGGCTATGATCTTGCCAGATATCACACCAATTTCTGTCCATGTACAGCGTGCAGGGTTCCCATAATTGCTTCATCTTCACATTTCCTGAGTCCAAAATCCAACTCCCTGATTTTCCCTAACCCTCGAACAAAATTCCTTTATTTCGATATCAACTTATGGAAAAAGGCACTCAGGAGCTGCTCAATGCATGGTAAGCTTTAAAATAGCCAGAAAGGGAAAAAACTTGGGAGTTCAGTAATATTTTTAGTGCTTCGTCGATGTGGCCGAAATTCTCCGACTTTCCCCAGAGTTGCCACCGAATCTATAAAATGAAATTCCCTGTTTTCCCTGCCTACTTCGGTGAGATTCCCCGACAATGAATGATATGCTAGATGGTTAAAGACATAATAAGAAATAGTTTTCAGGCAAGATTCGTGGTTCAAAATGTCAAACTCATCCTCGATGGCAAATAAAGGAGACTTGGCAATTTCTCCCTGACATTCCCGGTTTTCCCTGACTGTGGCAACCCTGTTTGCCTGATTTTCCAGACCGCCGGCGAAAATGCACCGCAACGGTTAGCCGGTAACCTGCCGTTTAGGCCGATGTTTGTGGCCGTAAAGGTGCGACGAAACTCGAGGATTTTCCTAGTCTCCTCAAGTTCACATCGACGATTCGCGTCCACCCTTAAGCCGTCGTCGAGACGGATCGGTTTATGGGTTCGACGCGGCGCGCGCGGCCAGCGAGACGGAGCCGCGAGTCTCGCCGCGTCGGGCGAGATGTCTATCGGATAAAACCGAAAAACCTTGAATTAAGGTTCTTGACATTTGGAACTTGTCCAAGGCGCTTTTACTCCCGGCTGCGCTTCCCTCCACGCGGTCGGAGAGGAGACGCCCCCCCCCCCCTTCCAGACGGATCTGACCAATGGCAGCGACGCCGCGCGCCGACTTTTGCTAATTGCTCTCGTCAAGGTCGAACTTGCCCCATGGGATGCGTACCTGAAGACTACACTTTTGACCGTGCGAAGTAGGAAATGAACGTATTGAAATACATTATGATATGATCTTTGCTAGGCATGCGTCTTTATGGGCTTCAGGGCCCATGTCACAATCGCGACGGTTCCTTACGATTGAATACGTTCAAATAGACCACATTTTCTGATTAGGAACTACAAATTCTGTCTCAGTTGAGAAACACCGCGTGTATCATAAATTTTCCTATGCAGATAAGTGCTTATGCGGATGAGCCAGAGGTTGTAGTTCCTAATTGCAAAATGTAGTCCATATGGTAGGGGTGCTCGGTGAAATCTTGAGTAACTAAGTCTGCTGGGTAAGGACATGTCCGTGCCGCTATTGGAGCGCTCAACAGTTTTATAGGCTACTGATGGAAGGAACCTATTCAGAGGGATTTTTCTTCTTACTACAGCGGAGGAATAAATAATGCTCACGGAAAAATATGTAAGTTTTGGCAATAATACCTGTCAAAATTTGTCATATTTGAACACGCGGATAAAGAAATCGTCATAGAAGACCACTTAACATTTGTTCTGCTAGCAGAAAAAAACGGTTACCGAAGCTCATGTAAAACGAAGACAGAATTTATGACTTTTTTCCCATAAAGCTGTCCTATACTGATGTTCGCTTCATTGGTGCGTATTGGTATTGGAGTGATAGTGCCAAGATTGCAAGTGCGTCGCACGTGTTACGATGCGACACCTGCAAGCCCAACTAACTGGCTCTTACTCCAGCATTTTAATTTTTCGCAAAACCGACACCTAGCCGGCTCCCAGGTGATTTGATTACGAGCGCCATAAAATTCGAACAAGGGGGAGCTCACCGCGCAACACCGGTGACGAAACATTTCACTCGTGACTCGCTCAACAGCTGGCCCGGTCGTTGGTGGCCATTGAGAAATTTCACCAATACATCGATTATTCCCATCAGGAATCCAGCGGCAGCGCAGTAATACAACTTTTGCATTTGGTTCGTATACAAAAAGAAGAAAAGATAAGTGAATAGCGTGAGAGTACGAGTAAATATCTTAGCGACTCCAGTAGGGACAGCTGTAACGTCTTTCTTGTTCTCTTCCAAAATTGAGAATCCCATATTAAAATCATTATTCCTCCGTAAAATATTTCTTTTCCAGAGTCCGCCATCTCATTTCGTGTTAAACGTGCAGGTGAAATTAACAACGGGCTGATTGTTGAAATTGATGGACAAAGCTGTAGACAAAGAAGACAAAAGAGATGGAGGGAACCTATTGGTGAAAGCGGGTGGTTGCAGTGGACAGAGATGGTAGATATAAGGACGGCAACCCACGAGAGACCCTATAGTTAGTCCAGGAACCAACCATTTCGACCGATAGGGTCAATATATTTTCTCTATGTCTTTCTTATCTATCGCTTTGTCTATAAATTTAAATAATCAGCCCGCTTCGCAGGATTGCACGGAATGACTCACGTGCTCTCAAAATGTTTCATTCAATTCGATCGCATGATAGTGCTTGTTCAGTTGCGATTTAGTCGAGGGTCGTTCCATACTCCCTATGCCTTCTTTGTCTATAAATTTCGACAATCAGCTCACTGTCATAAATAGAGTCGATCAGTCCTTCCGACAAACGAGGCGAAGTGGGAAAAATTAAAGCAAGAGTTATTCGTTGAACAAAGACGAGAGTTGGTAGTTTTTGCGTTGGAAGATAGCGACTCCCCCTAAGTACGTGACTTTTGCGTTATTCGTTGGAACCGATTGAATAGTTATCGTCAGTCCGCACTGGAGAGAACCCTGGCACATTGGAATTGTATGCACCGCGTGGACACGTGAGAGCAATTCAACCGTTGTTATCAGTCAACTTGAACCCCTGTCCTGACTGCGAGGGGGAACTGCGCTTGCGCCGCTTATATGGTTAGGGCCTTTCAAGAGACGGGCGTGATGAGCTGTTGTCTATGACAGATGACCACTAATGAGACACTCCGTTATTGCCATATCAGTCAGGGGCTTGAAATTATCACAATCCATGCTCGGATAAGTTCTCTCGGTGTTCCGAAACTACATTTTCACGCTGCTCTGAGATACGTGGAAATTAAAATTAACATTTTAAACTGAAGAAAGTTATGATTGTTTGGTGCTATGACTATGACGCAGCAAGCTTCTGTGCTATACGTACGGTTCTTTTCTTCTTCTTCTTTTTCTCCTTTTTTTACGAGAATCTCGAGTCAAAACTGGCATACATGTAAATTCGGCCATAGGATCGAAAAGGCACCGTTTATAGACGTCGGGCTGAAATTCTGAGAAAATTGTGCTTGGGCCGCAAAGTACTCATAACAAAAATTCAAAAAATTCTGTCATATTTCCGTAAATTCTCGATTTTTCCAGGTGCAAAGGGAGACAACTTGCTCACGTCTAAAAGATGTCTACTTATCGACTTGGAGCGTGCCTACGCTCCTCATTGTCATTGGTGCATTCTCGCTGGCTCAACACTGACCATTAAGTCGGTTGAACTAACACTTTTCGTGTGCGATTCAAGTAGGTATGGTTTTAACTGGCGCACGGTGGATCGAGTCAATTAGAGAGATCTGACATGACATTTTATATTAAACCTGCAAATTTTGATGAATATTTTGTAATATTTTGAATTTCAAGGGGTGCTTTCACGAGGAAGCCAATGGAGCCTTGGAGCCACTTTGAGAACCTCAAAATTTTGTATAGACGGAGTTGCGAGCTTTTAAAGTTTTCAAACTTTGTCCGACCTCTCCTATTGTCTCGATCCACTGTGTGGCGCTGGCAGACCCTCCCACAACTCCGCAAGCCAACACGGCCAGACACCAGCAGATCCGTGGAGGTCGTGGCGGAGGTGGTGAAGAGGAGCCCCCGGGAGAGTGGGCAGTCAGCCCGACCGCGACGCCGGCCTTTAAGCCCGGACTTTGGAGCGAATGACGCAAGCTCGCGCGAGGGGCCGCGGCCGGCTCGACTGACCAAAAGCCCCTGTATGCTAATGAGCGGAAACCGGTTCCGGCGCACTTTTGATTTCGATTACTCGTTACGTTCCTCCTTTTTCACCGGCAGATGTAACAGCGTTTCGAGGCGCGCGCACGTTCCGGGGCGGGGGCAACGCACCGACGGGGTGTGCATCTGGCGTGGCTCTCGGACAGTCGGTCGGTCGGCCGGCCGTAATTATTAGCGGCCAGGGCCGCCTTACTTCCGGTCCGCGGGTAGCGCCCGTCCGAGTCCCCGCAACTCGGTCAGCTATGGACTTTCCATGGAGTCGCCGCTCTGATCGGGGTGAATAACACCTCTCGTTTAGGCGAGAAAATTTTCAAATTGCTCGAAAACCCAGCACATGCGGGCTGATAATTCGAATCGAGTGACAAAACGAAAAAATTCTCTCACCGAATTAATCGAAATACTCAGACAAACACTGAAATCGAGAATTTACACGCCTGAAAATACAAAAACGAAAAATTGTTAGGGACAGACACTTCACGGAGAAAAAACTTCGTGCATGGGACCCGAAGTTAAGGTCATACGGATATCTGAAGTTTTTGGATCACGCATCCGAAAACTTGAGGTCCAACTGCCGAAGTTCAGATTAGACTTCTGAGGTACTTAAGTATATGCCAAGGGGTTCGGGTCACACATCTGAAGTACTCCGGTACATGCCGAGAGCTTCAGATGTCTGACCCGAACTCCGGGAACAGTTGGATCTCAAGTTTTCGGATGCATGATCCGAAATTTCAGAGATCCATATGACCTCAACTTCGGGTCCCATGCACGAAGTTTTTTTCTCCGTGTTGAGTGCCTTTTTTTCTTCAGGTATTGGTCATTCATGGGAATGGACCGAGCCATAACAGATTGGAATCTGCAAGAAAGAAGAGCCATTGCGATGTGAAATAAAAACCAGTGTTGAAAAAGGGGGCATGTCCTCTCAATTTGATTTCGTGAACAGACTGCGCGATGTTTTTCCAGACTTCGTGTTTCAAGATTTTTCAAAGTTTCGTTTTTGTCATGAAATTCTCTAACTTTTTCCTAGTTTCCCAGGTCCGATAAAATTCCTAGACAGTTCCCTGTTTCCGAGACCTCGGCAAGAAGTAATGAGTCGGGCAGTCCGAAAAAAATCAACACCTAGAGGCTCGAGGAGGCAGATCAAACGGTGCAGTCCAAGATTTGGCGACGAGGATATGGCCGATCCTTGACGGATAAAAAGATTCGGTCAGGACCAGAAAGAAGAGTGAACGGCAAAAGACCGAGAGCGAAAGAGAGAAAGGCGTAGTGAAGCGAGTGGAGGAGCGAGAGAGACGAGACGAGATTCGTGATTCGCGCGAGCTCCGAAGTTGAAGGTTATATTTAAACCCTTTCAATGCAACGAGGCGGAAGTTTCTGGCGAAGAAAAGAGAACGCGATGGGAGTGGACTGCGTTGCCGCTCGTTCCCCGTCGGACAAAGGACCGGTCCGGCTCGAGTGACGTCACCGGGGAACCTTGAAGCCGAGAGCAATGAAACTTGGTTCTCTTCCACGTCCACGAGCGGCGAGCCACAACTTCACTACAACCTACCCGAGATGCGCGTTACCTCACTCTTGTCTTCACTACCAAACCCCCTCCCATCACTCTACCGCCATGCTGCTAAGCTCGACTGCCATTAGCTGGTCGACCGCTAGCACGTCTTGCGTCCACGTGAAATTTCAGCTTTGAGAATACCTAGTCCCTTGGCTAATCGTCACTACTAACTTCATTCCCTAATTCTCGCTCCTCTGGCGTAAGGGCGTATATCCATTCCCACAAGAGGCCCGGTAAGCACAGAATTATACGAAGGGCAAAAATCGAAGTCACGTGGAAATTGAAATACGCCCTTTCGTCAGAGAGGGAAGAATTGGTCCTCGATCGCAGAGAGGAGAAATTATATTAGTTGGTGAAGGAGCCGAAAGCTCTGAGCTGAAAGGGAGCGTTCAAAAATCACGTATCGCACTTTTGTGGCATTTAAGATCCCTCCTCTAACGCTTCGTAGCGCAAGTCGATCCCCCTCCCCCTCAATAATTACGTAACGCTTGACGGACCCCTTCTCACTTCTAAGATCTAAAATATTGTGCGAAAACTTTGAATATATAGATGGATAAAATTTAAAGTATTTTTAACGATAGTGTGACAAATGAAGTCTACGAAATGAGCATGATAAATTTTGGATTTTGTGTATTTTTTACCAATAGAGGGTTACGTAACGCTGGAACTGGCCCCCCTCCCTTGCAACGCAGCGTAACGTACCTTAAGCGCGTTACGTAACTTCTGAACGCTTCCACATCGGCGCATTTGAATGAGAAGTTCCTGGCTGGCGGTTGACGTAAGAAGTATCTGTGAGAGAACTTCGAGGGGGATTTGCTCCAGCGCAACGCACGGATCTTTTCGCGAGAAACTTCAAAGCAACGGCGCCAGGTGGGAGGCAACGGTGGGGGAGGGTGGAGGATCAACGTTCGAGGAACCAGCTGGAACGCGCGCGCGCGCTGAACTTCAACGCGCCCAAATAAAGGCGTAACCTTCGACGTACCCGCGTCACGGCGGCGCGGCGCCGAATTTCTCGCGAAACCCGCACGAAAAATCGAAAAATCAGCGGAGGGCGAGCCGACAGCGCGGACGCTCTTGCTTCAGGAGCCGCGACGGGGACGTGACGTAGACGTCGATGACGAAACGTCGCGCAAGGTAACGTCTCGGCGACCGACTGATTCGCGACGTTGCCGTCTTGGCCGCTCTCCCGATCCGCCGGCTGTCGCTAGGGATCGGCGGGACACGCGACGGAGCAACCCTGTCCGCGACTTCAATGTCACGTTTCGACCGCGGCGAGGCGGCAGTTGAACTTAACTGGGAATCCAGCTGCCAGAACGAGGAGTGACAATGGACCGCCAGACAGGGAACGAAATTTAGCACAGCAATGTGCGTTCCCACATACATCAATATTTCGTGGACAATCGAAAGGACACGTGAAAAATTTTCAAGGAAAAAGCGTTTTTCGCGTACGTTGGCAATTCAAACTCTCCGCTCTCAGGGTGTCTACCAGTGGATGATCATCTAAAATCCTTTCTCTTTCATTGACCGTTCTTTACTTTTTCCATGCTGCTCAAAGACTTCCTCTCTTCAGGGGTTTCCTGAGACCTTTGCTTTTTCATTGCCTATTCCTCGCTTTTCCCTTAACTGGGAAACATTCTGAACACTGACAAGGATATCGTCGAACTAAGATTTCGCAGGAACGTCATGTAATTAGTAGGATTTGTATGAAAATTGCGGACTTCCAAGGGCCTTCCTCCAAATTTTCGTGCCCTCATGTACACAATCCGTGCGTTCTCCCCCTATACTTCCGTACCGACCTCCCAAAATTCGTGCTTTTTTCAGTGTGCCCGTACTTTTTCCGTACAGTAGACACCCTGCGGCTCACAAAGACCTGAGTCTGCTCTAAGGCAATCGTTGCAAAGCATCGTTTCCTAGACGGAGAAGCGTGACTCAATTCAAAGGTTGAAAATTGAACCTAACAATTCCATATTTCGACTAAAAATAATTGTGCACCTTCCATCCAAAATATTGCTGATTTTCAGTGAAGAATGCCTAACATATTCTTGGTAAAAATTCAATTTTCGAGTGTAAATTTTGCGACGTTAAAGCGTAGTTTCCTTGATGAACCGACACAAATTACGAATCGTACTGCCGTGCTAAGGAAGAACTCCGTTTGAGCCTTCAGGCGTTGCCGAATTTCCTTCGATAAAAGAAGAATTTCCCGGTAAACTTATGAATATTTTCCTTCCAATTCTTTGGACGATTTTGTACACAATTTCATCCAAAGTTTCTGAAAATTTGAAAGGAAAGTTTGCATGAATGTTGTCAAAAACACATGTTTTATCGAGGGCAATTCGGTAACTCTCGAATGTTCATACGGCGTTCTCCCTTAGCATGGCAGCGTAGCCTGTTACTTTACGATCCGTCTGAAATCAGAAAAAAAAAAACCTTCGCTGGACGAAATTACATAGTTCACCATGGAATTCCAACCGAGAGTCTGCGGTAGAGAGCGAGAGGAAAAGCAGGTATGTGGCTGAGTCGCCGAGCCGAGGGCCTCGCCGCACAGTGGATCGAGTCAAATAGAGAGGTCTGACATGAAATTCTGAACTGGAACTGCAAATATTGATGTTTATTTTGTCACATTTCAAATTTTAAGGGGTTTTTCTGTAGGTAAATTTCACAAGGAAGCCAATGGAACCACTTTCAGAACCTCTAAATCTTGTATAACGGAGTTATAAGCTCTTAAAGTTTCCAAATTGTGTCCGACCTCTCCTGTTGACTCGATCCACTGAGCGCCGAGGAGGAGGCGAGGCAAGAAAACCGGCGACTCACGAGGATGAGAAATAGAGCTGGTATTTCCAGGCTCATCCGGCGAAAACCACCGTCGCGGAATCGGCCGCAGAACCCGATCGAAACCCCGTGCGATCCGAGCGAGTTCGCAACGCGAAAACCAGTTCTAATTCGGTGTTCTGCCAAGCATGGAACAGGCCTCCGCGCCCCTCCCGTCGGGGCAGCCGCTAGAACAAAGGAACGGAGCGAGTTTCAGGGCCCGGAGCCGGCGGGATATCGGGGCAAAATTGGCAATGCCCGAGCAGAAAATTGCCGATTCCCTCATCAGCATTATATTCCTAGATCCGCTGTCGGCACCTGATTCCCGGTCGGCCGACGACGTTACAAGATCGGGAGAAAATTTTTCAAGAATACGGAAATTTAAGTGTGAAATCTGACGACGTCGCGGAGCATCGTGCTGCGTTCCTGCGCAACACGTCATCGATGCGTCACGCCGCGTTCAGCAACGACCGGAGGTAAGAACTCGGAGGCGCCTGAAATTTGAATAGGTTGGACTCGAGGAAAAACGACGGCGAAAAAATTCTTTAAAGAATGTAAAAATATAACAGGGAGCTCTGTGATTGGCCGGCCACGTCGGACGGACGCCCCACGACCTCTTGGGTAGGCTGAGTCATCGACTGGTTGCCGGATAGCGAGGAGGCATTTTACCAGACATGTATATAATTTCAATAATCGGCCTGCTGTACTGAAAAAAATTGCGGGTTTCCTCTCACATAAGCGCACATTGGCGCATCCAGCTTTGCAACATTCTCTTGTCTCCATTTAAACCTATGGAAATGTATCGATCCTTGGAGGGGCCAAGTGGCCAGGCGCTCCGACAAGAATCGATTATTTAGCATAGGTTTAGATGGAGGGAATCCGGTGTAGCCAAATTGCTGGATCCGCCTCTGTAAGCAAACCTATCTCTTCTCTGTCAATCAGTGTAAATAAAACAGTTTTTCAAATGTTAAGAACAGAATACAAACCAGAGGAATAAAAAATCGAAAGAGTGAATGTATAAATAAATAAGTTGAAAGGCACATTTTGTCCCCGAGGGACAGAGATAGGGAGACAGGTTGAAAAGGGATGCACTCGGGGAGGGGATTGAAGATGGGTGTGACACGATGGGGACAGAGCGCGAGTAAGCTCAGTTCCAAGGCCGATGGGTTCTCCTCCGTTTCAGGTTCTGCCGACGTCATCGTGTGCAGTAAAATGTTTTTTTCAAACCGCAGTCTGTGTTTCCGCGGACCATCGCGGAAATCGAAGAAGGTACGAGCTGCGTGTGGACCAGGATGAGAGGTCGAAATAGTATCCTTCCAAAAACAAGAATAACGTCCAAATACCGCGGATGAGGTCACTCTCAACTTGAGTTATCTTCTTCAGCCTTTCAGCTGTCTGACAACTACTCCTAAGATGAAATAATCGGCGTGCTATATAATTACATACAAATCGCATCCAAGAACGATCTTCGATTTTACAACGAGCGAAGGAAAAACATCGCAACAGATAAGCTATCCGACAAGTTCTTTCAAATTTTTCCTATAAGGCGCGACCGTTCCATATCTTTCCAAGACAACACGGAGGGTTTTAAAATGATGCGTCATCGACAGTCTAAGATACTTCACTTAGGTAGTTACAGGATTAAAATGACTCAAATATCAAATGCAACAATGACGATAAGATGGGGAATGAAATGGAAATAAAAAATATGAAATATTTTAAAAATGATG
This sequence comes from Bemisia tabaci, assembly GCF_918797505.1. NCBI lineage: Eukaryota > Metazoa > Arthropoda > Insecta > Hemiptera > Aleyrodidae > Bemisia > Bemisia tabaci. The sequence continues at coordinate 26,180,350 of NC_092793.1, forward strand.
AAAGAATGTGGGACGATAGGCAAACGCTTGAGAGAAATATCCGTCAGATTGAAGTTTCGCAGCTCTGAGCAGCGAGACAGGCGACTAAGAAAACGCCGATTTTGGCGTTTGCCAGGGCAGAGCAGGGCCCAACCTAAAAATACGCGCAACGTCATGGCGAACATATGCACGCCACGATATCCGAAATTCTAGCTGCAACCTGGAGCCTTAAAAACAGTGGGGCAAGTCGGAGCGGCGGAGTCGCTGCAGCGCGCTCCGCTCCGGGTAGCGAGGAGGGGGAGGGGGGAAGGTTGTGTGAGAAAGGGAGCTGTTGCCGTGGAGGACGTGACAAGGGCGAAACGAGGCTCGTCGTCGGAATGGTATGGGAACGGCGGGGCTCGAACCCGATTCCCGGGCTCCGGCTCGGCTCGAAACCGAGAGCGAGAATCCAGACGGAACGCGGCCCCGTCGCGCGTCGCTGAAGGAGCGCCGCAGTCGATGCGATGTTTGGCAAAGAAGAACCGTCTACAGCTGGCTTCGTCCAGGAGAAGGGGAGGCTCGCCAGCGAGGTTGCCGCTTTAGAGGGGGCTCCTTCTGCCTTCGGAGAAACGCCCAAATTTCCGAAATCCAGGCCGGGTCTTCTTTGTAATTCGGCTTATCTAGATAAAGTCGAAGACCTACAGCCTGATCGTTGGAATTTTGTGTTTGTCGGGCGGACATGGATGACATAGGAAAAATTGCGAAGCGTGATTGGTCGGCTATGTCTTATCGCTGCTTTTTCGATTAGAATGAAGGACATACTGTCGGGAATTCAGGAGTTGCCTTTAGTTTTATAATCGACGAAGCAGCGATAAGACATAGCCGACCAATCACGCTCCTCCATTTAGCCTACGCCATTCATGTCCACCCGACAAACACAGGCGGATTCGGCTGAATTCGTAATGCTTGAAAAACGTGAGAGTTGTAGAGTGGACATGGAGCAGTGTGAGTGCGAAAAAATTGACGTAACTCCAGAGTAAGACACAACAGTCAGTAACACAACGTCATTTTGCGAGAGAGCACTTAGCATCTTCCGTAGTGTGCAAATTTTGTCTGTTTAATTTCTTCCCTTAAAAAGTCGTTGGTTCTAAACGAAACCAAGCATGCAAGAGACAGCGCATTCTGTCGTCTTGTTCAGCATGACATGAAAATCAATATGTTTTTTTATGAAAGCAAGAACCCTTTGCGCTGGCTTTCGGATATCCAGGGATCATCGAGAAAAATACATCTCTCGTTTTTTTCTGCCAACCGCGAAGAAAACCCTGTCGCATCAACTGGACTTCATACATAGCAGGCAATTAGCAAACGACTTGCGTATTGCCGTGGCAATCCATAAAAATTGGCAACAGCTGATGGAAGGTTCCATAGTTAAGGAACTTCAAAAGCATGATCTCGACTCGGAACGCCTTCAGTTTCCCGTGATACAGCACGCTCCGTGAGGCAGTTAGTTTAGTTGCCTGTCCGGCTCCAAACCCAAAGCGGGTCGATCAGTCTGTCGCTTGTTGGTGGCTCATCCGCGCCATCTTCTACGCTGCCGTGCGATGGAAAAGCGCCGCGCCGTTGGGACAATCAAATGCTGCCAAATTTCTGTCGATAAATCAAAATTTGTGAGTATTTTCCCTTGGAATGTTCAGGTACTATACAAAAACTTTCGGGAAAAATTCTGTGAAAAATTGGGAGAAAACGACTCGCACGTTTCTCAGAAAATCAAAGCCTCGGCAACTTCCGAGGCCTCGAACGGTGTTCTTTCTTACAACGACGGTACTGAATGCCCCATTGTGGTCAGTCTCCGCACTGTTGGTGCAACCGATGAGGACAGGAGCGCCAAACTCAAAAACTCCGCCGTGCTATGGAAAAACGCCGTATGAACATTCAGGCGTTGCCAAATTTAGTTTAGTAAATCACGAATTTTTTTAGAAAATTTGTAAATATTTTCCCTTCAATTTTTTTCAGATAATTTCGTTCGCAATTTCACCTACAGTTCCCTAACCTTTCAAGGAAAAATATTCATAACTTTCTCCCAAGATGACTAGTTTCTGAGAGGAAATTTGGCAACTCTCGAGTGTTCATACGGCATTTTCCCTCAGCACGGCAGTGCTGCTCCCGAGTAGCTCGGTTAAAATCACGAATGAGGGCGACGAAGGGAGGGAGGGTGGGTTATTTGGGTCAGTTGGCAACACGGCGTTGTGCAACCCAAAGAGAGAAACTCCTGAAGTGAGCATCGTTCGTCGTCACCATCCGCTGTTTGGGCATCTCGACGTCGCGACGCGACGGTTGCTCGAGTCACTCAACGCGGCGTCGCTTCGCGGTGTACGAATTAGCCAAGCGTCTCCCACGGCTTCGCGAGTCGCGACTTCGTAACGTCTCCCAAACTCAGACTGAGCCGCCGACGACCGGGCTGCCATGCTGCCGAAGAGAACAGAAAATGTTGGGTACGTCAACTTAACTCAGTCTCAGCGCCCTGGCGATTTTAGCACAATGTCGCAACACCGCCAACACCCCCGGTCTGCTGCCGAGGAGTCAAGGAAGAACCTTTGTTCGTCTTGGTCTTGGATGTGTGTGCGCGCTGACTTTCACCTTAAAACTTCGACACCCTCGAGTGGTGCTACTGGACTTTTTTGGTGCTCCCTGGAGTTCTGTAACTCGATTGTTACTTGAGATGAGACGGTCCTTATTCAATGAAAATGACAAGCCGGGCGAATCCTTTTTAATCCCTTCAGTGATACGAGTCGCAAAATATACCCGAAAAATCCGAAAAATATCATTTTGTGCGGGTTTTTTTCAGTAAGAAGTCGTTTTTCGACCAAAGCGCCAAAATAACTAGCTTTCTCATGTTTCGATTTACTGTGCGCTGGATCTTCGAGCAATTGTTCGGGACGAAGACAGTGCCTGCTCAATCCTACGAATCAAAAACAATAAGGAAGCCTTATGCAATGCGCGCCATCTCGTAGTCCCCGCTTCATACAACTCCCGGCCACGATTGCCGTATCAAACTTGGACTTGTATAGGGAACGGAAAAATTCTATCGTCCTGCAGTTTGTCCCGTAAGCTCCAAGAATATGAAAAAATACGCTGAAACTGCAATTTGGATCACGCCAAAAACAGGGCCGCCAACTTGTCAGGTGATAAGACCAGGGCGATCGGCGCGGAGCGGAACCGGAAGGTGCCGGTGGGCGAGGCACAGCACCGAGCAGTGTTGCCAATCGGGGAATATTTTACGCGCGGTTGTCATGGATTCGAGCCGGACGTTGACAACGCGGTTTTCGCGGAGGGGTAACTGAGCACCGCCGGATCTGGGGGAAGAAGAACGGGGAGGTCGTTCAACTCGGTCGGAGCGGGTGCGGGGATGGTGGCTGTTCTACAATCCCTTCTGGATCCCGCGAGTTCCAGGGCCGCGACGGAGCGGAGGGCCCTTTCGCTATTCTCGTTAAATGCATCACGCACTTTCATCCCTCGAGCAACTCCCCCGCCGGCATGCGGCACCGCGGAGCGCCGGCCTCTTGAGCGCAGGGCGTGGGGGCTGGTCCTGTCCCTGTCTGGCGTTAGTCACTCGACGACGTGACCTATTTAGACAAAGTTTCCTCCACCGCCGCACAGTGGATCGAGTCAATTACAGAGGTCGGATATGAAATTTTTCACTATAACTACAAATTTTGATGTTTATTTAGTCACCCTTTAGATTTCAAGGGGTGTTTCAAGAAGAAAATTTTACGAGGATTTTGTTTAAATGCTGTAGCTTGTGACATGAATACTCAAATCTCTTCCGATTCGTGCGTGGAACCCGAAGTTGAGGTCATATAGATCTCTGAAGTTATTGGATCACGTATCTAAAAACTTCAGGTCCAGCTACCGAAGTGAAGTACTTCGATACATACCGAGGACCGAGGGGTTCGGGTCACACATCTGAAATACTCCGGCACATACCGAAGTGCCTCGATTTCTGACCCGAACTTCGGCAGTTCGACCTCAAGTTTTCGGAAGCGTGATTAGAAAACTTCAGAGATCCATATGACCTCAACTTCGGGTCGCATGCACGAAATTTATTTCTCCGTGTACGAAGACAAATAATTATTTTATCCAAAATTAGCAGAAGAGTCTGAACTCAATCTGAGCGGGAGAGTTGCCGAGGTATTTGACAAAATGCCCGATTTGATACTTCGTCAACGACAGAGAAACGAAACTTGCAATTGAAAGAAATAAGTATTCACGGGAGGCTCATGAAAAACTGGTAGTTTTTCGGCCCGATTTGGCGACAGTGATCGGTACACGAGAGAGCAACGAGAGCTACTGAAAAAGCGAAGGTTAGACGGGAGCGAAAATGAAGTCTCGAGCGTAGCGTTGCCTTGAGTCCCGCTCGCTGAATTTAAAACGGGTATAACGGTAACCCTGTCACTTGCGAAAGGAATCAATTGAACGTACACACAAAAGAGTCACTCTTCGGGAACTTTCGCTTCAAGCTGGGCTACTGAAACACGGTTCATAACTAGAGCGCCGCAAATGAGTCACTGATCGGCAGGGATTTAGTCCTGAACTACGAGCCAACTCGCCTGAAGAAAATCATGAATTCCATCAAGGACAGTTTATTCGGTCTGGAGCGCAACCCTAAGGGATGCGTGACTGACAGGGGCAAATGTCGATTTCCATTTGACAATTTTCCGTACCCGAGTGCGATAGCCGTTTTTGTATGGAAATTAAGACCCGCTAAACTGCCCCATCCACGTAAATTTAAATTGTTTTGAAAAGACAAGTATTCGACAATACCCCTTTCTTGAGGAGAGTACTGGCTCAAAATTTGGCGGAAGGCGGGCTCGCATGATATAAGAAGATCGGGGACTCACTTATTGGGGGGGGGGGGGGGGTTTATACGCGAGAGGCGTGACCCGCGTTAGTGTCCGATGGGGCTCCCCGAAGCCGAACGGGGCCCTTGAGGAGCCAATTCGACTGAAGTGTAAGTGGTACCCCTAGCTCCCCGGGACGATCCGCTCCTACCCCTTCCATCGTTTGACGTGCCCCACATATAAAGGAAGAAATTGAGAATTCCTTGGTGCTTTCTCACGAGTAAAAATTCTCGTCCAATGCGTAGCGAAATTTTCTGCGGATGGCCTAGTCCTCACTTTCCCAGGAGGAGATTCCTTTGGAATTTAGGAACTTTGACACATTTTAAAATATGTTTTGAGGTTACTTGTGTACAATACTCGATCGAACAGCTACGTCACGGTCGAACACAATCGATTTACGATCCCCTCTAACAGATTCTTAGGACTTGTAACGAAGTCAGCGCTGACGTCGCCGGACGACGACGCGACGATCCACGATTAGCGGGAGCCGAGCTTGGCCGAGGCCTGACTGAAACGGATATTATCGGATTTCCAAGCTGCAGAGAAGCCTTGCTCGTTCGGTGGGCAACGTCCGTCAATGCCACGCCGCCGAGGAATATACGTCGAGCCGTAACAGAATCGGGGGAGCTCTCGTCGTTCTCAAACCACGAGAACCCGTGACTCCCGCGTCACGCCTGGTTACCTATGCGATATAAACGATAACCTTCGATACACCGTCGATTATTCCGCCGATCGGTGCGCGGCCATCTTGTATCGAAAATGGGGGCCGAGACGCGGCGCACACAGGTCTCGGAGCAAATGGGTCGAACTAGAGTCCCTTTATACCGAGAGTCAAGACAATTTGAATCCATTTCTGATTGGTTCCCGTATTTTAGGCCTCCACAGTGTCACAAACGGGAATAAAGATTACATTTTCACCGATTGCAAAGATTATAATCTGGAATGGACCAGGGAATTACGGGTTCGGCAAGGAACAAACGGAATGAGAGGAGGAACGGAGAAAGGCATTTGAGAATGGGCCGATCAAAGATTACGAAAAACGTTCAATTTCTGTAATCTTTATTCCCGTTTGTGACATCCATGAGCCGCATTGTCTTGACTCTCAGTATAAAGGGACTCTAGGTCGAACTAGAGTCCCGAGAGTCAAGACAACACCCCCTCATTGAGTCACAAACGGGAATAAAGATTACACAAATTGAACGTTTTTCGTAATCATTGATCGGCCCATTCTCAAATTCCTTCCTCCGTTCCTTCTCTCATTCCGTTTGTTCCTTTCCGAACCCGTAATTCCCTGGTCCATTCTAGATTATAATCTTTGCAATCGGTGAAAATGGAATCTTTATTCCCGTTTGTGACACTGTGAAGGTCTGAAATATGGGAACCAATTAGAAACGGATTCACATTGTCTTGACTCTCAGTATAAAGGGACTCTAGGTCGAACAAGACAGCAGTCGTCTGCCGTGCCAAGGAAGAACGCCGTATGAGCCATCCGATGTTGCCAAATTTCCTATTATAATACGAATTTTCAGAAATTTTGAAATCGATTAGATCTGAGTTACCTGAAAATTCCCATGGCAAACTCTCATGACTCACCACAAAAGTAAAACTATAATGGGGGATTTTTGGCAACTGTCAAATCTTCATACGGCGTTTTCCCCTAGCACGGTAGTGCTGAAACAAAGCACGCTGCGTGACGCACTGGGTAGACAGACCGTCATGACGTTCCGCAAGTTTCCCGGAAAATTCGAATTTTATCGGAGAAAATGTGGCAATGTCTAGAGGCTCATACAGCGTTTTTTCTTTAGCGCGACAGTATGCAAATAATGAAGTAAAGGAAGACGGCTGCTGAATTGTGAGCAATTTGATAGGTTCGTTACATCATTCGGCTGAGGCGACCAAACCAAATTGACGCGAAAACATTAACAGATGTGACTCATCCGGGACTAAGTTGGAGCAGCGAGCTTCCTTGCCTCGCATAGTCGCGTCGACGGCAGGGAGAAGGGGAAAGCTCGCTCATAGAAGGGGCGAAGAGAGGGTCGAATCCAACCAGGACAGGGTTGACGGGAGAGGCAGACAATTACAAGTTGGAGCAAAATTGAAAAAGCTTAGTAGGTATTCTGGGTGGTTGTGTATGTGTGTTGGTGTATGAGTGTGTGTGTGTCTTCAGCAAGCTAGCACTCCCAGTAACAATGGAAGGATAACAATGGCTAGTGCAGGATGCATCGTTGATCGTGTCAGCTATTGATCCTCCTATGAGAAAAAAGTTTGGTCATATCGCCGTTTCCTGAACGAAAGAACGTACTACACTTCAAAGCTGCGAAATTTCCATGAGGTAAAGGCACTTTAACTAGGACACTCTGAGACATTTCTAACTGAATGTTTTGCCATGCTCCCTGCTGAAAATTGGGAAAACGGTAAGAATTCATGGTTGCCACAAAATTTAGAGAATAAAAGTCCCTGATTTCCCTGACACATTTGAGTAACTTCCCCTGACAATTGAATTATACAATATGACAAAAAAGACAAATTTTGAAATAGTTCTCGGGCAAAATTTGTTGTTCAAAACATCAAATCCGTTCTAGCAAGCTAATAAGGGTAAATTAACAATATTTCCCTGAAACCTTCGTCATTTGCCCGGACATTTCCTGGTTTTCCCGAAAATTGCCAGGTTTTCCCTGACTTTTCCCGGTTTTCCCTGGCGCGGCAACCCTGAGAATAGACATTCTCTACGCGAGACATTTTGATGCCTTTCACGTGTAGAGTATTCCGGGCTTGATGAAACAGAAGCCTCCAGCTCGACGACCGTGTGTTTCGAGTTCGGAGGGAACTGAGTAATGCTGATTGCGAGCGAGACACTGGCGGCGGTAGCGGTAGAAACAGACAACGGGAAGACAAAGAAATCGCCAATTTTATCTGCGCGCTACAATCGCTGCTTTTTCAGGCAACATAATGGGTCTTAATTGAAGACAGTGCGAATTGTTTGCTTTCCAGCTGACTCACAGCTACTATGAGAATATTCCGATGGTCGCCCGAACTTCGGGCGGCTGATATCCTTCCTTGTCAAGTTAAGTGACATAAGAGGAGAGAATAAGCCACTGACTTTCTCACAGGAAGTGTTCGTCGAATTTCCATGGGGAACGGTGAGACTTCCACTTCCATTTCGACATTTTGGAAACAACCTATTCTGGGGAGTAATTGAAGTCTCTTTCTACTTCCATACAAGCACTAAGTTGTTTCGAAAAAATGACGAAACATTGCTTCCGATCTGAACCTGCCCAACTGGGATCGTCTGTGTGAGAAATCCGCTACTTTCATACTTCTTACGGCTTGACGAGACACTAACTTCTGTTGCGTCATCATCATTCGCAGAGATTATTGATCCTTAGACTGGCTTCTAATACAATAATAGAATCTTGGAACCACTGACCTAAGATAAGAACTCGACAGAATAAAATCAAAAGTCGAGCCGGAAATTTGATTTAAAACCGTATCGTGGACAGAATGCAAGGCTCGCAATAGGATTATCAGCCGTGCGTATTTGAGGCGTTCAGGTCAGTTGTTGTCATGATTATTTGAGGCCACTTCAGAATTTCCTGACAGAATTTCAAACACCTAGTTTTCAAACATAGACATGACTGCATTTCTTAAATTTGGACCGTGTTTTTCTTCTTGTTTCCGAGAGTATAGGGTTGTTAAACGCAAAAAAGGGACGTTTTCGATGTGACTCCTCAGATTTTAATAAAACTTGGTGCACTCATTAACCTAGATATGTCAGAAAAACATTCATTTTGAATTTTGTGGACCGACCTTTCAAATTTAGCGGAGGATTGAATTTTCCAAAAATTGGCACTTTTCAATAAGATTAGCAACTATGGAGGCTTTCATTATCGCTAAAATGTGTCCTAGAAAACTTGTACAAAAATTCGATTTAAATTGAAACAATGAGAATAGCTGAAAGTAGGTGCGCCATATTTTTAAAATTTTTAAACAAATTATCGAGAGAATTCATGGAAACTACAACAAAAAAGCATGACATAGCCGTTATATAAAAAAATAGCCGATAAGGAGCTATATACCAAATGAGAAGAGGATACTTCGGCATCATATCAGTTTGCCTTCAATTTTTAGTTTAGGCAACACGAGCTCTCATATGGTCGAATAGTTGTATCATCATGAAACGGCGCACACTAATGCGGAACACGCACAAATGACAGCTTTTCACCGGCTGGGAAGAAGTTTATTTAATGTCGGGTCAGTTTCAGTGTATTTTCCGAGGGAAAAATACACTATTTCACATGTAGAAGTTTCGCTACAAACAACACAAGCTCCCGCGGGATCGAATAGTTGTATCATCCCATACAGGATAGTCTATCTGAATGGGGACTTGAAAGTCGGGAGTCTTGGCGTTCCCTCGAAAAAAGGGTGCTCGGAGGGCCGTGCAGCGCGCGTATGGGAGAAAAACAGCTTAATACGATGCTGAATAAATGAACCGGCGAGCTCGTTTGTTTTAGGAAGGGTATAAATGGAAGATGAAGATACCGCGTGTGTGTGCGGGTCCGGGAAGAGGGAAAAAAGCACACACTGCAGCGCTGAGCCGTCATCCCTTAGCCTTGATCCAAACGCGACATTATTCCGGGGAGCCAGACTTAAAATTTATTGATCAGACGCTAGATCTCAAGGGCTCTCTCGTTCCGTGCCAGAGCCATTACAGCGGCTCCCGAAGACGGAGGGTAAGAAGGGTGAACTCTCGCGGACCACGTTGCCGGGTTGCGACCCTCGGTTTGATTTCCCTTGGCGCACGGGTCGTGGGTAATAAAGGGGAAGTGGGCTGGGTTCCTCGAAAGGGAACCAAGTGACGTCAACTGTTGCCAAATTTCGTTCGATTTTCTTTTGTTTTTCTAAACGATGGGAAGCTTGCACAGTCTATCTGGGAAATTTCAGAGGATTCGCCTCAAATTAGGAAGGAAATTCCTTCTAATTCTGAAAAATGGAGAGGCTGCAGTGTTGTACATAAATAAATTGTCCAGAGAAATTTGGCAATGGCTGATGTTATTTGGTTCTCTGTGAGAAACACTACCCACTTAAGCTGCGAAACAGCTGTTCACACTGAACACTGAACCGATGGGACAAGAAGTTACTCTAGGACATTGCGAGCTTCCGCGTGTGTTCTGTGTTGTGTGCGAATGCCCCTCTTCTCCCGGTAGTTAGTGCTGAGCGCCTTCACTAATATTCTGTTTCCTATTTCCAGAGCCGATTCTTTGAAATTTGAGGGTTTTAAACGATTTCTCGTACATATGGCAGAGTTGTCACGCTTGCCACGTTGCCAAAAAATTCAGAGTTTTTCAGACGAAAAAAATTGTTTGGTAGCGATTTGCAACGAATATTTTAAATGTGTCCTTTCACGATACATCGAAAATGTCAAGGTTCAGTCAGATTAATTTCCTCTTAAATTCCGAAGGGACAAAGAAGCATTTCTAACTGCCGAAGCGATTTCTCGTCCATATGGCAGTGTTGCCACGCTTGCCACGTTGTCAAAAAATTAGCGTTTTTCCAACGAAAAAAAATATCGAGTAGCGGTTTGCACCGAATATTTCAAATGTGTACTTTTACGATACATCAAAAATGTCTCAGTCAGTTTAATTGCCTCCTAAATTCCGAAGGGATAATGAAGAGTTTCTAACTGCTGAGTCCAGTGCTTTCCGCTGGAACGAAGGGGAGTTCTCCGATCCATAAATCAATTCAGCGACGCAGAGGTGCTCTTGGAGCCACAATTTCGGCATGCTGATTTCCCGCGGTGTGTCTGTAGACGTCCGACAGCAACTAAATCCACAATCACGTAATCTTGAAAGTTATTGGTCGAAGCACTTCCTTGGCACGATTACGAGTCGCATGATGGCCGATTAAGGCAATTAAACGAGTTGAAAAATGTCCATGATGAAGGCACGCACAAAGCCACAAAGACGCGGGATTCCATCAAGGGTTCCATTTAAAAAAAGCCGCGAATATCATCACAATACGCACTTTCATTTTAGTACCTTCGAGGGTAGAGAATGATTTTTGAGCCAACACAATATGTAAAATTTCCGCGTTATGACCGGCCGGAGCTGCAGATTTAAAACGAGTCAAAAGCTTTTGGATACATAGAACTAGAGTGAATATTTTCGAAGGCTGATCACTGTAGCGAACGAAATGAGAGAAAAATTTATAGGAATGATATTTGAGGATAGATTGAGCAATAAAATGGGAAGAGAAGAGATCGCAATCGCAGCCAAACGGGCGGTAATAACCAAAGTGAACGAAAAAATTAATTTAAACATATCCCTCGTATAAAATCATAATGCGTTTCAGAGGGAGGCAAAATTCAAGCAATTAAACAATAAAAAGTGATAAAAATTACAACTTAAGCAAAATTATAGAAAACAATGGGTGTGGAGGGAGGGGACGGGGAGGACTCACAAATACCGCACCTTTTAGAATTTGTAGACATCTGAGCACAAAAATTTAAGGGTTTTCCGTCGAGAGACAGCACACACGAGGTCCGAAAAACTGGAAACTAGTCGGTGGGTCCGGGCTCGGAGCGCGGTTCGTATCCGGCGCCGCGGCGAAGGCGCGTTCGCACTCACAAAGCGTCGGGAAACAAAGAGGGCAGAGAACTGAGAAGAGATTTTGGAAAATTTCGTTTACCTTGCTTCCATATCAGCAGCCCGAAATGTGAGAAAAGCCGCTGGGCACACCACAGGTTCGACGGGGATCAATACGCGGGTCAACTCATGCAAGGGTTTATGATAGACGGGTTCGTACATCCACAGATAGGTAGGCGGTGATGGGAGCCAGAACAGCGTGAAACCTGGTATCATGACACCCGCCTCACTCCACTGTTCACTCGACACTCGTCGATTCCGCGGCTCCGCGCTTCTCGGCCCGCCAGAGCGCACCGCCTTCGCTTCCTCGCTCCGTCGTTCCAGTCCGTTCCACTCCACTCCGTTCCCCGATTCCCGCGGCCCCCCCACCGAGGTGCCCGAACCGCGGTGGCGCTCCCGTCCAATCCCAGACTGCCTCCTCTCTTTGTCTCGTACGCCCTTGAGCCGAGAGCTTATACGTAAGGTTCCTCTTCTGCAATTTGACATCATCCTCGACGAGCAACGTTGCCAGCCTCCCTTCTTTAGCGCCGTGAACTTTGACGAAAGCCGCCGCCGCCACCGCTCTTTCCATCCATGCCGATCAGAGTAACGTCCGAGTGACCTTCGGCTCCTTTCCAGGCTGATCTGTCTGTCTTGCTCTCACTTGACCTCTAAGCACGGCTATCTCTTTCGATAAGTAGATCCGATCCAGTTAGCCGAAAGGAACCTCGTTTTTTGGGAAAAAAAGGGTCTGCTCCAAAGATATCAGTTGGGTCCTGTTTCTGGAATGATTTCGTTATTGGGGAATCTGAGAGAGGACCTGATCTGCCCAGAGGTTGAACTAACATCCAAAACACCACACATCCCGTTTCTATTATCAAAAGTTGCAGATACGGGAACAAAATTCTCACTAAAATACCAATATTTTGACGAGAATGCTCTTAATGTGCCTCCACCCTACAAGTCATTCCCCTAAAACTTGACAAATATTAGGGCCAAAAGTGCGGTTCGGCTAGGAAGATTGGATAGGCCGCTAAAGAGTATAAAGTGATTGAACGGGACTAAACTTACTGGAAGCAACCATTACTACTGCTAAGCCCATTACATTGCATATCAAGGTATTGAAGGTGCACTGGCCACGACGAGATTGGAATGGGATCATCAAAGCCAAAAATAAGAGATGCGTATTTGGGCCTCGCTTTTTAACTTATCCCCCAATTCTAAGCCACACTTTATTCGCAGCTGGGAGCGGAGTGTTGCAAGTTGCGCCTTCAATTTTGGAGATACGTAAAACACGGGCATCAATCGAGCAAGAATGTACTTATATCTCGGGCGCGCGATGAGGTGTCCCTTATTTTTGTAATTTGAGAAAAGTTAAGGTTAAGTTTGTTCAAAATATAATCAGCGTCCAAAAAGAATAATCATTTTCAGAAAGAGAAAAAAACTCAGAGGTTCTTTTCCCAACAAACCGGAAACAAACATAAAAAAATAACCGTATATACCTATGTATTCAAGCGCGAAACTTTCCGCAACCAATGAGGAAAAAAAGGCGTGATCTTTTCGAATGGTCGGAAACTATGTTTGCTGAGTCGTGCTGAAACGGCGGGGCGACGCATGCTCTGTGTTGGGATTCCTGGTGCGCTAAAACGTATTCGTTCTAAAATTCAAATTTTGAAGGCTGACCCTGAGTGTCGGAACACGTTCTTTTTCATGTGCGCTTCGCCTCCTCGCACTGAACGCGGTTGTTCTCAAGCTACGATTCCACAGGCAGTGAGTGCCTCATCGCGAATTTGGCCGCGCGAAGTTCACCTAGCGCGGCGTCGCACCTGGTTGCTTAAAGCCGAGCCGCGCGCCCAATTTCGCGTCGCCAACTCCCTGTGAAACGGTGGGTTAGTACGCCTGGCGCGGACTGGCGCCGGTGCGGTGCGGCGCGGTATACTTCTCCCCAGTCAGAGCGTTTTTTTTTTTTTTTTTTTTTTTTTTTTTTTTTACCGCTTTACTAAGGGATTTTTGACTTTGGAAGTTTTATCTATTTCTGAAAATTATTTAGGTGACTTTCATAAGGTTAAAATTTTCAAAGTTAAGAAAACTCATTGTTCTGTTCTGTAGACCCTAACTAGATGAGTAGTACCGTAAACGAACTTACTCGATAGAATTAATAAGGGTATCATACAATACATAGGGCATCGTTGGATTGGTATCAATTAGGTAATCCGATTGGGGTGGGGTGATGGGTACAGCTACATACCTGCAACAAAAAAAGCAATTCGTTAACACTATTATTCGTTATAAAAAACAGAGATCAAACTTTTCGTGTGTTCAGATGATATAGTCGACGTAATGATTTAAAATCCGTTCACACATTTCTTCCCTGGTAAAAATTGGCGATAAGAGCTGCGTTTCAAAATACCATAGGAATTCTTATAGCCGGCTAAAGAAGGCTACAGAAAATCATATAGCTGGCTGTAGGATGCGGAGAAAATCATGCGACCGGGCTATACGAAGCGATAAAAAATTATGCAGCCGGGCTATAGTTCCTATCGCCGGGCTTTGCACTTTATCGCCTGACTGTTGCTTTTTCGCCATCGATTATAAAAGGCTACGAGAAATTGTGTAGACATTCTTGTGCTTGGGAAATCATTAAGTTTGATACGGAACCACCTTAATATTTACAAAACACACATTATATTTTCCTTTAATACATATTTTTTTTCATCAATTAAAATGAGAATAATCCATACAGGATGTGCAAACATTTCAAAATCATGAGTTGAATAACGCTGATTTTGCCAGATTAAATATTAGAGCCTAACACAAAGCGGAGCGGCGACGCACTGGCGCCTACAAACCTAACAGGGATACTTCACGCATTGCGCAACGCGTGAAGTATCCCTGTTAGGTTTGTAGGCGCCAATGCGCGTTTCGCGCTGGCTGCCGCGCCGCAGCGTGCCACGGCGCTTGAAGCAGCTATTCCAACGTTTAGCATACACGTTTAGCATACACTTTATCGCCTGGCTGTTGCTTAATCGCCATCGGCTATAAAAGGCTATACGAAATTGTGCATCCGGCTATAGAAGCAATTGGAAATCTTACAGCCAGCTGTAGGTCTATGGTATTTTGGAACACAGATTCTACTGCCAATTTTTACCAGGGTTTCGCCTGGATATGTCCAACTCAGCATTGGTCCAAGCGTGCAAGTTGGTAAACTGCTGGTTGGACATCAAACAAGGAGTCCTAAAATTTCCTAATGGACCACTACTAAACAAGGTAAGAATTTAAGCATTGTGATACATGTTTTTTGACTAGAATTTCACGTAAAACACGATTCTTGCGTCGAAAAATACTGTAATAAACTCTTAACTATGATTTTGACGTTTTTATTTCACATTGGTTCCGGGAATTTTGAATTGCCCGCGGTCACAAGAAACGCAATTCTCTACGTGAGTCACATTCGCGCACTAACAACAGTTTTGGCAGGCTTCTCAATTGAGCACTGTTCCATTCCCACCCTTTTTCGTTCAACTTGTGAACAATTTGCTGTTGCCGAGCCAAAGCGTCAAGATTGAGGTTGTCAGATTTTTACATCGCAGAGATTGTCATGGTAAAGTTAAGTAAGCGATTTGATTCACGTAGACTATTGTGTTTTCTTGAGTGGGAAGTTTGAATTCACGCATCAAAAAACATTAAATATCTTGATAGAGAATTTGCAGGTGTCTTAAATTTTGAGAATTTCATCTTTGAAATAATATTGCTTAGAAAATTGAGTGCGAGAATATTCTTGGTTTCTAAATTGGACAATGATTGTAGGAAATATGACAAAATAACCGAATCCGTAGAGGTACACGTGTTTAAATGGGAAATGCCGCCAGATGAGTTCATAGGGCGGCATATTTTCTAACTTTTAAATAAATTTATCTCCCATTTCCCACGTCAGAAAAAAATATGAAGAATACTGAGAGCTCAGCTCATTGGGCACTCTCAAATGAAGCAATAAAATTTGCGTGTGCAAATTCTCCATTAGGAATCAATTTCAGTAATTTTCGTTGCGTAAATCTTGTTCTACATGAAATTTTGGTTAGGAAACATGTATTAGGATACTTGACGTCGTACCGTGTCTAGTGGTCCATTCGGTTCGTACATCCATCCCCGGCTGTAGCTTACTTGCAAGCTCGATCCAGCCGGCAAAAAAAGACCAGGTGCGGCAGATACGCGGAGAACTCCAAGTTTTTTAGGGGCAGGGGGGGGGGGGGGGGGGCAGAGGCGAGTAAAAAAGGGTTTTTAGCCGGACTGGGCGACGAGCGAGGCAGGGACCGGGCAGGGAGAGGGGCGGAGGGTGTCAGCGTGGGTGTAGATCGTATGGAAACCGAAGGCACGGCGAGCGAAGCAAAGTGGGGACGTAGTATTGATCCCGGCGTAAAAGCACGACAACGTAACAACACGGGACCGGAGGCTCCGGGGGCGAAAGCTGGCAACGCTGCTTTTTATTAGAGGGACCAAAGGCCACACGATTGCCGCTTCGAGCACTGGAAACCGTGCGGTGTATCGCGGCGGCGCGTGGGGTTGAGGACTGTCGTGGCAACGGCGAGGAACGGAGGGGAGCTTGCCAGCTCCGTTGCTGAGTCACCGAGCTTTCGATGCATGGGGGTTGTTTTTTCAATTTTCTGCCGGGTTGGTTTATTTTATTTTTAATTTCGGATGGTTTGTTTGGACTGCTTGCGAACTTCCATAGAATGGAGGGTTTGTGCGCGGTGTCGACAATGGCCCACTGGACAAAGTACAAAATTGAGCATTCTGATACATTGTCGCTCTGCTGGCGTAAGGGCGTATCCATTCCTGCATGAGCCCCAGGATGTATGTATTTATACATAAAACAGGGCTTTAGTGGAAATTGAGGTACGCCCTTACGTCATAGGGGTGACGACGAGTCTCTCTACCAAAATTTCACGAGGAACACGATTCAAGGAACGAAAATTACTGAAACTATATCGTAATCAAGATATTCCATGTTTCTTGACGCGTGCATTCAAACCTCCCGCTCATGAAAACTCCAGGGTTTGCGTGAGTCAAACCGCTCACTAAACGTTACCGTGGCAGTCTCTGCGATATGAAAATATAGTAGCCTCGATCATGAGACTTTGGCTCAGCTATAGTAAATTGTTTACACTTTGAACAATAAAGGGTGGGAAAGGAACAGTGCTCGATCGAGAAGCCTGCCGAAACCTTCATAAGGCGCGATTCGACTCGCGAAGAGTATTGAGTTTCTTGTGACCGGGCAATTCAAATTTCCCGCTAGTAATGTACAATAAAAACGTTGATACACCTTGTTAGAAGTTAATGTCAGTGAATTCCGATGCGAGAATCTTGTTCTACGTGAAATTCTGGTTAAGAAACATGTAACAAAGTGCTTAAATTACTTACAGGTACTTGAAATTTCCGCAAACTATTGAAGAGAAATGGTCTCTAAGCAAAAGAAGATGAGAGTAGCCCGGTTTCTTAAACCTGATTTCTCCTGAATTTTTGCAATATCTGACGAATCGAGGTTTTCCCGGGTCTTAGACATCATGTTTAGAAAGCGCCTAGTTTCTTTCCGCGAAAATTGAAGAAAAATAGCATGAACACTTTGAAAATAACAATGACTGCTGCCTGCAATTTGAAAATCCGTGCGATTTTTCACTGCTAAAGTGATCGCGGACACACCCTTACCCCTGTCAAGAAGATGTTTCGATTAGTCTCCTCTTTAGAAATAGGAATTAAAAAGAACATAATAAAAAATTTGGAGACATTGCGATGGAGACTCGTGTGTTTTAACATTAGCTATCAATAAGCTAGAGCCACAGCCGCGGTTGTACTGGGTTCATATGCGCTTGAAGACATAACATTCTCGTTCTTATCTTATTGTAATTCGAAAAAGAAATTTGAAACGCGACAGACCATGTTCAGTATCTGGATTTTTGTTAACTTCTGGCACTGATTCACTTTAATTAATATCCCGATCCGATTCAAATCTGTCGCAAAGGCGTAGAACTGCCTGGGGAGACTCGAGTTAGGTTAGATTGGGTCACGCAACTAAATCAGCTTCGCGGTAATGCGGGAGGTGTCGCACGGAATTAAAGGCGCATGGCGCGCGACTTGTAGGTTGCGCAGCTTTCTTCTGCAACTGTAATTATGGCAAGTTTCTCTCAATTCCTCTTTGGCACACTGTGTACTGTGTACGAGCAGCAAATCAATGGCTACAGTCGACAAATGCGCTATTTTAATTCCGAAGTTGCGAATATCCCCTGCTGTTTAATTTTTATTGAAAGGAAACCAAGTGACAATAATTCTTGGAATTGATGCTTCTATAATTTGAATATATTCACAGAGAATATCAAGGAGTTCAGCCAACAGCTGCTAAGGGGATGGGGCATTTGGGGTTGAAGCATTTTATGTTAGTATCGTCACCGTGAGAGCTACATCACTTAGAGATTTAAAAATTCCTTTCTCAATGCCTTGTCTTCGGTCATCAACCAAGGTCTTCTTTAAGATTCTTGGAGTATAAAGTTTGTCCATTTTTAGAACGGAAATTGATAAAAAAGAGCTCTTCGAAAATGACAGCAACCACTGCTTTTGAAAATAACAGAGATTCTTCACTGATTTAGTGATCGCGGACACATTCCTGTAAATATATTTTAGTTAATTTTTTCATAAAAAATCAAAGAGAAAAGAAAAAAAGAATAGAAATCTCTTGACGTTGTAATAGATACACATTTTTCAATATCAGCTATCAATAACCTAGATTCACGGCAATTATGGTAATATTGGGTTGATCTACACTTAGAGGCGTAACATTTTCGCTTTTAATAGACGATCAAAAAAGAAATCAGTGATGCAGCAGAATATGAGCAGTATCTAGATGTTTGTTTGCTGGTGATATATTTTCACTTTAATAATGATACCGACCCGATTCAAATTGGTCGCAAAGGTCCAGTGGAACTGTAACAGTGGACTCGAGTTAGGTTAGATTAGGTCACGCAACTAAATTAACTTCGCGGTAATGCGGGAAGTGTTGCGGGAATTGAAGGCGCGCCACCGGTAGATCGCCTAGGTTTCTTCGGAAGCTGCAATTAACGGTGAGTTTTTAGTTTCTCTTCTTTTCTCTTTGGTACACTATGGACTGTGTAAGAACAGAAAATCGATGGCAAATCATCCCCAGAAGTTCTTGAGTACAACATTTGATGTAAATACAAAGTTTAAGGATACCAAACTATCAGTAAAGTCCAAGCCATTGACAAGCTGCACGGTTGAATGTTGAGCCTGGAGCCAGTTGATATAATTTTCCTCGGGGGTACTTCCTGTCATTTTGAATCATTTAGAGCAACATCCACTTTTTATAGGATTATGAAAGCTCTATGAAGCCTAAAATGGTTGAGCTTATCAGAAATGCACCTTCCAGTGTTTCTTACGATTGGTGTAAAGTATTATAGATTCAGGGTTCAGCTGCGGAGATTTCCTACAGTAACTACTTTAAAGTAGAAAACTGCTGACCCTATTTTCGGCGAAAGGCCTCCTCGGCACTAAAGTATTGGATCGTGGACGCATAACTGAGCAATCGCTGCGACTAGATAGAGCGAATTTATGGCGAGAATATGAACACGTCGAAACATAGAGTTCCTGAGGTTTTAAAGGGTAGTCAATCTTGCCATTAAAGACACAAGCAAGACGTCGCAGACATTATTTCAATTCAAAAGCCACACCAAAATGGCGGAAAATGTTAATAAATGCGCGTCTCTCGCAAAACTGAGAAAGTTGATGCATAAAACAAAGTCCAATGCGTGCTTCAATCATTTTTGAAATGGCAGGTGGCAGTAATTACAATTATATGAAATTCAGAATGATTTGAGTCCATAATTCGGCTCTGCCCTTTTGGGACCAAGAGCTCCATGACTTGATGAAACATAACCTCCAAAATTACCGACATGTCCATACTCTGTATTGTGCGCTTGTACAGCGTGGATTCAACGTGGAAGTGAAGCGTGAACCTGGCCGGCCGAGTCAAGAAGATAGCGCTGACACGCCGAGCAGCACCTCCACGCCAAGAGGAGCGAGTCGACATTCAAGAGAGGAACGGCGCGGCGGCCAGGTGCAAAGCACAATAGATCACTTCACCTGAGTTGGGCTCGGTGCAGGCTCAGACGCTGCATGGCCTTGGCGGAGCGCCTGGGGGCTCGGGTTACCCTGCCCCCCCTCGTGTCCCCTTCCCTTTTGCACACACCAGGAATAACCCCCCGCACCCCCGGCCACACCCGCCACCGCAGCGCCGGCAATCAAATCCGACGTCCGATGACCGTGGCCAAGGTAAACATGAGCCTGGGCCAAGGCTCCCAGGTTGTGCCATTAAATCAGAGTCTTTCACAAGGGTATAAATCGGCGGAAAGGCGCAGTATCAGCATTAGCTGGCAACAATGGCCTCGGCTGACTGCATTGTTGGATACCTGCGCTGTTGCGCAGCTTCGATGCCAACCTACGAGTCACCTTCTCTTCATTCATTCTTCGTTCACGGAGAGTAAAAGGTAAAGAAGAAAGTCACGATGACGATCATCACCGCGAGTTGCGGGACTCATTTTTTCCTGAATATACTCGGCATCATGGGAAAAATGTTCCAAGTGCAAACCTCACAAATTTGCAACGCTCGACTGCACATTTTTTCGAAAGCACGTCTTAAAAAACTTTGGAGGTTATAATAATGAATTGAACTGTATTTTGCAATTGGGAACTACTATTTTAGGCTCATCTCAGAAGTAACATATAAGTTTCCCTCGGCAGATAGGTGCTTTTGTGGGTGAGCCAGAAATTATTATTCCTCATTGTAAAATGTAGTTCAATTTATAGTAACTATAGGTGAAAAAAGAGGCACAATACGCAAAATATGCTGGCAACAAAATAATCTGCATTTAATTTTTTTTTTTAAAAAAAAACTGGTAATATGATGGTTAAAAAGACTTATGACTTAAATTATTCGACTTTTTCCCCCAATTTTTAATTGTAAATCGTTTCTAAATTACGTAACGCTCTAGGGGGGACCGAGCGTTGCGTAGCGCCATTTAATTTTTACGTGTGAAAGGATAGGCACCTACGTCGCTAGAGCATCACAAAGGGGGAGGGGAGGGAGGGATCAAACATGCCGAAAAAAATGCGTTACGAAAAGGAATGGCCCCTTGGAAAACTTTTGCTTCTTACCCTGCGACTGTCAACTCCACTTTCTAGGCACGGTCAAAGGTTCTGTATAAGCGACGAGACCTTTTGAGAGGTACATTTTGAGAGTCTCTTCTTCGGGGTTAAGCAATTTACAGAATCCACTTGGAATACACGAGGACTAGGAAATGTTTTCTTGCTGGAGGTAAGATTCTGTAACGCCACGAGGATAGATTTCCACTATTTTCCTGTCCCTTCGCCGACTCCGATTTTGTATCCCTGCGATGTTTCGCTCAATACGGCAATGATGCGTTACGCTGCGCCGCCGCACAGTGAGAGAGAGAGAGCGCATAGGGAGAGGTCGAACACAGTGTGGAATCCTTAAAGCTTACATCTTCGTCAGTACGAAACGTTAAAGTTCAAAACTGATTTCATTGGCTTCGTCGTAAAATTGCCTTTAAAAGACACCTCTGAAACTTTGAATTGCAACGTAATAAACATTAAAATTCGCGGTTTTAGTAGAGAATGTCATTTTTCGACCCCTTTCATCAACTCAATCCACTGTGCGCCGTGACTACCCTCGCCCTCGCTCATCAGCTCCTTGGTCGAGGCTCCCGACTCCACTGACTCGTCTTCCACCGAGGATCTGACAAGACTATTGCCGTGCCGAGGAAAAACATCGTATAAGCTATCAGACGTTGCCAAATTTCCTATGGTAAGTCACGAATTTTTGAGAAAATTTGTAAGTATTTTTCCTCCAATTTTTCGGATAATTTTGATCGCAATTTCACCGAAAGTTCCTGAAAATTTCAAGGAAGAATATTCATAACTTTCTTCAAAAATAAATATTTTCTGGTAGAAAATTTGGCAACATTCGAATGCCCATACGGCGTTTTTCCTTAGCAGGGCAGACTACCTGAGGATCGAAGACTGGATGTCGGTGCATGCCGCTGCAGGAGGGACACCCTTGCCCCCTCCCCTAAAGCCGTAGAAACCTGGAGCGTTCCCTTCAAAGTCCGGCAACGTCAGTTCCAAGCTTACCCGAGCCTGGCTCACAATAATGCTCACACGATATTGAGCCAGACTGGGGATATTGTGACGCTCCTATTGTTAGCTTCTACAGGTGTTGACTGACGATAGATACCTAGTATAAGATAGGTGCAGACAAAGGGGGAGAGGAGATCTCCGATTCTCCAGATCTGATCAAAAGTGAGTTTTTAAACCTGACTTCCTTCCAGCAGGGTGTCTACTAAAACAGGCCGGCAAAAAATCAGAAATTTAGTAATCTTCTACAGAAATTTCCCCAAAATTTGGTACCTCCTCATCAAAAAAATGTCAGTTCCAAAATAAAAAAATAATTAAAATAAAAATATCACTCGTTAATTCACGCGAAATGAAGTAGCTACGAAAGACGAAGCTCATTGGTGGCCTTCAGATCAACCGGCTGCACATTCGCGATTTCGCGAGAATCAATGCGCAAGGGATTGCGTACATTCCAGGCGTTATTTGACATCAAAGTCTCCTCAAATTGATGTATTCAATGTTTAAGCTAGAAGAAAAACTGCCAAAGTTTCGAAATAAAATTCCTTGACTATTAGAGAACTTATTACCCTGCGAAGTGCCCAGGGGCGTTAAACGTAAAAATGATGAGCAAAATGGCCGCAAAAATTGACTCAACCAACAAGATCACCCTCCGTTTTTCCTCTAGGAAAATTCATGCCATCAACTCTTGAAGTTTACACAGCGATATTTAGGTAGACTCAACAGTTTAACAAAAATGTATGTTTCCTCTTAGATGTAGTCGGGGTTTAAAGCCAATGCTCATCACGCCGGGTGAAAAAACTTGGGTGGGTCGTAGCTGGGAGCAGGGAAAAATACAATGGAAAAATAGAATGAGATATCCACCGCGAGGGATTAAAAAAATATTTGATAAATAAAGTTTTGTTGACGACTGAAATGCGTGTTCCGATGCAGAAAGGTAGATCGAAGTTTCACACTTTTTCAAATCAAACAAACAAAAACTAAGGAAGTCCGTGCGCGACCTATGTTTTTATCAATGAATTATATTATCGTGTGACGTAACGCTTCGATCAAAGCTCGGCGAAAATTCCACTAAAGCTAAGGCAAATATCGGAGCTGATAAATGTTGAACTTATTTTTCCCGCGCAATTTATGCACACGGTGAATCAATGAATGAATCAATCAGGGAAATTCCACAACATTGACAGGTCTTGGATCGATAAAAACACTTTATCAGGCGCAGGCGATGCGTTTTGGAGGGGCCCTCGGAAAACAAAGAAATGTCGCTGTAACTCGGCAACGGCTTGCATTTCTGAGCTTTGTCGCCAGGACTGCCGTACTAAGGAAAAATGCCGTATTAAAATTCGAATGTTGCCAAATTCACTCTCAGCGAATATTTATTTTCGAGGAAAGTTATGAGAATTTTTTCATGACATTTTCAGGATTATCAGACTAAATTACGAATAAAATTCTCTGAAAAATTGGAAGACAAATACAAGTTTCCCCGAAAATTCATGTTTTATAAAAAGAAACTGAGCAACGTTACAGATTTTGTACAGCGTGTTTCCTTAACACGGCGGGGGAGGTGCGACTCGAAGTTATACGTAAAGTCTCAGTGACGAATTGCAACGTATTGGCACCTTCAGTTTTATTTTGGCGAGACTTCATGTGAGCGATGTCTAGCGATTGAGTTGGTGTTAAAGGTGGGCGATTTTCACGAGTTCAAGTTCTGTTTCATACTCAGAAAAACATGGCAGACACTGTACTGATTAATAATGTTTTTTTTTTTTTTTTTTTTTTTTTTTTTTTTTCTTCCACAAGACGCTTTGGATTAACTTTACACGTCATTTTCATGTGAACTATTTAATCCGCATGTGCGATTCATTTACTCACTTAATTAAAATTTGAATAGATTTGCTTTATGATTCTCAAAGGGATTCACCTGAAAGCGACGGAAAATAGTCAGATTCTTCGAAGAGCCATCGTTCTAAACCGTAATTGCCATGATTAATATACAGAGGTGAATGTACAGATAACTTTAGGGGATCCATTTGGCGAATTCAAGAGTGTCTGGGGGACATCTCCCAGATCACAAGAAGGGGGGGGGGGGGGGCTCGGAGGACCTCCCCGGAAATTTTTTTTGAACAGAACTTTCAGATCGAACTTAAAGCAGCTTGAGTTTAAGAAGTGAGACATATTAGAGTGTTCAGCATTCTTTTTGAATGTTCAGTATTAAGGAAAAGTAACGAAGATAAGAGGTCAGGGGCTTTAAACTCAACAATATTTATTAGGTAACTGACGACGACCCCTTTCCCCCAAAATGAAAAAAAATCTCGATTAGGTCCTGAGACCACGAGATAAAATTTTCTGTTACGTTACTTTCACTCTATTAATCTCTTTCTTCCCTCCCTTTTTGGCACGCGGGGGTGGGGCATGCCACCATGCCCCCCATGAATTTCATCTCTGGCTTGTGAGTAATTTTGAGAGGCTGTATTCGTATTAAGGAAAAATTAACAGGCTCGTTTTGCTGGAGCAGCATATGCAGTTCTCATTGACTAATAATAATTTACTGCTCTTGGTTGACATTTCGCTTTGCAACGAGCGTCAATATGACAATTGCTGCCTGAAAAACGTTAGCGCAACGATGCATGACATCACGTACATCGATAGCAAGAGTGGCGTCGAGCGTAACGCATTCTGGGTCGGACGGGTCACTGGATGCGGGATTCTGGACGTTCGATTAGCGAGACGGTGATATTCGCCCATTGCCACCGATGTGATGAATGATGACGCTTAGGGTGGCTCAGTTGCCATCTCAACACACCGTTAAAAATAATTATCATCTGTTCCCGCGTTTAAGCTAAGATCGAGTCGATTTTGCCTTTACTTTCGAGTTAAATTCGACTACACTTCAATTCATTTTACTCTAACTAATTCTACATTACTCACGATAGAGAATCTGCAAGTATTTTAAATTTTACGAATTTCATCTTTAAAATGGTACTGCTCGGAACACTAAAAACTAGGATATCCTTGGTTTCTAAATCGAACAATTATTGGAGAAAATATGACAAGTAATATACAGTAACTATTAATGTTCTAAAGATACTCAAATTGCTTATCAGAGCATTATAGACGAACATGTCAGAGTGAGATTGAAACATTTAGTAGAGAAATATCATCTGGCTAATGCTACGATTTCACCAAGTGAACAAGACCGAACTGCTGAAGGCAATTATTAATTCGCCCAGGCTGCTCACAGTACCCATTTCTATTAAAGTATAATTTAATGTCTGCTGCATATATGTATTTTAGACTCCTTAAAATTATTATGGAAATCTGAAATTATGTTTAAAACTTTTGGACGTAAAATTAAATCGTTAAACGTCATTCACAATATCGCCCAAAGAATCCTCTTGAAACATTGGCGAAAATTGTTTTATTTAAAAATTTTATACACCCATTATATACCCATCAAGAAGCATTGATTAGAGGGATGCAAAAGCAAAAAGTAGAGGAAAAAGTAATGAGAAGAGCTGTATATAATTAGCAAAACCTTAGTTTTTATAGCGTTGCTTACAAGAAAGTAACAGAATAGCATCGATTAAGTTGAAATACAAAGGAATGCAAAGAACGCCCTCAGTTCAAGTATCCAAATGAAAGCACACAATATCTTAGCAGAATGACTTTTAACGATATAGTCACATTGTAAGCCGAGGAGAAGGAACACAGGCTACGGAAGATTACGCTTATCCCGTCACGAGTAAAAAAAAAGACTTTTTCTCTGAAGTCGCCTGACGCTACAGTGAAACAAATATGTAATGGAAAAAATAAAATTGAGAGGAAAATATGTTATTGGAAAGAAGTACGCGAGAAAAAGTAATCCTCTGGGTTTTAAATAGCTCCTCAGTTCAATTCAGAATGAATTAACTAACTCTCGAAGATAAAAAGCGGTTTTATTGAGAGGAGAGGGAAAAGACAAATATTCCTCTTTCTACCTCAGACGTCAGGTGGTTGTTGACCTATCGAAACTGGCTCCTCAAGAGTTCCTCAATTTCTCATGAAATCGTTTAGATCAATTGTAAAATTAATATCAGTTACATCGATAACGTCTAATGTCGTCATGGATAACGAAATGTTCAAACACCCCTGCGACAATAAACGTCATCCACTACGTCATCGATGAATTCAACGAATCTTCTAAACTCCGTTCTCGTCTCTTCTATTCAGTATTGGAAGTAAATACGTTCCTTTATTTGAAACTCATTTCAAATAAAATGAAAGCGTGATTCAATTTACTTATGAATTAATTGATAGTAACACTAATTTAAGACGTCGTAAATGCGGAATATTGTATTAAAACGTCCTAGGGAGGCTCCCCCCCCCCCCTTAAAAGATAGACTTTTATCACAAGAAAAGTCCTCCACGAGTACTTATGGTACTCCTCCCTTTTTCCCGGGTGTTAGTTCTTACGAGGAGAAAAATTCTCTATCGGATCAATAGAAGTTCCAATTATTGATTCCCGGACCATAATTCTGATTGCATCAACGAGAAAACTTTTTTTTTTCAAATGGTATGCCTGATAATTTAAAGAGAGGTCCTATTCCGGTTGCATCAACGAGAATGCTCGACCGAGAATTATTAACTGGCAAATCTTTCTCAGAGTAGAGTATACCAAACTGATGAAAACATAGAGAAAAACATTAAAAAATATAAAGTGAAAACATAATGAACCTTTTAGAAGTTAAAAGAAAGCAATATTTACATAATAGGATGCATTAAAATAGATGAAGCACCCTTTGAAATTTCTTCAATGGAGAGTCACTTTCACCGATGACTAAATTAATGTCTAGAACTCCCTTACATGATAACGTTCACGGTCTTACTTTTAATTCGCCAGCTAATTAAAAGTCCAAAGCATATTAAAAAAGCTGTCAAGTGATAAATAGTTAGAACTATAAATGAGAACTATAAACTCACGAGAGAAAGAGCGTGATTCAGGACGGATTCAAAGCTTACCTGAAAACAAATAAAAACAGGATGGTGAATTCAAATATCATTACAATTTACGACAGTCCCGAAATTTGACAATATTTTTTCAGAACTACTGAAACGTGGCAACTCTGAATGTTGAGCAAATTTAAGAAACGTGTTAATTTCATAGTACAGGATACACATTTTTCAAAATATAGAGGCCTTTGACAAATTCCGAAAAAGCATGTTTAAAATGGCAAAGCGGTTGGCAAAACAGGAAGGCTAAACTGGATACAAATCAACGTGTTCCTAGGTCGAGAAATTGCCTACCCACGGACAGTGAAGGCGGACACGTGAACGCATGATCTCGTGAAAGCTTACGAGGTACAGACGGCGCGCGAAGCGACTCGGCGCACAGTGCAATGATCTGGTGAACTGATGTGAAAAAGAAAAGGGGGGAAAAATTGTAAAAACTATGCTTCGACACGAGCGTTTAAAAAAACGCGAGAAGTATTTAGAGGGTGAGTGAAATGGGCTCGCTGTAAGTTTTTCAATAAGACAGACCTTTTTCATACATGCAGCAGTTATGCATACATGCAGATTAAGATGAGAATTTCAAAGCTATAATTTTTAACGAATCACTTACTATAATAAATATTTCCAGATATTTTCCGATGGTAGTTCGCTCATTGTATTCGGAGGCGCACGGTGGATCGAGTCAAAGGGAGAGGTCGGACAAAATTTGGAAACTTTACGCTTTTAACTCCGATTGTACAAAACTTTGAGGTTCTAAAAGTGATCCCATTAGTTTCCTCGTGAAATTTCCCTACAGAGGTACCCCCAAAAATGTATAACGTGACGAATTAATTATCAAAATTTGCAGTTTTAGTCCGTTTCATGTGTCCGACCTCTCTGATTGACGCGTGCAACTGTGTGGCGTGCCTCAGTCGTGCAATTGGCTTCCCGCGACTATATTCGCGTCGCGTGCTATCTGTGGATACTGTGGAACCGTGGCTTCAAGCCGCGGGCCGCATTGTGTTCAGTTTTAAAAATTCTGCATCGTGCATTGTTTTGCGCGAGTGTCCACATTTGTGCCCTGCTATGGACGAATGGCATTGAGCGCGGCTCTGTCTGACTTGAAGTTTCCACGAGTCAAAGCTGTCGCCCGGCAAGCCATGACATGGACTATGCTGCCGTGATAAGGAAAAACACCATCTGAGCCTTCAGTCGTCCCCAAATTTTCTTAGATAAAATATGAATTTTTATGAAAATCTTGGAGTATTTTCCTTCGCATTTTTCACAATTATATTTTTATTTCAATTATCTGAAAATTTCGAGACAAAATGTTCATATATAACTTGACTTAAAAATAAACATTTTATGGGTGGAAATTGGCAATGCTAGTCATACGGTGTTTTTTCTTCCAGCACGGCAGCATGTGAGGGAAGTTCTTCTAGTCTGGCTGGAAATCATTGTATTTTGGTCGTGACTGGCAACTGCGGCCCGTTGTTAAATAACACTGCTGCGCTGAGGTAAAGCGCCGCCGCATAAACATTCGAACAGTGCCGAGTTTCCTTTAATAAAACACTTAATCTGCGGCAAATTTATATACTCTTCCCATTGTAATTTTCACACACATAGGATTCAATTGCAAATAAAAGTCTCTACAATCTTCAAAAGAAAAGACACACAGGTTTGTCAAAAAAAATCAATCAAATCCAGAAAAAAGCAGAATGTTGGCGACGTTCGAAAGTTCAGACGACACTGTCGCCCAGCCAGCAGGCTGATTATTGAAATTTATAGACAAAGCGATGGACAAAAATGACTATTAGTTAGTCCATTCCTTGATTCGTGTGTCCCCTGTAATCAAACGCCTTCCACTGATGGGATCGCTCCATGTCCAATCATCTTCTCAGTCTACAGCCTTGTTTATCAATTCCAATCATCAGCCCCACTGCGAAATTCTGTTCTTTTAGAGTATTTCCCAGACTCGGAGCAAAATTTCCTGACCTTCCAGGTTGTTTTCACATTCCCAGACTTTACCAAGGTTCCACGACCCTTACAACCCTGCGGGCTGATTACTGAAATTGACAGACGAAGCTTTAGACAAAGAAGACATACGGAGTATGAAACGATTCTTTTGGTTAAATGAGTGGTTCCTATAGATTAGGGAGAAAATGATGGACTAACTATCAGGTCTCTCATGGGTTGCCGTTAGTTAGTATCTACCTCCTTTGTCCATTGCAACCACCCACTTCCACCTATAGGATCACTCCATTTATTCTTCGTCTTCCTTGTTTACAGCTTTGTCTATAAAGCTCAATAATCGGCCCGCTGGTTGGCTCAAGAGTAACGCGGTATAGTATACTGTTCGTCGCTAAGCTCGGCGACACAACGCGCCGCGCCGCACAGTGGATCGAGTTGACTAGAGAGGTCGGAGATGCAATTTTGGACTAAAACCGCAAAATTTAGATATCAATTTCGTCCCATTTTAAATTTCAAGGAGTACTAAAAGAGGGAAATTTTACGAGGAAACCAATATAACCACTTTTAAAATCTCAAAGCTTTGTATGAATAGAGTTATATGAGCTTTTAAAGTTTCCAAATTTTTTCAGAGCTCCCCCATCGACTAGATCCCTTGTGCGGCGCACGCATAGCTGCGGACGAAGGGGAGACCTCGGAAGCCCCGTCATCCGACCCTCCCTGCTCAACATCGAGCGCTCTCGTATCCTGCACCGAGCCAGCGGCGGCGGCCGAGTAAAATAAGGGGTGAACGGCGCCGAGCGGGGTAGCGTTGCCAACCGATCGGGCGAGATCCATGCTGGTCAAAATCCACTGGTTTGCCAAGCGTGGCAGGAGATCGGAGCGCCGCGATAGGGTTCCAGAACCCTGGGTTCTCCCCCGAAGTATCTGCGTTCAGTTTCTGATAGTTCGCTTGTATACAGAGTGGCATAGTGAAATTCACGTTCTGAAATTAGCGAAATTTCATATTTTCACGAGGCTGTGAAATGTTTTAAAAACATCGAATTTATTTTTAGGGGCTACTGTTTCAGAGCCCCAGTTTCTCCCCCAAAGTATTTGCGTTCAGTCTCTGATAGTTCGCTGGTACACAGGGTGGCAAAATGCAATTCACGTTTTGAAATTAGCGAAATTTCAAGTAAATTTCACGAGGCTGTGAAATGTTTTAAAAATATCAAATTATTTTTAGGGGCTACTATTCCAGAGCCCCAGTTTCTCCCCCAAAGCATTTACGTTCAGTCCTTGATAGTTGGCTGGTACACAGGGTGGCAAAATGAATTCTCACGTTTTGAAAGTGATGCAATTTAGCGAAATTTCATGTAACTTTTACGAGGCTGTGAAATATTTTAAAAATATGAAATTAGTTCTTAGGGAATGATGTGACCCGCACTAGAATGCATCAATTGCTTCAAAATTTAACGTAATTTTTTCCATAATTAATGTTCAACGTGAAAAATTAAACCTCTCTGTTATAGTATGATTTATAGAGCAAAAAGCAGGTTGAAACAAGACAAAGTAGTTCTAAGATTATTAATATTTATGTAAGTCACCATTTTTTATCTCATGTTTTTTTGGTGTGTCGCACTAGGTGGTTTTAAAATTTCCAAGGAAACACCCAGATCCGTAGAAACATTTTGTCTACCAACAAAACTGCACAAGCAAAATGTGGAAGAAATTTAGAAGAGCTTGATGAAACTAGGAAAATTATTGAATGACACATTTCCTGTGATGTTTTGCTAATTTGCCACAAAACAAACGGGTACTAGGTAGTGCCGGTTTGGCTCTATTTATTCAGAATATATCAAGATAGATAAAAAAAGGAAACGACCGACTAAAACCTCTCCTCCTCTTAATTCGAATTTTGGTGTGAACCACCAAACCACTCTCTGGAACCACTCTCCATGGAACGAAAACAGTACAGTTGAGATCATTATAGTAATTTAATAATAATTGTAATATTAATTTTATAATTTTTATAATTTTGGAATTTTTTGTAATAATAGTGATTTGTGTTTGATTTTTCAGTGTCGGCTAAGAGACATTGAGTTGACACAAATAATTGCTTTGGATAGAACGAAACGCGGGAAAAGGAGTCTGGCAGGCTGGAGCAGACTTAAGTGAGCGCCTGACAAGGGCAGGAGCGACAACCCGCCGCACCGCACTGGACGATACAACGATACGTCTCTCATACCTCCACTAAAGTAGTAGCAAGCGCGCTCTGTCGGATTTTCTTGGAGCTATTGCGGAGCTGATTGTGAGAGATGTTAGCGCTCGTGGCCAAGTTGCGAACTGCGACCAGCCAGGCCTGGCTGCGCGCCAGCCGCACAGTGCCGGAAATGCCGACGAGTTGCAAGGCAGCTGGCATTTTTCACGGTTTGAAGAACTATGTTCACGGGCCATGTGTCGCTGTCTCGCTAGGAAATATTTGGTGACTCCGACGAATTTATCACATCAGCACACACAGGAGATATGAACACTAAAAATGTGGTCGAAACTGCAGGTAACACAGTGCTACACTGGAAAAAAAAAACCACATTGGATCTATAGTCCAGACTCTTAAAAACATCAACAAGAAAAAATACTCTCGAATCAATCAGATTTAAGCTTAAATCAAGAACCAAGCCTCTTAATTTGAGCGGATTTCCTTTTGATTAAAGCTTAAATCTGATTGAATCAAGAGTCCTTTTTCTTGTCAATGTTTTCAAGAGTCTGGACTCTAAATCCAATGTGTTTTTTTTTTCCAGTGTAGAATAATGCTGGATCCACACTATTCTGTGAAGTCAACGAGATTAAAAAAGTTTTTTTAAAAAAAGGAACACTAAAACTTTTGTTTTCCCCGTAGGGCCCAGCACTTCCTACCACCTTATTACACACAGGAGTTTACTCTTTAAATGATTCAGGATAGAGGGAAAACCCCGGCTTTTCAAAAATGTCAACAGAAACAGGAATGACGTCGTTCAATATTAAGTGTGCCGAAGTGCTGAGGTTTTAATTTAGAAAGTGGAATGGGCACCTACTTGAACATTTAGATCGATGCAGTGTTTTCATTGCCTATCTTTATACGCACCTAGACCTTAGAATTTTCAAAGATGCTCGATTTTTTCATTTTTCTGTGGGCCTGATTCATTTAGAGATGTTGTTCTTTGAATGTGATGGCACGTTACCGTTACATAGATCAAGTTCGAGGGAAATTAGTGTCCAGCGGAAAATTCTAGGTGGTCGACACGTTCCCATAAATTTTGAAATTCGCTAAATTTTCCGAGATCAGGTTCCCAGGCAATATTGGTAAAGGATCTTAATGACTTCGCAGGTTTTCCAGACCGAAGTGAAATTTTTTCCTGACTGAAGTGAGTCGCTGAGAAATATCGTATCTTCACCTTGAACTATAGATGCATCAGCGTGCACTTTCAAGAAGTTTTGTCGCGACCTATCAGTCTCAGTTCCACTATCGATAGCGGGAAGTTCGATACGAAAATTGGAGGATTATACCAGGGATTTATAGATTAATTTAGGCCTCCGGAACGCGCAATTAAACAAAGCGCTGGTTTTCCGTAAAACTTTTAATGCAATGCGCTGATTAAAATCTTCTTCTACGAACCCATACGAGTAACGCATAAGCACAACGCCTGAGGCGCGAAGCGCTCGACAGGTTAGACCACGGAGTGGTCAAGGGGTGTAGCCCTTAGTTTTAATTAAGTTTAGGGAAGCCCTCCAGTTTTTCAGTCGTACAAATGCAATTATAAAAGATGCCAAGAAAAGCAGATTTAAAAAGAAACAGCAAAATTAAAACATCAGAAATCTGAGAACTTCGAACAAAAAAAGAGAAGAGAAAAAAGTTTGCCTCCAGCGCAGTCTTGCTGTTGAAACATTTTACACCCCTGGGACATGCCCCCCCCCCCCTCCCCCAATTCCGGGTTTTACAGACTGCTGGGCATCCCGAAGATTCACTAATGTTTCTGATGGAAAATCTTATAGCTTTTTCTTGACTTTTG
This sequence comes from Bemisia tabaci, assembly GCF_918797505.1. Taxonomy (NCBI): domain Eukaryota; kingdom Metazoa; phylum Arthropoda; class Insecta; order Hemiptera; family Aleyrodidae; genus Bemisia; species Bemisia tabaci. Next base: position 26,213,002 of record NC_092793.1, read on the forward strand.
CGAGAAAGTTACGCATTGAAATAGTTTAAATGCGAAAACTAACTAGATGCAAACACACTGACTGTGGCAACCCAAATATGGGCATCGATTAGCATCCTGCCAAGGTATTTTTAGTCGAAGGCTCAACGTGGGACGCAAGCTGCGCAAGGGCGAGGACGATAAGAAAGAAAAGGGATTCAAAGAGTCTCCGGTCATGAAAGTATCTTTAAAAAGTTGGAGACCTCTTTCCTTTGTCCCGTTAATTGGAAAGTTGAGCGGCTCAGAATAATTACACAGATTGCGCTTGCAATTCGTCTTCTACCGCACGAAGGAACGTAACTCCATTCCAAGGTTGCCAACTTGACTCGAACAATTCATTTATTTTACCAAGTTAAATCTGAAAAATGTTTAACGACAATTTTTCTTATTTTTGCGTGAAATCGGAGGAAAACTCAGTGAAAGTTTCAGGTAGAAATGCTCAAGATCCTCCTAGTTGATATGCAATTTGCGTGGAAAAATTTGGCAACATTGAAATGCAGTTACGTTTTTTCGTGAGGGTAACGACGATTTAGGTTGCCAGACCGGAGTTGGGAATATGGAGCGAAAGGGAGGTATGTGGTTAGAGGGTGATTTGACGGACGCCATATTTTGTGTCAGAGCGACGTGCAATATATCGCATCGATTCGTTCCATAATTTCAGGTACTCGCCATTTTTTCGAATTTTGAGATCGCACTTCTGTTGTCATGAGACTACAGAATTCATGCACCCAAGACAAAAAAATTCAACGTAAAGGCAGGGTTTTTTTTTTAGAGGAAAAATATAGCATTCGATACAGATATCGCTCGGATGCGATATTTTTCCTCTGAAAAATTCCTGTCTTTAATACGTTGAATCTCTCGGTAAAATTTTGTACTTGAATTCTTCAGTCTCATAACAATAGGAGTGCGATATCAAAATTCGAAAAATATGCTAAGTAGCTGAAATTATGGAACGAATCCATGCGATATATCGCACGTCACTCTGACACAAAAAATGACGTCCGTCGAATCACCCCAAGTTAGTCCAGGGGAAGGGAAAAGTGGGGAGAGTGGGAGGGTGCGGCACCGGCCCATTGGACGATGCATCTTTCGGAGGCTCATCGGTATAATTTTAAAAGTTTTTGTTGTCGGGCAGCAGCGAACGCTCGAAATTTGGATGTTCGTTTACTTTCAGTATTGATTCTTAATATACTCCGAACCGATTCAGATCCGTCAAGGAAGTGTGGAGCTGCCACTGAAGACTGGGGTTAGGTTAGGTTGGGTCACGCAACTAAATTAACTTCGCGGTAATGCGAGAGGTGTCACGCAGAAATGAAGGCGCATCACTGCAAAATCGCGCCGATCTCTTCGGTAGCTACAATTAACGGAGCGTTTCAAAGTTCCCTCCTTTTCTCTCTGGCACACTATGTATGTGTACGAGCGGCAAATCGATGACTTTAGTTGGCACTAGCGCAACGTCGATTTCGACGTTGCGAATCTCCGTTCCTGTTTTTGTTTCTTTTGTTTCTTTTTTTTTTTTAAGGTGAAACCAACCTAAAGTTTTTCTTGGGATTTGCCTCTCTACTTCGAATATATTCACAGATCATTTTAAGGAGTAAAGATGCGCCAAATAGCTTTTTGAATGACACAGTGATATACAACAGTTAGAAGTGTCGGTCCTCTATCGTCGGTCATTCAGTCTTTTTCTTAAACTTAATTTTTGTTTCATTCTTGAAGTTTAGAATGCGCCAGTTTCTTTGCGCGCGAAAAATGAAGAAACTTAGCAGGGGCTTTTTGAAAATGACAACGACTGCTGCTTGCAGTTTGAAAGTCGCAAAAATTTTTCACTTTTTTCATAATCGCGAACACATCTCTATTAAAAAGATGTTTTGGTTAGTCTCGTCTAAAAAATAAGTGGTGATTTGTAGACGTTACGGAGGAGATAAGCATTTATCAACATTAGCTATCGATAAACTGGAGCAACGGCCACAGCTATGATGAGTAATATTGGGTTGATATACGCTTTCAGAAGTAAAATTTATTGTCTCTGTAATAAAAATCGGGAAAGAAATCGTTGGCAGAAGATATGTTCCGTATCAAGATGTTAGTTTGGATCCGCCGCAAGGGCAAGTAACTGCCACGGAAGACTCGAGTTAGGTTAGGTTGGGTCACGCAACTAAATTAACTTCGCGGTAATGCGAGAGGTGTCACGCGTAAATGAAGGCGCATCACTGCAAAATCGCGCCGATTCCATCTGCAGCTGCATTTAGCGGATGGTTTCAAGTTTCTCTTCTTTTTCATCGGTACAGTGTGTATGTACATGATCAGCAAATCGATGGCTAAAGTCGATAATTGCGCAACTTTGATTTCTATATATCCACAGATAATTTCAAAATATTTTCCTGATGACATCGAAATTCCTGATATTTTCTGCTTTTTACCGAAGGTTTTCACTGCACTGTAGTAGGATTAATGCTTTCGAGGAAAGAGTCGTTGGGTTTATAGGGTCAGGGCTGAACAAAAGAATACGAAACGTTTTTTTCGATTTGGACTTCCTTTACATACCCAATTGTTTTTACAGATCAGTCTAATTTTAAGAGGGCATCTCATAAATGCAAAAAGACACTGTTTACTTAAAAAACAAAGCAAAAAATTGATTATCTAAAATAGTTGTTTTCTTAACGAGTCTATTCTTGACTTTGGACTATTAAGTATGTCTCATTTGTCTGATTTGTGCATACATTGAATATTATGATATTAGTAATAAATTAGAACCAAGAGTGTTTCAAGCTACCTACGCCCGAATTTTGAAAAAAAATTATAAAATAAACGATGACGCTTATATGCATTAATTCTGCTCCTAAATTTTTAATTTAAAAACGCGTGTTTAATTCTGTCATGGATGTTTTCTCTTTTTTTTCTTCATAGATGTGTTATTTTAGTATTATTAAAGATGAGATTATTAAAGATACGTTTGATAGTATAGCAAGATTCATTGTTTAGCTACATAAAAACTACGGCTTTTTACAGTTGTACGCGAGACGCAGTAAGAAAAAACCAGCAACCGCAGCGAGGATCTTTCAAGAGAAAAAAAGGAGGAAAAAAATAAATTGGTTTGACGGCACATGTAAAAATATACGTATTCTAATTGGCGCAATTTTGAATTAAAATATTAACAAAATTCGACGTTTTCTTGAGAATCACTTTTGCCACACGAAGACATACCGGAAGGGGGGGGGGGGCAATTAAATATCATTAACTTAGAAGAATAGCAGAGTCTCATTGTGGGAGTTTATCTTGAGATGGTATTTTTTTCACCGGACGACCTCGGAAAAAAAAGGTAACATCGAGGAAACTGTTCATTCGTAAAAACAGAACTCGATCCACGTGCACTGTGCAGGCGGGTAAAGTTTGTAAAATACCGACAGAGAGATTCGTCGAGGCAGTCAGCACGCTGCTTGCTTAAAATTACGATGGAGGCGAATAGAAGTAAACAACCAACGATAGTTGGAATGTTGAGAGTATTGATTGACTTTATAATAAAGTAACCGGGGTTTCCATAATTTCGCAATAATTCAATACCCGCACTTTTTCGGCTTTTCCATGACTCCAAACTTTGTTGATTCCCTAGCTTTCAGACACACATTTAACTTGGATTCTTTTCTTTTCATTACACTGCTGACCAACACGCTACTCGGAAAATTCCTAAAACTTCGCTAACTTTCTCTAACTTGTCCAGGTCTCGGCAAGTGGGTCAGTTGCACTGGTCCCAGAATCATGTTTGCATGTTATTTATAGATTAGCTACTAATAATAATATCCGTCTAATCGGCAACTTACTACGTTAAATATTAATCGAGATATCGCGCTTTGAAAAATGTGGTTTATGACGTCATCCACCGCGGTAGTGACACCCTTGCTTTCTTCCATCTGGCTTTCATCAGTCAGGGAAACACACTTTTGCACTGGTCGTTCAACGTGAAACTCGGATGAGAGCAAAGTGGAAGAAACCAAGGGTGTCACTACCGCGGTGGATGACGTTATAAACAGAATTTTTTTAAAACGCGATATCTCGGTTTATATTGAACGTAGAAAGTTGCTGTTTGGATGGATCTTATTATTTTTAGCTACACTGCAAGAATCAATCCTCAAAACACGATTTTGAGACCAGCGCAACTGACCCATTCTTCGATGTTCTAGATTTCTAGACCGCCGGAGGCCCGGGGTAACACCATAAAATGAAAAGAAAAATATGCTGAAAAGCGATAATATGGAGAGAGGCAAAAACAGCGAGAAAACTGCTTTGGGGCATCCGGACCGCATGGAATACAGCGAAGGTCCTGAGTCACCCGCCCTTTTCCCAGACGTTCATGGGAATGGTGGCACAATATGTCTTGACAAAAGAGCTTGCCATCAGAATCTCATCAATCTCAGAAATCAGAGGACACATCGTCGCTGCGCTGCTGTTGAAGGGCGTAACTCCCTTTTCGCGTGATCCCTCGGGAGCATTGAGTCTTACGGACGATAAAGTTCATCTCAAAACGCGGTTACGTCCCGACGTCATCGTAGCGACGATATGCATTGTTCCATGTGAAATCTCCCAGGACAATCAAAGTTTCGCATGAAGATGCAGAGGGCTACAGCCGATGCATTATTAAAATTATGAAACACCTATGCACACCCGTGTGTTATACAGATGATTCATTAGTAGAATTACTGATAAGGCAAAAAGTTTCATGGATCGATTTTCAAGGACTCTGATCCAAAAAGGGCGAAACGAACCTACATGTAAAAATGACGATTAAAGTTAAGGAGACACGGAGAACTGCACAGTAAGCAAGGAAGTTGATATGAGGAAAAAAGTTTTGGTACTACGGAGATAGCTTTTCGGAACACCACAAAGGCTCAAGTGGTGAGGATAGATATTTTGTGTGCACCTATACCCAAAAGCAGTGAGGACTCCACTGCGACGAAACGAGATTTGATAAATAAATACCAGGGTTGGCGAGTCCTTCTTTTTACTGATTAAATGGGTCGGTTGTAAAGTTCACCTAGAGCGAAAATAATTGTTGTTTCATAAGGAAGATGGTTGAAAAATCAGTAATTCAAATTATTCCATGCCTGAATGATAAAATTCGAAGAAAAGACAGAAAAAAACTAATCAAGAGCAGGTGGGTGTTAATAATTAGATCCCTCCAAGTTAAACTAACGCACAAATTGTGGATTCAGAACTGACGGCACTCGCGTGACAAGAAAAACTTCTCGAAAAATTGGCAACGTTGACGTGCAGTGCCGGCGCAAAATTGAGGTTTTAAGTAGCTTCTGAACCGCAGCCCTGAGAATTTCCCCGACTTGGAGCAACATTCCCTGATTTTCCGGGTCATTTTTACATTCCCTGACTTTTCTAGGTTTTCCACGGGTGCCCTATAGAATAAGGATATCAAAGTTGTATAACGTTTTTTGAGGGTTCTAAAATAAGACGATATTACATCAGATTATAGTGCCTTGAGATCAATTGAATTAAAATCAAATACGAAAACAATAAAATAAAACATTTACACACTTATATCCTTGCAACCTTGTTCTCTGTAATTGTGGCAGATATGCTTCCTGTTGCCGAAAACACAAAAAAGCGCAAAATTCTCACAAATATGGTGACATAAGAAGCAAACTTGATACACTTCCCATGTGCTCATCGTAATTTTTACGCTAATATCAAAAAACCAAATTCTTGCTTTCGCTCCGGCTAAAAACAGCAATAGACCCAATGGCAAGAAGACCACGAAAGTGCAGAGAGTGCAAGAAGCGTGATTAAGAGGGGGAAGGTGCACGGATGCAGAACAGTGGCGTGGCGTGCTTCGATACAAAACGATACTTCCCCATTTGAAACTATACTAAAGAATCGATTTTTAGGGTGTTCGCTGCGAACACCCTGTTTATCGATCATTTTCCATAGGTTAATATGGCCGATCAATCGATATATCGCTAAATACGCCACGCCACTGATGCAGAGGGTCTACTTTTCGCACTGCATATTGCGTAATGGTCACGACCGCGTCGCGCGGGTGCAGGACATGCAGTGCGGGCGACGCACAGTGGATCGAGTCAATTAGAGAGATCGGACATGAAATTTTCGACAAAAACCGCGAATATTGATGTTTATTCCGTCTGATTTTAAAGTTCAAGGGGTGCGCCTAAAAGAAAATTTCACGAAAAAACCAATGAAACCACTTTTTGAACCTCAAAGTTTGGCATAAACGGAGTTATGAGCGTTTAAAATGTTCAAAGTCCGATCGTCCTCGATGACTCGATCCACTGTGCGACGCGGCGGCGCGGGAAATAGCGCAGCCGTATGGCAGTGATGCGGTGTCAAGGTAACGCGAATGTTCTACCGAAACCAGTTATCGATGAGTCGCTCCTACTTGGCCACCGTTGCAAATTTTCGGAGAGAGAAAATCGATTATTGTCACCTGATAAGACCGGATCAGGGTGTCAATCCGAACTAACAGGCAAAAAATCAGTGATTTTCTGTACTTTTCCCCCAAAACAACAGAACCTCCTAAACAGAAAAAGTTTGTGCTTTTTCAATACCATTACGTAATGACATTCGAAAAATTCACACGCAAACCGTGACGTATGACGTAATAGGGTATCCACGAAATTTGGAGCTCATTGGTTGTCTGGAGATACACTGACTGCAAAATTTCGATAACTAGGGCAAGTACTGCACCAAGAATCGATGCACGAGGCATTGCGAACTTCCCATAAGACTTCAGGTTGTCTTAAAGAAACACGCATTGCATTAAGCGAAAAATTTCGGACTTTCTTGCGGAATATCCATACTTTTTCAGAAATTCCGGACCACCCTCAAAAACATTAGTCTACGATTTCCCTAATTTACGGATTTTCTGCACCATTACACACCCTCGCCTGGATATGGGGTATGAGAGGCGACTTTTAGGAAGTTAGGTCCCCACGGAAGATCTTGAAGCTCTTCGTGAAGTCGGGAGGCCTTTGAACGCGCATAAATGGACGCTCGAACTTGATTGATAAAAAAAAAAAAAAAAATCCATGAAATTTGCACCCGTTTGATCAGTTTCGTTTTCCTACTAGAAAAGCCACGCGATAGTACTGTTTTGTGCCTCAGAAACGAACGTTTAAAATGCAAATGCTCCTACGTAAAAATAATCGTTAGTTTAGAAAAACATGCCATCGACATTGCTACAGAGTAAAATGTGTCGAAGTGCGCGGAAAAAAAATAAAAATAAAAATTAAAATGAGTTAGCATTCTTGAATGTTAAATATCAGCATGACGACTCTTCAAATTTTGTTTCACACGCTCCAGCCGTTAATTTTGCGGCTCAAAGATATTACATGAATAACTCTCCATATGGTCGCTCCTCCGGCGTAAGAGCGTGAGTCAAATCCCACGTGAGCCTTGTTCTCCGTATAACTCTATGCTCTCCGGAGCTCACGTAGATATAGATATACACCTTTACGTCAAGGGAGCGACGACATTTAAGAGCTATTTCGCATACATCTTTAAAGGCGCGGAGAAAAATGAATCGCCCCTTATAATGCTCTCGGCGAATTCCAGGTTCAATTTACCCTTATGCTGCCGTGCTAAAGAAAATCGCCGTATGAAAATTCGAAAGTTGCCAAATTTCCTCCATTAAAATAAAATGTTTATTAAGGAGGGGAGTTATAATTATTTTCTCTTAAAATTTTCAGATGATTTACATCTAACTACGAAAACAATCCTCTGAAAAACTGAACGGCAAACATTCACCAATTTTCCTAAAAACTCGTACTTAATCAAAGGAAATTTGACAACGTCTCAAGGCTCATACGGTGTTCTTCCTTAGCACGGCAGTATGGTTGTCGTTAAGACGTGTCCCTTTGTCGATGACAAGTATTTCTGTTTCATTAACAATGCAGTATTGTTACAGAGACGGAAAGAGCAGTTATCAAAAATGTAACATTGTTTACGACCTGGAAGCCGCTAGGATCATTGTAACAGTGATGATTCCTTTTTCTCTGTGATTCCTGTATGTTCATTCAGCATCCTTCTTTTCTCGTGTACGGCAAATTTTTTTGGAATCATTTAAATCCTTCCAATCTGGCAGCCTTCAGCGTCAAACTTGTCAAACCTAATAGACGAGATTTCAGCCTCAAACTTCATAAGCAAAAAAAAAACTGCACCGAGCAGTAAAGTGCATAAAAAATCCATATTTCCGCCCGACTTGCCCCACTTAATAAATTGTCAAGCGCAGTTGCATGTTGATCAGAACGCTTATTAGTTTCGTATTTTTAAAATCACTTGCAAGATAACTTTTTGTCATGGGAAATGGCAACGCGGTATTAAGGTTGCGGGTAATCACGGAGCATTAGCAGGTTCTTTATTTTTGAAGTTGGTAATCAAGGCAAAATGACGCGGGGATGAAGAGCTGAAGTCGCCCACTAAATTTTAAAACGTTTTATGAAGAATAGCCAGGATGTCTAGTTTTTTCAATACGGGAACTACTGATTTTTCCTGATTTTTGACTGCTAAATCTTAATTTCATTATTTTTTCAAATCCTGATTTTTTGCGGAGGCGAATGTAACTGCAAAAAAATAGCTCGATAAAAAAATCCGATCGGACGGCCGACTTTTCTCAAATCCTGATCTTACGACCGATTTTTCCTCAAATCCTGATGAAATCGGGATTGATTCCTGATTGACCTCAGATTCTGATAGAATCGGGAAATCCTGATGATAGACACCCTGATAGAGTTTATTTAAATTTTACTACGTTTTACTAAAATTTCACGTTTACGGGAAAATTTCAAATTCTTACTTTTCACGAGACTTTCCATCTTAAATGCAGAGAAGTTGAAAACATTTGACACTTGGATCCAGACAGTTTTCATTTTCATTTCACAAAAATTTGAAACTTCCATAAATGAAACTTTCATTTTAAAATAAATCCAAAACATCGAAAAATACAATAATTATGCCAGAGCATGCAGGGTTATGTTACTCTCATCTCATTCACCGGGTCGGCTGTTCGACGGGTAGCGGGGCGAAAGTCGAGCTTTTAAGAATGCCATATTCTCGGCAGAAATGAATCTTAATGCAACTCACTTTCACGGATAATACACAACTTTTTTCGACTTACGGAGCGGCCAACTTAACGGAACTGGTTCAAGGAAAATATAAAAACGCCATTCCAGCCTTTACGATGACATACCTGGAACAAAGGACAAGCGTCTCGAATTAGGTTACGCAGTTTTTTTTTCATCGACATAAAAATCAGCTGGATTTATGACCGGTTACGTTGTTTAAATGAACATTATATTGGCATAATGTTCAGTTCACGCTAGTCGAGCGGTAATATAAATTGTTAGAAGTTACAGAATCAAAAACTGCGTTCAAAAATGAAACTCTGGACACTCCGATATAAATAGCTATGAATAGATGGGGTATGAGGGGTGGGGTGGCATTTATGTAACTCAGCACTATGATAAAATCCACTTCAATGGCACTTGGGTCCTTTATTTCGTTTATAGTTTTTCCTTCTCTATGCTTGTTCAATGATCCATAAAGTTCGCTGTTGAGGACCATTCATAAAAGGCGATTATATAATTTTTATTAAGTATTAAGTTTTAAAGAGACAAGGCGAATAAAAAAAACAATTGATTCTTTAACTAAGTAAAAAAAAGAGAGAACTAGGCGATACATGACAGGGCCTTATTGGACATTTTCCTCCCACATAACGCAGGCATGATTCTTTCTCCTTTTACAGTGTTACGTATTTCACGAACGGCCCTTTAATGACTTTAAGAGTTCATACGACCGCTGCAAGAATGTTAGCGACTTTGATCAGCGCAAACAGAAAATAATAAATACATGAATTAAAGCAATCTAGAAAAAATTGCCTTTGCAATTTCTACCAGATTTGGATTTAGTCGCATGGAGCAAAAAATTATCAAAGCATTATGGAGCAAAACATTATTGGTAAGTTCAACGTTTGAACATGTGCGAAGGTAAGGTCATCCATCCGTAAATCCCACGTCTTTTTTTCCTCGTTCCACTCACACTAAAGATAGAAAAAATCTAATTATACATCTGCAAAATGAGCATACTCTCAGGTTCAAGCTCAAGTTTATTAAAATTGGACAAAAAAGACACTCGGGAGGTGTCAACTTTCTCGCGCAGTTGTTTGCGCGTCGTTGGTGCGTTTCCCGCCACTTTCATGCAGGCACGCAATTACTTCGATAAAAAGTTTTACAATTAGCCACAAAAAAAGAGAGAGAATTTGCACATCGTTCATCAGCATAACAATGCTGCGGTGCTAAGGAAAAACGCTGTATGAGCCTTGAGACGTTGCCAAGTTCCTTTGATAAAAACCGAAATTCTTGGGAAATTTGAGAATATTTTTTTTCCAAAATTTTCAGACAATTTCGTTCGCAATATAATCTATTTTATCTAAGAATTTCGAGGAAAAATTTGCATAAATGTCATTAAAAATACATAATTTATCGACGGAAATTTGGCAACTCTCGAATGTTTATACCATGTTCTTTCTTAGCACGGCAGCATTATGGTATGTTTTAGTCTGAAAACAATTTTTAACACAGGAAAACTAACGTTGACAAACTTATTTTGGTATACCACTATTCGCCCACGAGAGACTGGACGCATTAATGGGAAGAACATGCATTATGTAAACCTGAATACAATCTTTCAACGCAGCGCTGCTCCGACATTGAGGATCACATTTTGGCATGTAGTCGAGGCACCAGTTTCAAAATTTTTCAGTCGTAAAAGTGTTGACGAGCTAATGGTCTAATGAAGCATTCGCAGGAAAAAGTGTTATTGCTTGACAGTTGACATGCACGCACTTAGTGAGCTGATAGTATTTTTTAAGTTCTTTTCTGGTATGAAAAACTGGAGAAAAGTAAAAAAAAAACTGGATATTTTCGTGCTTGGTTTTGGGTGACAAGTACACTGGTTTGCCCGCGTAGCGTTTCAAACATATTTTCAAAGTGATATTATTTATCATGATGTTGTTGTTTACGACACGAAGGCATGTAACTCAATTCCGAGGTTGTAAACTTGATTCAAACAGTTTGATTTTTTACGAGTAAGTCCTAGCGCAAATTTTGCGGAAAATTTGGGTGATTATTACATTAATTCAGAAGAGAATTAACTGAAATGTTCAGTTGGAAATTTCCGAGATTCTCCTGCAACAGTGAAATGTAGTTACGTTCTTTCACGAGGGAAACGACGATATAGACAGGGTTACCACACAATTTAGAAAAGGAAATTCCCTAATTTCCCAGACACATTTGGGTAAAATTTCCTGACAACTATTGAGGATATGCCGCACGGCCAAAAAGACATCATTTGAAATTGTTTCCGGGCAAAATTTGTTGTTCTGGACGTCAAATCCATTCTAGAAAGCGAATAAAGGTGCATTAACAATTTTTCCCTGACACTTTCGACATTTTCCCTGACATTTCCAGGTTTTCCCCGATTTTTTAAAATTTCCTGACAATTCCCGGTTATCCCTGACTGTGGCAATCCTGTATATAATGTATTCTGTGTATTGCTATTCATTTTACATCGTCAGGTTATGGTCGTCGCATCTTCGTCGTGTCGTGACAAACTCGACTAGGCAACATTGAGGAGCTTGCGGCAAGGGGCATTGACCAGAAGAAGCTAGGTAGTGCGACGACAGTATAAGATATCCAGGATCGGACAGCAGGTATGCTCAGGTGGCAGCTGGAGAAAAAACCAGTCAGAGGACTCCTCACTGCTCACACACATTCAGTCTCTACACGTATAAAACCATCTACCACAACACAAAGTTGTCACATTCCAAACTTTTATCTTCCTGCCAATTTACTGACTTTTTATCTCCATTGATAACGACACAGAAAGTTCATTGGAAATTTTCCACATCACAGAAAAAGTTCATTTTCGGCGGAGCCGCCGACGTGAGAAACCTGCGATATGATCCTGGAAGCTTCCATTGATGGTGCCGTGAATGTCGCAAGAGGTCTAAGGCGTGAAGAAGCAATAGCAGCAGAAAATTAGGCCGCGTTTCTACTTGTGAGGGTATCACGGTAAAGACGGGACGATTTTAGTGTTTAGTGTTTTAGTTGTATTTTCTTCGGAAAATACACTTTTTTTACTTTGAAAAGAGGCGAAGACCAGTAGAAGGTTTACACTTATTTCGTACCTGATAGATTTACCAGATACTGTTACTTTTGTTTTTTAAATTGCTTGAAATTATAACAGACCATACTTTGTCCGCTAAAACAAACGCCAACACATTCGAACAATGAAAGATTTCCAAGTAGTCATTAACAGAATTATTAGGGAAATTATACTATTCAATTATTGAGAAGCCTGCCAAAACTGGAGAATTGAGCGATTTGATTTCAGCGGACTATAGTTTTTCTTAGGAGCGGGAGATTTTTTGTAACCAATGCTAAATAAAACCGTCATTATCTTGGTTCGGAATCAACATCAATAATTTTCGTTGCACGGTTCGGGTTCTACGTGGAATTCGGTGGCGTGGCGTGCTTTGCGATACATCGATTGATCTGCCGTTCAGACCCATGAAAAAGGATCGATAAACAGGGTGTTCGCATTGTACGAAAACCTTAAAACTCGATTCTATAACATATACACTGGGAAAAAAAACACATTGGATCAAGAGTCCAGACTCTTGAAAACGTTGACAAGAAAAATTACTCTTGATTAAATCGGATTTTTGCTTGATTCAAAACGAAATCCGCTTAAATTAAAGAGGCTTGGTTCTTGATTTAAGCTAGATTCTGATTGAATCAAGAGTACTTTTTCTTGTCGATGTTTTTAAGAGTCTGGACTCTAGATCCAATGTGGTTTTTTTTTTCCATTGTAGCTTCAAATGTGGGAATATCGATAATCGGTCTCGCCAGTCGCCACTACTGAGTGGAATTTTGTAGTGGTCCATTGCATGATCAACAAAAGGTCGCTATGGATATACCGAAAGGGCGCGTGCTTGAGAGTGAACGAACTCAACGGCCGACGAGTCGGTGGTGGAAAGGAGATCGAGGCGAGGCGCGAGGGGAGGGCTGTTGAAAATAGAAAATGCTAATCTTTTGGATTGTTTGCGATCATTTTCAGCGCTTTTAACGCGAATGGCACGCGGATGACGCAAAACGATGGTTCGGATGCCAACGTGACAGGGATGATCGATAATTTGCCAAAGGCATCGCCTCGCAAGTCGCGACACTCAAAGATTCAGTTCGATCTCACTATGCTGCAGAGCGAAGGAAAAACGCCTCATGAGCATTCGATTGTGGCCAAATATCCTATCGAAAAAATTCATGTTGGAACAGTGTTAAATAAATAGTTTGCCTTGAAATTTCCAGACACTGTAGATTAAATTACGAACAAAATTCTCTGAAAAATCGGATGAAAAATGTGTAGGTACACATTTTCCCAGGGATTTGTGATTTGTCAAAAGAAATTTGGCAACACCTAAAGGCTCATACGGTGTTCTCCCTTGGCATAGCAGTATATGTTCCTGTGACCTTTATATATAGCTATAAATGACCTTTTGCACTGTTCCCCCTTTCTTTCTTTGAATTCACTTTTAAATAATAAGCGTAGGAAGGAGCTCATGGGAGTTTTTACGAATGTTCGGGATTTGAAGCACCTCCAAAACTTGATTGTAAAAATTAAGGTGACGGTAAACAGTAACATTGATGCGTCTGAATTCTCCACAGCATTTTGAATATTTTAAAATGTTTTTTTATGCATGTTTTATGCGGACGTATGTGCGGAACATGTTCATCTGCTTTTTCGGGGGGTAAAAATGACATGCATTCGAACATTAACGTACTGACCTTCGATACATCGTTCGATTTTCGATTCATCAAGGACTCCATAATTCTCATCTTTTGACCAATTTCGGGTTACAATTTTTTTAGTCCATTAGGTGCAACCTTAAAATGTAATTTACGTAGGAAGGAGGGCAGTTTGAATGAGGGGAATGAAAGGGACTTTGGTTGTTTTCATTCATTTTTTGAAGTTCTCTAGGTCAGGAGCATCATTTCAGGATTGACAGACCCCCCCCCCCCCCTCCCCCTGCATCACTCCCTTGCATTTGGATTTGAACATCTTTGGGGAAAATTTCTCTCAAATTGAAAGCATATTGCCCCTTAAAACAACCTATAAACACATTTGGCCTTTACACCCTTCAATTTTTTCTAATCGGCTTTAAATCGTTCTTACTCGAAGTTGGCTTGATTTGTACCACCCGATGAGCACTGTACGAGGTCTGTTAGATTAGAAACCGGATTTTTGTCATAACTAGCTTACTGTGCGTCCGAATTAGGTTTTCTTGGACTTTCCTGATAGCTGATAACATACTAAAGAACGCTACGTTCACAGATTTTGTTTATTTTGATCAGTGTTTATTCTGTGTCATCTTGAATACGAGGAAGTCAGGTGCGTTTTGCGATTTTCATCATGCGATCACTGACAGAGCAAAGATTTAACATTAAATTTTGTTTTAAGCTCGGTATACCTCGTACTGAAACTTTTGGTATGCTTAGTAAAGTTTACCAAGATCATTATATGAGTTGTTCTCACTATTTTGAGTGGGTTAACCAATTCAAAACTGGTTAGGAGTTCGTTGAAGATGAGGAGCATGGGCATCGACCATCAACGGCAACTAACATTTGTCACGTGGAAGAGGTGCGGGCAAAAGTCTCAAAAATGGTCGTTTCGAGCTTGCTGAACAGTGTGATATTTCTGGAGGCTCTGTATACATACAATTTTGATAGAATATGTAGACATGCATCGATTTTCAGGCACACTTGCCCCTTGATTGTTGTCCGTTGAACGAAAATCCAACCAAATGTTAATTTCCCTATATCTGCTTGAACCTTCTAACAATGATCCTACATTTTTGGATAGGATAATTTATATGATAATACTTGAGTGTCCGGCTACAATGTGGAGACCAAACTCCAATCATCCTTGTGGATTGAAAAATGTAGTGCAAGACCGAAAAAAGAGAGACAAGTTCGGTCAAACATAAAAATCGCAAAACACCCATGAGGTTGCCGTACTTGAAGCCACATACCAACGAAGCTAATTAAGATTTTTCGAATCTGTGAACGTAGCGTTCTTAAGTATATTTTCAGCTATCAGAAAAAATCAAGAAAACCTAATTTGGACGCACAATAGGCTAGTTATGACCAAAATCCGGTTTCTAATCTAACAGACCTCCTATGGGCGCTTTCATACTGAGTTTTATAAAAGTAAGACATTTTTGAAAATCGTTAGGATTAATTTTTTGGAAGAATTGAGATATTAAAGAGAGGTTCATACACATGGCTCAGTGGCGATGCGTGAATGATCAATTATCGATATTTCCATATTTGAAGCTATTAAGAAGAATCGATTATTAAGGTCTTCGTTAAGAACACCCTATTTATCGATACTTTTCCATAAATTTAAATGAAAGATCAATCGATAAATCACAAAGCACGCCACGCCACTAACATAGCTGGTTCTAAAGACGCGTGCCAGATGGAGCTGGTCAATTGAGCTTCATCCGAACTACCTTGGGGGTCAAGCCGCAATAAATTAGGAATGCTCATTCCGACCGACACGATAGTGGCTGGACTCATTAATTTGGGGGTACAGACACCCACAACTTATTTTTATTTCCGTGTGGATGCAGTCATTGCCAGACTGGACGTGCGGAAACTTCCCGACCACGAGCGATCAGCAGGTCGCGTGCTACAGTGAGAAGGCCACAAAAACAGGTTTTGAAATCGTATCAGCGTGAAATGCGTGTTTTTCGCAACATCGCCGTTATAGTACACAAGAACGAAACGACAACAAAGGACGAAAGAAAAAAATAAAAAAAATTAAAATAAAAAACAATTTCCGGTCTAAAATTGGATTCACGGCAAAAATATCTAGGTTTAGAGTCTATCTGCATCGACTTTTATGACTAAGCAATCAATAGTCGATGGACAAAGTGATGAAAGTGGCCGATTTTGCGACAAATTATGCCGAAAGACATATGTTCGTGGTACCGAGTTCCACACGTCAAGAATAAAAAAAAAACTGAAAATAAAGAAAAATCGGAACTCGAGAGGGAAAATCTTCAGCCTCTTAGAAGTTTTTGATAAAAATCAACTCATATCGTCATTCATAGAGCATTCAGACAAGCATTTTTTCGTTCTTAAATATGAACATCAATTCACCATCGTCGGTGCTGGAGGGAATATTCGCCTTTGGAGGACGTCATGCGCCATCTCTACGGTTAGGTATGTATGACGCAGAATTATTGGGTTTAAAGACCCCTCTTAACCCCTTTTAAACAAATTGCTCCTCTTTAACAATTTGTCGCAGTGTGCCACATCCTATCTCCCTTAAAATGACGTAATAATAGAATAACAATAGATCGGAAAGTTTTTTTCTCTACTCGGTGTCCGAATGGATTCATAAAAAACGGTGAACGGGTTGACAATTTTTCTTAAGCTTCAAGATAACCCTAGTTTGCAGGGATATTGAACATATAATCCCTTGACTTTCCAACATTCTTTTTGCATATGTTTCGTGACTCTTCAGGATTATGCGAAATTTCGTATTCCAGGTTCCGCGAATGTTCAATAACTCGTCAAGTTGGCTGAATCTATCGTTAAATGACCCCCCATCCACCCTTTAGAGCGTTACGTAAAAGAGGGAGAGCGCAGAGCCCCCGAACGCCTATAAGTACTTACATTGTTATCAAATCTAATATTCACGCTACATGGTACGTGGTGGGAAAAGCAGGCGGCCTGAACTGTATACATATAACAATGGAAACGAGAAGGTGCTCTTTCGTGGAGGACCTTTCGACGGCCTGCGCTTCCTTATTGGTCATTAGACAGTTGACAAAATAAACACGAGGCAAATAAAAAATGCATTGCGCAACGAAAGCTACCACGCTGTGAAGGAAAAGACAAAGAAACATTTCTAGGAAGAGTGCTGGAGAATATGCTATGAAGCTGCTCGTCTTGCCTTCAAGGCTGGTTCGGAGTCCTTTGCCGCGTCTACGATTCATTCGTTTACGAGCAGACGATTGAAATGGGTTTTAAACTATGAATAAAATCTACAATAATCGCAAGGCACGATTTCCTCGTTTGTAACGGCTCATACCACTATTGGCCGATTTTAAAACACCTATCTCCTGACGCCCTGATGACGATAGTAAATGAGCTTTATTGGTGCAGCTTTGGACTGATTTAGTGGTTACGTAATGATTTTAAATCGCAGTTCGATGATTCTATTGTAAACAGGCACATGACCTTGTCTCTGATTCGCGCCACGGTGGTAAAATGTATCTGCGTGTTTCAAGATTTCTGGTTTTAAATGAGTATCAATCAATTGATTTATGATTTGTCAACGACAAAATTGTAATGAATCAACACAATAAATAATTATACTGAACTTTACACAACTTTTTTTCGGAATTTGGAAATGAGGTTGTGTCCTATTATTTTGGTTTGAACCATCGCAAATCGAAAAGTCGGTTATTGAAGAAAAGTCTCAATTATCGCTGTTTGCGAAGTCGGATATCACGAGAATGGCGTAGCCACTAAATGATGTATTGATGGCGAGGTAGCAGACTAGTAACAACGATCTAGAAACTATAGATAGGGTGATTATATGCTTCGCCAACGGTGAATTTCGTAACACACGAGGAGCAATAATTTGACAAGGATAGTCGATTTTCATGGTTCCTTATGGGACTGTTGCTGAATAAGGACTTACGTAAAATAATTCAAAACCAACTATTTGAAAATCCGTGGCCAGATATGAAACCTAGCCATTCATCAAGGGAGTTTGCGATAGAAAATTTTAATTTTTTTAAAATTATTTATTGTAAAAACTCCCGTAAAATCCCATGATATTGAAATTATGACAAGAACAGTAACTGGACAGCTTCCCTCCCCGCCCGACTATTGAACGATCGCTCCATGCTGCAGCACAAAGGAAGAACGCCGTATGAACATTCGAGAGTTGCCAAATTACCCCGGAAAAACGTGTATTTTTGAAGAATATTATGCGTATTTTTTTAATGAAATTTTCAGGCGTTTTAGATAAAATTGCGAACAAAATTGTCCGAAAAAATTAAGAAAAAATATTCACTATTTTCCTAGTAAATCATCATTTTATTGAAGAAAATCAGGCAATGTCTGAAGGCTCATACGGCGTTTTTCCTTAGCACGGCAGCATTTGTATTACGTTTTTTCGTAGACTGTCACCAATCTACAGTTTCTATAACGTTGACTAGTACACGTAAAAACGTAAAAGAACAAAGGAGCAGCTTTCAATGATCATCATAATGATTTTTATAATAATCGTAATAAAAATACGGACTGTCAGACGCTACGGAGAAAAAAACAAAGGCGTGCGAAGGTGTGATCGTTCAACGGTTACACGTTTTTAAAATGGTCTAGAAATGACCACGCCTGAATTTGATACTCATTCATTCGGCTAGATCGAGAATCGCGAGCATATCATAAAAAATAAACTGAATCTAGCGACTTCCTAGGTTTTTTCCAAACGGAGATAATTGCTCCGAGTCACCGTGCGAAATAAAGAAGCGATTAGTTTTGAACTATCTGATGACATAATTTTTACATAATTATATTGGCGCTCGTGCGGGGAAACACGAAAACATCTCTAAATAACATTAGGTATCGCTCGAACTAGGAGATAATTTTATTTTAATGATGCTTGCAACTGGTTCGGCTGTAATGGATCGCCGATCTGGCAACCTGAGATCTACAGCTATGGTACCTACTTCAGCGTCTCCAACGAACGCGCAGTGCGAGCTGCACACTTAGCACAGTTTTAGCGTGTTTTTCCTAATTCTGCAGCTGCTAATGCACGCACACACTGAAAAAAATACGAAAAAACAATTTCTTTTTTCCTGAAGAAAAAAATCAAGACCACATTCTCTTTGATTTATTGAATTTTATTTCTTTCTTTTGTTTTACGACTTTAATGAATGAATGATAGAACTATTTTCGTAATTCAGATGGGATTTTTTTTTTTAAATTTAAAAAATTAAAGTTTGTCGTCGATGGCAAACATTTTCCTTGAATTGAAAAAAAAATAAAGAAAAAAAAAAAAAAAAACTCACACTTGAACCGAGACAATGTTTTTATGAACAAAAGACATTTTCATAAATATTAAAAATGAATTCTCTAAGCCTAAGAGAATTTGTTTTACATTTGAAAAACTGTTTTTAGACAATGTTTTTCAGTGCAGTGCTAGTCGCACCTTTTCGGTACATATTTGCTCCACGAGCAATGGATTTTCAACTGTTAACGACTAGAGCATCTGCTCGCGTGCGTTGATGACAGTTTGACAACAGGCACACTATCAGAAGTGACGTCATCATTGAATATCTTCGTTATATCCACTTCGATCCAAACAATAACAACGCAATAACTACTTTCGATGTCGCCTCTAAAGCTTCTAGGACAAGAGTGTGAGAAAACATACAACACACCCTCAGGGACACAGAATTATAAAATGTATAAAATGAAGCATTCTGTTAAAACGGTGCACTAGAAGGCCTTGACTCCACGGGAAGTTTTCATGGGATTTGTTCCAAGTTCGAATCGCAGGAATGAAACTTCTGGGATTTTTCCCAGTTACTGTCTCCACGGGACGGGGCTCATACAGTCCTGCGACTAGTTTGCGCGGGAAGATAACTTGGTTAAAGTCGAGTATTTAACCTGGATTAAAATAAAAATTGCACTCAATTGACAATTAGACACATTACTTTAACTAAACGAACATGAACAATGTAGTAATGAATAAAATATCGCACAGTTCGTTTACACTTCTTTTTCTTCTCTCAGTGGGTCCTAGGAGTGCAAGTACCATATTTGGTACTGGGAAAAATATTGATTAACTCAATATTTTTCCCAACTTCGTAAGTGGGATTTTTCCCTGGGACAAATCTCGTGAAACGGCTCGTGGAGACAAGGCCGAAAAAAAACAACACATTGGATCAAGAGTCCAGACTCTTGAAAACATTGACAAGAAAAAGGACTCTTGATTCAATCAGATCTAAGCTTAAATCAAAAGGAAATCCGCTCAAATTAAGAGGCTTGGTTCTTGATTTAAGCTTAAATCCGATTGAATCAAGAGTATTTCTTCTTGTCGATGTTTTTAAGAGTCTGGACTCTAGATACAATGTGTTTTTTTCCAGTGTGTGCTGATAATACAGGATGAATTTTAGGAGAAAAAGCCAAAATTCTGGTTGAAATTACGACGTTTTTGCTTCAGACGGCAGACATGGATCATAGCGCGCGACCATCAAACTAGATTGAACCGAACGAACGTGTGCGGAGGAAAAGGGGCGACACACCTGATTCACCTTGAAGCAAAGCCAAGTTCAACTAAGTGCAGCTGTTCATTAACGAGTGAATAGTATATATCAAACGACGCGGCTGTGCTGAACCTAAGTCAGCTGCCAAAGTTTTATTTTCCTATTCATGAAGTAAGCACAAGTTCAACATGTATGAGTGGACTAGGTTACGGTCAATTTTGCGCAAGCAGGGAATAATCAAGTTCGGAACTTTGCTCTCTCGCGTGGAAAATAAAATTCTACGAAACACTAGAGTTAAATAAATCTCTTTTAAAATTCGATAAAAATTGCTTCAGAAGAATAATTTGGACCACATTAATTCTTTTGCGTGAAAGTCAACTGCTTAAAAGTGAAAATACTCGAAAATGATCCCTTCTCCCATTATAATGTTCCTGTTAAATTGAAGTACGTAAACAAAACAAAAAAAATCTTTAGTTTGATTTAAGTTTTACTTTCAAAAAGAAAAAAAAGGAAAACAGGGTATAAGGCTACGTAGGTCTTTAGGGAATGGAGAGGCGTTAATCGTTGGTGTCATTTGTTGTAGCACTTTTGATCACTTTTGTCTGTCTCTGACTCGAGTGTGCGTGTGATGTTAAATTAGTTGTTTTAAAAACGCATTCGCAGATCTGTTATTTTAATAGGAAACACGTAGTTTTATCATGAAAAACAAAACACAAGACAAAAGACACGCGGCGACATATACTTAAGTTAAAAATAAACACGTTAAGACGGATGCTAAGCTGCAAAACTGCGGGTGATAAAAATTCAAAATAGACTGCTTAAAAAGTTTCGCTCCCAAGCTGACACCTACACTATTAGAAAGAAACCGAACAAAATGTTGTGTCCATCTGAATCAGTTGTTCTACGATACATATAGTATGTTACCAGCAACACAATGGAATGATTGAGCTCCTTGAACAGTTGTTCAACTGACAAATAATCTCACATTTTTAGGGTATCAGATAAAAGTGCTTCATTGAACAACAACCTACAAAGATTTGGCTCTAAATACGTACATTTCATGTTATAGACGAGGAATCGTCACACGCATGGTTCCCATTCCTTCTTACTAGAACTGCTGCATGCACTGTCCCTCACTGATACATTTCTAAAGTAATTTACTAATGAAATTAAAAGCTATAAAATTTTATAACGAGCCACGTCGCTGAGAGCTGAGAAGTACACAATAAAAATTCGTTGCTGCGTAACGATATTTTCATTTTGACAAAGGGGCGATTTTTTCGGTATATTCATGCAAAGGGCCATTTTAAAAATTTCTACTCACGCAAAGATCAAGGACGGTCCTCTGAAAGAACTATAGTAATCAAATAATGCATTACCTGCGAACATAACGGAAAATAAAATTAACAACACAAAAAGGAAATGAAGACAAAATAGAAGAAAGAGAAAATACACTGGGTGCTGAAAAGCTCTCACGAATTTTTATATGTTTACACAATGATTACATCAGAGTGACTTAAGTTCATTGAAGTAATTGACAGATCTGCCACGCCTATGAGAATTTGGGAGACGGCAATTTTCAGGAATACCTATCTTGACTTTGGTTGAATTTCTACTTCCTCGCTCCTTGTGATTAGAGCAGGGTGTCTATTGTTCTCGGCAAAGCTCATTCCCTGTTTTTTCCTCGATTTTCCCCTGATTTTCAGGTGCTCATTTCCTGATGAGAAACCGAAGTTTTCTCTCACTTTCCCGGGATTTTCTTGGGGAAAAGAATATGATTTTCCAGAGTTTCAGATATGAATATCGATTTTAATTAATGTTACAGCCATTTCTTTGGCGCACGCCAGGTTAGACCGCTAAATTTGAAAACTAAATAATCCCTGGGTGGTTAAAGAAGAGATTCCCGGTTTCTGGAACAGATTCCCTGATTTTCCCGGTAAATTTTCATTCCCTGATGAGTCCCGGTTTTTTCCGGTTTTTAAAAAACTAGACACCATGGGTTAGAGGGATTATTTTTCGGCAGAGAGACAAAGTGTAAGTGCCACGCGAGTGCGTGGTCTTTGCAGAAACCAGGAGATACCCTCCATTGGTATCTTGGAAATTGTGACAGTTTTTACTTTCGGGACTCTAACATTCAGCTGTTGAACTACCTACTAGGTGAATGTTTAACAAAATGTTGAGACTTTCGTTCAGCAAACACGCCGAGGTTCAGTTTTGTTCGGCAAATTGCGTTGAGCACCCGAATCTTATCCAGGGTGTCTAGTTTTTATTCATTTAAAGAAATCCTGATTTTTCCTGATTTTTGACTGCTAAATCCTGATTTCATAATTTTTCCAAATCCTGATTTTTTGCGGAGAAAAATTAGGCGAATGTGACTCCACAAAATAAGCTTGATAAAAAAATCCGATCGGACGGCCGACTTTCCAAAAATCTCGATGTGATCGGGAATAAATCCTGATTGACCTTAAATTCTGATAGAATCGGGAAACTCCTGATGCTAGACACCCTGTTATGATCTATCCAGTGAGTAGGTCAAGCAAGCCAACACATGATAGATAACTGTATCTGTTCTATAATTGTCCAGGGGGAAATTTTGAGTCCCCGAAAGTAAAAGTTTTCTTCTATTGCCACGAGCCACGAGATTAATGGTTGGTCTCTCCTTATCCCAGCTTTTTGTGCCCCTCACGACAGGCTTGCATGACGGCGAGTCTTTATTGGTCGTCGTCGAACGAAGGAACATAACTCCATTCCAAGGTTGTAAAATCGACTCCAACGATTTAATTTTCGACGAGAATGTACTTGAGCAATTGTTGTCCAAACTTTTTCTGATTCTTGCATGAGATCACAAGAAAATTCAGTGAAATTTTCAGTTAAAACGCGCAAGATTTTCTAGATAAAAATGCAATTTTCAAGGGTGACATATTGACAACATTGAATTTCGTTACGTTCTTTCGCGAGGGAGACGACGTATAATGCACTGTGTCTCTGCATGTGATAGCTCCGCTTCGCAGGTTGTTGAATTCAGACTCACGGACGACTCCGAAACGCTGAGTCACGGCGCTGTCGAACCTGCGGGGCTTTAATTGTCAATCGTAATTAGCCACGGAGCGGAGGAGGAATTCGGCGCCAAAATTTGCGCTCGATCGCATTGCGTAAAGCGAGCGAGACTAGAGATCAAAAAATGTCAGCCACAACGGGTTCTCTCGATTGATGCGGGTGATGTAATTGACTAAAATCGTTTGTTATAACTCATTCCGTGTCACTGTGCCACCAAGTGGCTCGTTAGGATTTCGTCGACTGGGACGTTGAGGAGGTATGTATCGTATTCGATATACATAAAACAGGTGAGATTGCTTCGATATCGATTTGTTCAACAAGTGAACATAACCTCAAAAGTCATTTGAATAATCTGAGAGAACGTGTTTCTTCTGATAGATTTTTGATTCTTATTAAAAATGGTAATGAAAAGTGAATTGTTGGGCACTATCACATTTTCAGCCTTCCTTTTTAGATCCAAACGTGTTTTTTTTGAGGTTATGTTCTATGATTTTAAATCAAACGATACATCGAACCAGAATCGAATTAGATATATATGTGCGAGAAGACTCGTACGGCTCTGGTAGCCTTCTTGGACACTGGAAAATAAACACATTGGATCTAGATTCCAGACTCTTAAAAACATCGACAAGAAAAAATACTCTTGATTCAATCAGATTTTTACTTAAATCAAGAACTAGGCCTCTTAATTTGAGCGGATTTCCTTTTGATTGAAGCTTAAATCTGATGGAATCAAGAGTCCTTTTTCTTGTCAATGTTTTCAAGAGTCTGGACTCTAGGTCTAATGTGTTTTTTTCCAGTGGAGAGGAAAGCTTCTCCATTTCTTTTAATCGAAAATAATATTTGTCATCGCTCCACATTTCGATGTTTCTTTAGCAAGTGAGTTCAGTTGTTTTTCTTAGAAGGGAGCTCTGCGCACTCTGCTCTATTTGATTCAGAGTAGCGAACGGGAGGAGGAGATCATTGCCCTGCTAAAATGAAAAGCGCATAGTGCAACTGAAGAGGCTTTCAGAGCGGCTTCGAGTGGCTTTTTGAGTGAGTTGACTTAAGAGTTGGCTCGATTACATGACGTCTTACAGACTGGTTTCGCATGTGTACCCGCATTTTTTTCGCGATAAAATCTCAATTCTTGCTACTACTTGAATACAATATAAGAGTACGTAGTACGAAGCAAATTCTTTGAAATTTTCAAAAATACCCGCACAAACGTTCTCTTGTAGAAAAGTAAATTGCCGAATTGAGAATGGCAATAACTGATGTGGCTTGGTTCTTTTTAGCTTAGCGCGGTTCAATAAATACCCACGGGATGGCATATTTTTCAGGCTGCCTCACAAAACACGCTTGATGTAACACGAAATATTCCGGGCATCCAAGGGGTATTTCCATTCTTTTTCAGTATTTCCGGATCACCACCTCTAAAAATCATCACTATTTCCGGATTTTCCGGAACAAGACACCCTGCATCGATATTTTCCCATTTGAAGCTTAGGTAAAGAATCGATTATTGGGAAACACCCTGACGATCGATCCTTTTCCGTAGGGTCAAACGAGAGATGGATCGATTCATCGCAGAAAACGTCACGGCACTGCGGGGCACGACGACGATCAAGGCTCCGGCGGCTCTTGCTCACCCTGCCTCGGAACCCAGACGTGACCTGCTCGGCCTGCTCCCGAGTATGACGACGACGTTGACGGCTTCGCGGTTGCCTCTTCGCCGGGGAATCCCCCTCATTTCCGTCGACGCCGCACGGTGGATCGAGTCGGTGGAAGAGGTCGGACAAGATTCGAAACTTTAAACGCTTGTAACGCCGTCCATACGAAACTTTGAGGTTTTAAAAGTGGTTCCATTGGTTTCCTCGTAAAATTTACTTCCAGAAGCACCCCTTACAGTTTGAAATGTGCAGGGTGTCTACTAAAATAGGCTGGCCAAAATCAGTACTTTTCCAGTACTTTTTCAGTACATTCCCAAGAAATCCAGTACCTCCTCAACAGAAAAATTCAGTTCTTTTTCAATACCTTCAACAGACGAAACTCGAAAAATTTCAAAAATTTGAATTTCCCGCTCGAATTGCGACAAAAACGAAAAAAATTCCGGACTTTCTCGCAAAATTTCCGCACTTTTTCAGTACTGAAAAATCAGTACTACTTCCGGACTTGTAAGCATTAATTTGGACGTTCACCTACTTTTGGACTTATTTGTCTGCTGGACATTACTGATATTTGGCCTTATTACATTTTTGGGCATTCAAGGTTTGGACATTTCGACTTTTGGACATATTTTTTTGGACGTTTTGACCTATCACCCCCTGATGTGGCGAAATAAACATGAAAATTCGCAGTTAGAGTCAAAAATGTCGTGTCCTGATTGACTGGATCCACGGTGCGGCGGGCGTCGCGACGCCGCTTTGCGTCGTCGGGTCCGGCAGCGGCGACGATGGGCAACCTCTAATCCTAGATCAATCTTCTCGCCTTGAACTAAAATGATACTCGGAGCTCGGCGGGACGGCAGCGCCAACGGATCGGACGCTGCAAACGCGGAAAAAATCCTCACTCGCAAGGTTGCGGATACGCGGGGGAGCACGCGATCCGATCGACTTGTTGAGCCATATTCAATTCTAGCGTTTCCAGAGAACTGCACCGAGTCTCCGGTTCTCGGACTCCGGCACTCCTGAAACGGGTACCGTTGCGGAGAAAGGTTAATCCGAGGGTGCATAACAAGTTTTTCGGCGAGAATTGGGTTGATTCGACCAGATTAGGCCTAACTGAATTTTGCGTTGCCCAATTTTGTAGCGTGATTTATTTTCTGAACTAAGAACGAAAGAAAAAGTTTCACAATCACACAATCACAACATTGTGATTTGTACAAAGGGTTTAGTAACACTTATGGATAGAATCATCCATGAGGAAATTTCGAAATTGCAATCGGAGGTGCTCGAAACAGCGACGGAAAAGGGAAGAATCGAAGTATTTCATTGGAAATTACCAATTTTCTGGCCATTTCAAGGGAAACGGGTGACCATCCGATTTGTGGTTTTCTTTCTTCGGTTCAGTATACCTTGTATCAACAAGTTATATAAATATCCAATAAGCGTTATCCAGGTCGAAAAATATACATTTTTCAGGGTGGACTATGAAAAATGAGTATCTGAAAGTCGGTGAGAACGAAAACACACCAACTCGGAAATTTTTAAACGCTTACTTCTCTGTCATCAAACATGGTGTATTGATTTCAACTTGGTGCTTTACAAAGTCTATAAGTACTTGTCCTTTGGCACCAAGAAGGTTTTTCTTAAATTAACTTCTTCGCCCGCTGCGCAGTTTTAGGTGTTTCCTGAATAATTTTTTTTTCCGAGATGGTGTGTTTTCGAATTCACTGATTCAATTATGAGGCTTTTCTGCGGAGAGGAACCGCATAGCGAACGACTACGAGTGCCGCCTTCTGAGTATATGAACATTCTACAGAGTAAGATCCATAAATTTTTTGGCTAAAAGGAACTATGTGCATAGAGTTTTGGCAGTTTTGGCATAAATACGTTCATTTTTTGGAGGAATTTTGGCAACGTTCAGAGGCTCATACGGCGTTTTCCCTTGGGTTCCGTCAGGAAGTGAGGTTGAATGTTACGAGTCTTGACGGTTCCTTCCATGACGGCACGGTGGCGGCGGCGGCGGCGGCGGGCTGACCGCTGCGCTGCACTGGGCCGCGGCCCGCGACGATTTGACTGCCAAAATACCACCTGCTGTCCTAGTGAAGTTTAGCTAGTGTACAAAAAAGATGATTTGTCTGCAGTATGGTGAAAAAAGTGTGTTCGATACATCAATCTCTTCGTCTTGATTCGTAGAATCAGATTTTTTGATGGTGTCAAGTTCAAAAATCATATCCGGCGCGCCCCCATTCAAGATGGCGCCCAAAAGGGGCGCCGGGGGGTTGAAAAATTATAAATTTCCTACAGAGTCGACTGAGGTGTCGATTTATATGTAACTTTTAGTCGTAGAATCCGAATTTCACATTCAAAAAATCCTCCGACCTAAGGGGAGGCCCCAATTCCAAGATGGCGGCCAAAATGGGCCCCTTGGCGGGAAAATGGCCGTAGATGGCTGTATATACTGTATGACATATCCGCAGATAGGTTTTCTGGTCGGGAATAACGAATATGAAGTCAGAAATTGTGCTAGACCCTTCGGGGGGGGCTCAGGTGCCCCCCAAAATGGCCGCCGGGGGTCCAAAAATTTGTAAATTCCTTAATACCCCGAGTGGGATGTCTATTCTTAGGTAATTTTGGTCGTAGAACTCGAATTTCACATTGAATCGGTCATCTAGTCTAAGGGAGGGCCCCAAAATCCAATATGGCGGCCAAAATTGACTTCATGGTGGAAAATGACCATAGGTAGCTTCATACGCCGTATGAAAGAGATGCCAATAGGTTTTATAGGTAGGGAATTTCAAATATAAGATGAGAAATTGTGCTTTGCTCATCAGGCCTTCTCCTCTCCCCCTCGAAGCTTAAAATCCTCCATCCAGAGGCTTTAAAATTCTGAGTAAGTAATTAAAATGAATGTCAAAACAGACATGGACAACAAACACTGAGCCACTGAGACAAGTTTTAGAAGAAAATAGGGTAAATCGCTAAGGAGCATCGCGAGTTGGCAGCCCCCTTCCCCCTCTGGATTTGAAAATTTCAATGGTTTTGCCTTCTCATTATTTTTATCGGCCATGAATTCATTTTGACGTGCCCAACTGCCCATCCACACTCTTTCCTTTGCAAGCGGATTCCTAAGCTTACATCTCAAGTGGGAATGTGTCTTATTCAAGGGAAGAAAAGTTCTTCGATCTCACCCCAATTTGAAACGTACCCCGTCTTTTGAAAGCTTCCACTCTTCTTGAAGTACACGCTCCTTCAGGTGCCGATATCACCGGATTTTTCATAAATAAAGGTTAACTGACAAGGTGGAAAACCTAAATGAATAATGCAAGCAATAACGTGTTGGAAGCTCTCGCGAAGTTGGGGTCCGGATTTCTCTCGCCAAGAGATCAACAACACCTATAGGAGTTGGTACGTCAACGATTTGCTCCAAAAACAGCTCTAAGAGATTTAGAAGAAGCAAGGTAGTGGATTTTCTCGAAGAAACAATACCAGGATGAAAACCTCCCATTGACTAGACGGACCCTGTGTTTCTTAGAGCTCACCTCTAGGCGTCCATATTTTGCATCAAGAAGTTAGGCAGCCCTGGCATTGTAATCCAGATTGGATTGTGGCAGGGAAATATTGGAGAAAAAGTCAGTTAAGTCGTATGCACTGGGCCACACTCAAAACATTTTTTCTTGAGATATTATTTTGACTTGAAGCGTCGTTTCTGGTCAACAACACTTCGTTTTTTGCGTTAAATTTTTGCGGATTGTACTTAAAACCTGTTTTTTGGAGTTAAACAAACGTTGTTTCACTATCTTTCTTTTTTTAACTTGAACTTAACGCTAGCAAAAAAACGTTTGTTTATCTAAAAAAAACCAGATTTTGTCCATAAGAAACTCATTGTCAGTCAATATGATATCCCAAGAAAAATTGTTTAGTGCATGTGTTCCAGAGCTATGAGCAATGGAGCTATGTCTGTGCAAATGTGCACAAAAAAGTTGCGCACCACCTTACACTTGTCCGACGCACGGTTTCAAGTGTACCGAGATGTGCAAAGGCAACTTCGCCTTCAGTACCTTTACTACGAACAACTCTGGATTACCTTTGGGTACTCCAGAGTTCTGCGAAAAATTCGACCTTGAAGAAGAATACGAAGATGAAGGAGAAAGTACAACAATGTACACTGACACCTAGTGACTCTTCACACGACAGAGAGGCGTTATTTTTCTGTCTTATTATGTCAATTAAATTTTCTTTCTGGTCAGTGAAATGTAACTTAATTTATTTTAATGTGTTTTTTTAAAGTGAGTTATATCTATTCAAATTTATATTTATATATTTGGTTGTTCTTACAAAAAAAATTTCCATTCGATTTCAATGTTTAGGATTTTTTTTGGCGTAGGTACATCTCCGTCTTAATTTTATTTACTTATGGAAAGTTGCCCATGCGGGAAAACATTTTCGGTAACATCCACTTTCCGAAAAACTCGGCCACTGGAGCCGAGATTTTTTATCTCTTCGGCCCAAAATTCGGTAACGCTGTCAAAACTACGCATACTATGCTGGGCTTTGGGCAATTTTAACGAATTTTAGCAGCTGGGACCACTAATTTTGGCCGTAGTTGCCAAGCTTTTCGGGATTTAGATACTGCCAAACACTTCTTGTAATTTATGAATTATAATTAGAATAAAATCCATCAATTAATTTATTACGTATTTTTATTAATATATTATGTAATTAATTATTTTTTATTTTATTAATAATAAAATTATTATAATATATATTATAAATTATATATTTATTTATTATTTTTATTATATTTATATTATTTAATATTATTATTAAATATTAATATATAATTATAATTATAATTATTATATATTTATATATTAATAATTATTATAAATATTATTATATAATTAATTTATATAATATTATATTATATATTTTAATATATTATTAATAATATATATATAATATTATTTATAATATATAATTTATTAATATATTATATAATTATTATATTATATAATATTTATATTTATAATTATTAATATATTTAATATTTATAATATATTTAATATTATTAATTTTTATAATATATTTATTAATATAATAATATATTATATATTAATATTATAATATTATTATAATATATTATATTTAATTTTATATAAATATTATATATAATTATTATTATATATAATTTATAATAATATATTATAATTATATTAATATATTATATATTATAATATTTATATAATATTATTATAATATTATATATTAATTATATTTATTATAATATTATATTATATAATATATTATATATTATATAATATATTTATATTATATAATAATTTATTATATTATAATTATATAATTATATATTTATATAATATATTATTAATATATTATTTATTTTATATTATATAATATTTATATAATTATTTATATATAAATTATAATATTATAATATTATTTATATAATATTATAATATATTATTATATTATAATATATAATATTTATTATAATTATAATATTATTATAATATTTATTAATATTAATTTTATAATTATTATATTATTATAATATATATTATTATTTATATTTATATATTATTATATTTATATTATATTATTATTTATATATATAATATTTATATAATTATAATATTAGTATATTAATTATAATTATATTAATTTATTATAATATTTAATATTAAATTTTATTATAAAAAAATATAATTTTGGGGTATAAATACGTTCATTTTTTGGAGGAATTTTTACTTTAGAAACTTTACTGTTTATTGATTCAATGCTTTGAAGTATGAAAGGCTTGGCCAGTGTTTTTCAATCTATGAATTTAGGTTTTGAATGATCTGTCGTGCTATGCCTGTTTTATTGATACTTTCAGAAAGTTACGGCTACTCCTAGAATAATCCTTGAATTTATGAAATATTTTGCATCAATATCTCAATTCATTTTTAGTTCGAAAAAGAAGTTGTTTGTGCCCCTAAAAAGGAAGTTTTCTGTGCCCCTTTGCTCATTCACATGGTATGTCTGAATCATAATGTGAAAACTATAAAACATTTTTCGGAAGCACCCGCACCCCGGAAAACTCGCGACCTGGAACTGTTATTTTTGGTTCCAGCTTCCGCAATACGACAAAGTGCTGAAGTTAGGCACTAAGTTTGTGATGAAACTTTCGGTAGTTTTGCCTACGGTAGTACCCAGAAACGAAACTCTTGACTCCTCATTCCGACTTTTTCAGGATGAAGATATTGCAGGAAACTGGCTAACCTTGAACTTGGCGTTTAATTTCCTATATAATTTCCTACAAAATTTACAAATAGTTCAGCTTTCCACAAACCAAAAATCATTATCTCACATTTACGGGAAGAAAATTCCTTTTCAATACAGGAGCATGCTGGAAGGGTAGGGGCTCCTTTAAGTATGAAAAATTAATTGGTCTCTTTCATTCCTTGTAATTTATGTTCCTTCCGTATTGATATATAAATGGTTATTCATTTCCCAAACATTTCAAAAGAAATCGGGCTGTTCTTATAATCGAAAAGACCCTATTTTCTAGAAATGAGGAACATTTAAAAAGGTTTTTCATGTTTTCATTAGGCCATTTAAGGTTTATGGCAAAGAACGGCGTGTGGATGGGCAGTTGGGCACGTCAAAATGAATTCATGGCCGATAAAAATAATGAGAAGGCAAAACCATTGAAATTTTCAAATCCAGAGGGGGAAGGGGGCTGCCAACTCGCGATTGCTCCTTAGCGATTTACCCTATTTTCTTCTAAAACTTGTCTCAGTGGCTCAGTGTTTGTTGTCCATGTCTGTTTTGACATTCATTTTAATTACTTACTCAGAATTTTAAAGCCTCTGGATGGAGGATTTTAAGCTTCGAGGGGGAGAGGAGAAGGCCTGATGAGCAAAGCACAATTTCTCATCTTATATATTGAAATTCCCTACCTATAAAACCTATTGGCATCTATTTCATACGGCGTATGAAGCTACCTATGGTCATTTTCCCACCATGAAGTCAATTTTGGCCGCCATATTGGATTTTGGGGCCCTCCCTTAGACTAGATGACCGATTCAATGTGAAATTCGAGTTCTACGACCAAAATTACCTAAGAATAGACATCCCACTCGGGGTATTAAGGAATTTCAAAATTTTTGGACCCCCGGCGGCCATTTTGGGGGGCACCCTGAGCCCCCCCCGAAGGGTCTAGCACAATTTCTGACTTCCATATTCGTTATTTCCCGACCCAGAAAACCTATCTGCGGATATGTCATACAGTATATACAGCCATCTACGGCCACCGACTGGGCCGCGGCCCGCGACGATTTGACTGCCAAAATACCACCTGCTGTCCCTGACTTTCAAACTCGCACGAGCACTTCCAACACCGATCATCGCTGAATTAATGAATACACTGTTTAACTTTGTGGACGAGTTTTTTTTCCTTTTTTTTTTTTTTTTTTTTTTTTTTTTTTTTTTTTTTGGTTTACAACAAATAAGGAGGGTTTCAATGACTACACGCGGCGCTTCAACGCATCGCCTTATTTACAGCACAAGTCGCTTGTTTTAATATCATCCTACGCACTTAAACTGCCTCGTCTGTGCCTTCATTGCTATGTCACTACTCGTAAACAGGAAGAATTCCCGACTTTTTTCGGAGGGAGATTTCTTGATATTCCCGTGGGAAATTTTATTGACGTTTTCATAAAGAAAATGCATGAGGAATTTCTTGACGATTCCGAATGCAGACTAACAGACGTTTTCTTGAGACGAATTATCAGAGATTTTATAAAAGAAAGTTTTCTGGTCAGAAAAAAATAGCATAGGAAATTTTCCTCAGCGAAAAGTTCGAATATTCCTTTCAGAAACATTTTTGGACTTGGTGCTCGGAAAATCGCAAGGAAATCGTCTCCAAGGATCCACCTCAAAATTTTCCTTAGGAATTATCATCCTTAGAGAAAAAAAAATTCCTCAGAAATTATCCTTAGGAAAACAACATTCCTCAGGAATTATCTCTAGGAAAATTATACTCCTCAGTAATTATCCTTAGGAAAGCAACAATCTTTAGGAATTATCCCTAGGAAAACAACATTCCTCAGGAATTATCCCTAGGAAAACAACATTCCTTAGGAATTATCCCTAGGAAAACAAAATTCTTCAGGAATTATCCCTAGGAAAACAACATTCCTCAGGAATTATCCCTAGGAAAACAACATTCTTAGGAATTATCCCTAGGAAAACAACATTCCTCAGGAATTATCCCTAGGAAAACAACATTCCTCAGGAGTTTTCCCAAGGAAAACGACATTCCTCAGGAGTTTTCCCCTGGAAAACAACATTTCTCAGGAGTTTTCCCTAGGAAAACAACATTCCTCAGGAGTTTTCCCTAGGAAAACATCATTCCTCAGGAATTATCCTTGGGAAAACAACATTCCTCAGGAATTATCCCTAGGAAAACAATATTTCTCAGAAATTATGGCCGACATATGATACAGATTGTGAGTTCTTGCCTCCTAAAAATGTACAAAAAGTGGATTCGCATGGCTTCAGGGCGAGTCATAAAACGGCCTTGAAAGTAACCCTCCCTTCCGATGGAAACAGGTGAAAAGCCATCAACTCCCCATCTCGAAAAATTAAACTCACATCGACGAGAAAGGTATTGGATTAGCTATGTGAAAAAACCCACCACCGAACATAACAACTGAACTCGATAACACGAGGAAGAGGGAAAATGAGAATAAATTGATGCGAATTTCGACCGATCGATTGAAAAAGCATTAATCCTTCTCTCGATTCGCAAAAATTGTAGTGACTCATCTCGAAGGTCGGCGTCAAGATTTCTCGGTCACCGAAAAAGTTACACCAAAACGGACAGACCACTAAAAAGTGCAATAGGTATTGAAAAAAATTGCAAGTGAAAACGACGACGGAACCGACGCAAAAAACGCGTGCCGAAAAAAAAAAC
Organism: Bemisia tabaci; assembly: GCF_918797505.1. NCBI lineage: Eukaryota > Metazoa > Arthropoda > Insecta > Hemiptera > Aleyrodidae > Bemisia > Bemisia tabaci. The sequence goes on from NC_092793.1 coordinate 26,247,074, forward strand.
GCAAATGCCAAAAAGGCGGGGAGGCGACGAATCGATCGTCAGAAAAAAGAAATCGGAAAAAAAATTGCGGAAACGGTGAAATTGGTGTTTGCGGAAAGAGGTTCACTCGAGTCGGAGTCAAGGTTCACCGGAACCAACGTCCGGGGCCCACGGAGGGACGCCTCGAATACCTGTCAGAATTGGAGCGGCGATGCCACATTTAACGCGAATAAATCGATCAAACGGCGCTGAACCCGACAATTTAATTCACTATTGAGCTCTTTCGGCTGCGACGTGGCGCCGCAAGCTCAAGACCGGATCGGCGAGCTTTTCAAGGCAGGGCACGACACGCAGCGAGTTACGGCTCGTTGAAATCTTCGGCTCATCGCTCAATATCACTCCCTTGTCAGACACATGCCTTCAGTAAGCTATTAAACGCGAAAATTATCAAAGGCTATAAAATAATGACTTTGAGAGCCCGTCCTTTCGAATCGGTGATACTGTCATGAGAATGGACATCCGCTTTGCGCAGAAACGTATTTTTTTATTTCTTCCTTTTTCCAACGGTGTGACCTTACACCACGGTCTTTTCAAACTTTTTCCGCCATTTCTTTTTTTCCCTCCGCTTCTGCTTGGCTTTGGATTTTGCCTTCTTCACTATTTTTTCACAATCATGTAGACTGGAAAAAGTATTCAGTTGAAAGAGGAAAAGCAGTCGGTGTTCACCGCCCATCGGTCTGTTTTTCACGCTGAATCTACTTGGTTTTGTGCTTTTACGGTTAGCTCGTTTGCAAGTACCTAGAAAACTTTCTTCTTGAGCCACCAATCTCTCTCCACTCGGATCCCTTCGTGGGGCTCTCTCTCACGGTCCAACGCTGGATTAGGATCCGTCTAGAAATGATGTCAAGGCTTTCAGAAGACAGAGGATCTAGGCCCCCGAGGGTGTCTGAAATGGATCTGCCCATAGAGCTAGGTAGGTCAAGCCAAACCAGACCCCGGGCGTAAATCGGCGTAAAGCGCCCCGTTTTAAAAAAATTTCGAATGAAAATTGCGCGGAGCTTCCATTGTGCTTAGTACTGGAGTGGAGGTGGTCGACGTTGTCTGGCACGCCTGACATGGGGGGGGGGGGGGTGTTAAATGATCTACAAAAAGCCAATCGTCATTTACCGATGGCGGACGACCCTTAAATTCTAAAACTTTCCAGAAATAACGTTCTGGTTGGCTTCTGTGGAAGGAAACAAGTTTTCTTAGGTCTCAAAATTCTTTCAGTGCAAAATCTGTTTCAAAGGAGATCCGATCACATTTCAAAGTTCGTCTAGGTATCTGCCATAATATTCCAGGTTGAGTAAAAGTTCCCTGGTGATCAACAGGGACTCTTGGGGGTGTTTCGAGAATTTGACACCATGCAGCACATTCAAGCCATTGCAGGACGGACAATGGCCACGTCTTGGGTCTTATCAGGATTTACGATACATTGGGTCCTGAATGTCACAACAGGGCAGAAAGATTGCAAAGTTAGTGTGGTTTTTTGTAATCTTCGGTCAACCCACTTCCGGGTTTCTTCCCTACAATATGAATCTCATTCTGCTTGTTCCCTGCCATGCCTTGGGTCCATTCCAGTTGATAACCCTCGCAACCAACCCGTTTGTGAGACCACGAGGGCCTAAAATATAGGAACCAATCAGAGTTCGAGTCCACGTGTTCTAACTCTCTGTACACAGGGACCCGAGCCACGTCGATGTTCGACGGTAAATCGTTAACGCGATGAAATATGAAGCTGGGAAAGGCCAGCGGAATGGGTTGATTGGTGGCGGAGGCGATAAGTGCAGCGGGTACGGAGCTGACGGTAGTCTTTTGGGTTAAGGTCGCCGTTACGATCGGATGAAGTAGTACCAAGGGCAGAGTGTCATGTATCCGGAGACGGCGCGACGCGATCCGACGACGTGAGACGTGACGGGAGGCTGCGGCCGCAGGGAAGTGCCATCCCACCGACCGACGACTTGACCGCCAGCCCCGGCCACCACGTCCACGCATCATTGGCGCACTTCGCGACGGAAATAGTCTAATTTCCACGAGAGGATTCCCGCAGACATGGTTGCAAATCGCAAGATCAGAGTAAAAGAAAGTGACCGGTATTTTGTGTAAGCAGGGTGTCTAGTTTTTTTTTCTTTTTTTCATTTTGGGAAATCCTGATTTTTCCTGATTTTTGATTGCTAAAACCTGATTTCACAATTGTTCCGAATCCTGGTTTTTGGCGGAGAAAAATTAAAATTTCTTCATAAGCGTATGCGAAAGCATAAAAAAATTCGATCGGACAGCCGACTTTTCTCAAATCCTGATTTCACGACCGATTATTCCTCAAATCCTGATGAAATCGAGATTAAATCCTGATTGACCTCAACTCCTGATAGAATCAGACAAATTCTGATGCTAGACACCCTGGTAAGATTAAATATTTGCGCCCGGAGTGCTTACCGACTTCTACTCAATACTTTTAGTCATTTTCAGTCAGCAATGTTTACGTAAAATTTGTTTGTTACCAATGTTTACGTGTTAAATTTTAGTAAAAATACTAAAAATGAGTAAGCACTCCAGGCACAAATATTCAATCTTTAACAAACATCAAAGAGTGGAAAGTGCAAATCAAAAGATATCGACAATTTGTGTTAATAAAGGAAGTAGAACACAAAGGAACTCAAACGTGCTGTTAATATTTTTGGAGCCAATTAGATTTTAATATTGCAAATCGACGAATCGAATGACGTCATGCTTATACGATATACATAATCTATATAATCACATCATCTACATAATCTTTATATAATCTAGGAATTTTTGAGGATATATGAAAAAATCTAAGGGTTGAGGGATTTTCAATCTTCCCGGGATTTCCCAGGGATTTTCAATCTTTCGGGATTATACTTCGGATTACTGCGCACGATAGCCGGGAGTCCGTCTTTGGGCCGCTGAGAGCGAGCCACCCGCTCGTCCGCAACAAGGACGCGTCACAAGCGACGAGGTCGGATCAGGGCGAATTTCACGTCAAAGCCCGATGGCTGTCGTTCACTCGCTTTCAATACTGCCGTGCAAAGGAAAAACGTCGTATGAACATTCGAATGTTGCGAAACATACCAGATAATAATCATTTTGAAAGAAAGTAATAAGTATTTTTCCTTAAGATTTTGTCAAAGGTACTTCGGCAACATCCAAAGACTCATGCGGCGTTCTTCCTTAGCACGGCAACATGCACTCGCAGATTTTCGCTTGCCACTATTTTTTACAAGCGGATCCGATACTACGCCAAGTCGGCTCAGAGTGGAACGACTCAGTGGCGTAGCTAAGAATTCTTTAAAGAGGAGGGGGAGAGTGTGCGTGACGATAAATTTATATTATTTTGTGTACATAGCTGATAATATTTTATGTCTGTCCTCCGAAAGTAACAAAAAAAGGTACAATTAACGAGATAAAGGGGGGGGGGGCGACCCCCTGGGCACCCCCCTCCCCCGTCTACGCCACTGGAACAATTTCCGAACCTAACCATTGGAAAGATCGGGCATGAGCTTTCTTACTAAAGCTGCAACGGCTAAATCGAGATTTTTTCATACGATGTTCCTCACGACCTCCTAAGCCGTACGAACTTTGAAACTCGAATTTTCCAAGATCCAGTAAAGAGCATTTTCCGCCAATTTGATTCGTGTTATCGAACAAAGAAGTGGCATCGTTGCTGAGTCGAAGATACGGAGCCCTTGAAATTTTACGAGGAAACCAATGAAGCCAATTTTAAACTTCTACTTGTCTTTTGAATAAAAATGTATGTGCCTTTGGAGTTTCCAATCATATCCGACTTCTTTATAATTGACTGCCCCCACCAACTGTACGACCCGGCACTGCAGGCCGATGACTCACGTCGATCGAACTATAAGGTTCGTCAAACCGAACTCAATTTGTCAAACGGAATAATCGTTTTATGAGATTAAGCTCATCGACTAAACCGAGCTAACAAAGGTTCGTTTATATGAATTCAACATTCGATCTCTGGAACCTCCCGTTTTACGAACCGACTAGGTCGATCTAGAGTACCTGTATAGCGAGAGTATGGACAGATGTGAAACTCCGAAAATCCATCAGGCCTTCACCGATGCCTCCGTGACTAAAGTTAAGGCAGCCAACCTATGAATTTCAATTATCCAGAGCGATTTATTAATACAATTGTTACGAACCATCGTTTATTTTAACCGTATTTGACTTAGTTTTTGCATATATTTCCTCATTTTTGCTGAAGAACGCTCATTAATGTACATCCTTAGCCATCTTGGTTAGAATTGGAATCTGCAGACTGACTGTGAAATTTTGTGCGTTAAAAGTTGGTTAGAAGGGTGGCTGCACTTTTGGGCCCTAAGCCCTCCATGAAGTGATCTGTCCAAACTCTCGCTATACAGGTACTCTAGATCGATCCATAGACCCATTTAACTCAAACAATCGAGCTTATTTTTCAGAGTAACGTGCAACAAGCTCTCAGTAGAGCCATAAAGTGAGACATGTTATCGGGATGTCTACAGGCTTTTAAGGGGAAAATGTACCGACCTCATCCTGACTTTTCACATCCTTTCCTCTGACCATCAAACCTTTTCTGCTGCAACTGTCTCATGCTAGGATCGCCTGGTTTGAGGAGAGGCGTAAGAGTCAGTTGATTAAAATATAAAAGTATCCGGTCTTTTCTCTGAGAATGAATCCGTCTTTAAATGACGAAATGTACAAATAAACTCATTTTTGAATGAACAGACATTTTTGTACTTATACCAGAAGGAATTGAAATAATGGTAGCTAGGTTCACGTTCCAGGATTTTTTTTTAAAATAACATTTTGTCAATCTTGCTGACAGGATATTGCACCTTTCTTTTTTTACAGACGAATATCTGCATAGTATTAATACAGGCATACACGATGTTTGTCCACAAAATGCAGCCTTCCCTTTACAAATTCCTATTATAACTTGCTATGAAAGCTATACAGAAGGGTTGTTTCTAATAGGGAACAAGTCTATTTCCAAGATGAGCCTCGGGCTATATGAGAATATACGCGTCTTGAGGTTCATACAGAAAATAAAGGTGTTCCATTCAAGAAACGGCCCATTCATATCTTTCCAGGATAAAACAAATCAACGTGACTTTTCTCAGTTGTCCAAGTTTTTCAGCCTCAGCGATAAAACCCTACCAGCGCAATTTTTTCTTACTTAGTATTCAATTTAGAGGATTTAAAGGCACAGGTGGCATGCTAATTCAACTTGTTTCCAGTCTTGTTGGCTCAGTAGCTTATTAATTAACGATCCTTGCTGATTTCTCATTATAAAGCAGAGTTTCTGAGAGAGTTGACTTCTTTTCTCTTGTGTATTCCTTTTAAAAAGTGATTGCAATGTGCCTCACTTTCCAAACAAGCATCTGGACAAAAATATATCACAGATCATCCCAACGAATAAAAACTTCACAGCTTATGTTCTCTTTACTGGAATCAACTGCGCACAGCACTGTGGGGCGGTTTGTTATTTCTTTGGACAAGTACAGAAGGATAAAAATATTTAATGTCGGATTGATGTAATTCATCTCTACAAAACGCGAAACACAAGATTCCCTGATTTTGTTGAAATTTTTCGTTCGCGGACGAATGCCGGTATACTAACACATGGTTTGTGTTTACAGGACATTTATAAATCTGAGTGTGTACAACAGAAACATCACGTTTGATAACCACTCTGGTATTGAGTTTCGCAAAATTGATACACATCTCGATTTTTCTTTTTTTCTCGAGTCTTGACGCACACTAGAGCGACTTAGTATGGGAAGTCGAACACGATTTTAAAACTTTGACAGCGAATATCTTCATTACTACAAAACGGAAAAGTTCAAAAGTAATTTCTTTGGTTTTCTTGTAGAATTTTCTACAGGAGACAACTGACAAAAAATAAAAAATGACTGAATAAATATAAAATTTTGTGATTTTAGTCACATTTTTCGTATCCGAGCTCGCCACAAGACTCGTTCCACTGTGTGACGGGGCGGCGATAAATCATTTATGCAACTTTACAACTAGCGATGAAAACAGAGTCACATTACTCAACAAGGCGGAAAATTCTGACCTTGATCGTACTAGTTTTAAGTACTTACGAGACTGGCATGCATTAAAAGTCAGATACAAATCGTTCCCCGGTGTCTTGCTTACCTGCAACAAATAAGGAACAAAATAAAATTAGAATCAATTGATAATCGACTGGAAAGCTCGCTGAAAAGCACAACTAATCGTGACGCAGGAGTTAATTAGCATGTTTCGAGATACGGTAAAAAGACAAAAGCGATTGATCAGCGTTTACTTGCGAGTATACTCGCGCTTACTGCATGCTGCATGTACGGAAGAATCTGAATTCAATCGTTTTAAAGGGACAGGTCTGACTCAGAAACACGTAAAAACGCTGAACGCTGCCCCTAACATCTTGAGTCGATGAGTGCTCAATTTTATAAGTTCTGTTTTTTATCAAATAGTTCAAATTATGATGACTAGAATACTAATATTTTTTCATTCTTCGATACACCTCCGATTTGCCCTGATTTTATAAGGCATATGCCCTCATAAAAATCTATGGTTTCTAACCAATTTTTTCAAATTTCTCTGCAGAAAAAGTGGAATTATATTTATGAAAAAATCAATTGATCTTCCTAATTTCTATTTCGACTGATTTTTATTGCTATATAAGGATACGCGAACCGACAAAGTTTAAACTAAGATCTCAAGATCGATAGTAACTAATCTACCGGGTTTTAAATTTTATATTCCTTGATTTTCTCAGTAACTGTTCAGTTCAATGTCTACTAATTCCACCAAGAATCCCAGTACTTCCAAACCCTTGACAAGGTGTGCTTCAGGTATGTCCAACATCGGCGCATTCTGGCTAATCGTAGACATGTGTTAAAAAGGGGAAGAACCGGTTGAGGAGGGTAGTTTTTAGTTTCGTATATGTCACCGTATCTGCCATTCTAAGAGAAAACGCAGTGTAAACATTCAGACCTCGCCTCATTTTTTCTGTTAACACGAATTTTCTACAAGATTTGTGACTGTTTTTCTTTAAAATTGTCCGCGATAAGTCTGTAGTATACCAAAAGATTCCAATAAAAGATATTTATAACTGTCTACAGGAATAAATATTTTACTATACAAATTTTGGCAATGTCTAAATGTATGGCTGTACCTACGGGGCTCTTCCTCAAAACGGCAGATACGTATTGCACCCATTAAACTCGAATACGCTTTATGCATGACTGGTACATGTAAATTGTCCAAGATATTACAGTATTACTGCGAAACAAATCTGAGTTTGTCTCCACTATCTAAAAGGGTTTATGAGACATTCAAAGGGGAAAGGGTGGAAGGAGTGAGACGCTAAGGGAATGGGCAGAACATTTCAAAAAGACAGAAGACCGGCTAAAAAGTGAGGAGTCTCATGAAATTTCCGGGGGGAATGACCCCCATACCGTCTTTGACGCCCTGCCAATGAGAAAAAAACAGGTTGGGGAAGACACAGGTCTTGATCAACCCACAAGACAATTTACGTTCAACCTCCTAACATGCCAGTCTGCCTGGACATACTCAAATCTCACTCGAACATACGACTGTGCGCATCGGTGTATACTGTACTTATTCCATTTTCTCTTCTGTTGAAATGATTCTCAACGACTTTATCGGATTGAGATTCAGAGGCAGTTGGTGTATCTGATTTTCTGCTGTTTTACTCAAGGTCGTTGACGCAGAGGGGAAAAAACAATCAAGCCTCCAGGGGGCGATTTACATAAACGCGAAAGGTATTTTTTCCAAGAAACGATTAAATCCATTTCGTCGCTTGCATTCCAAATTCAAAGCGTTTGCCGATTTACTATTATTACCGACGGATCATCCCGGAACTCTCTGAAGGACTGAAAAATGTACAAAAATAGCTCACAAATACTTCTCCATAAGGGGCTCTACAATACGTAAAAAATTGCAATTCTAAACGAAGAAGAAAGAGTAAGAAAAAACCATTGATTTTCACTAAAAAAATGAGTCGTGTGAAACCACGATTAAGTTCGGTAGATTTCCGATCCATGAGCTGGGGGAACAACGACTCGCAACATTCTGAGTTACTCATTGGAAAGCGGCGGGCATGAATCAGAGAATTCCGTAATAGGTGATATTCCCATTCTCAGGTATTTCCGACGTCATTTCATTCTTATCTTGATAACGGGATAGGTTTTAGAGAGGAGGAAGTTTTATTCAAGATGTCCAGGATACTTTTATTACATTGAATATATTGACGTTCTTTAAAACATTACGACCGATGCTGTCTTTTCATTGAAACTAAATGAACAATAATATTTCAGTAAGATTAATTAGGAGTTTCGTAGAATTATTTCACTGCGGCTGATGTTTGAATCGACGGACGCTTTCACCAAGAGATCAGTCTGATTAATTTTACATGCACCTAATGAGGACCTTTCCGACTAAATATTATGCGATGGAATGAGCAAGAATCGTAAATCTAACTAAAAGTTTCCGTTTACCGCTACGAAAGGTACACGCACCGATCGCTTCATCCGTTTCTGGATCTACTAACCTCGTAGACACCCTCCAGCCAACTATTGGAACAAATAGGGGGGAAAACAAGTAAAATGTTCAGGAATCGATAACTTTCTCATTGCTTATTTTTACCATGTTTTAGACGAGTTTGGTCTCTTTTGTCATATTTCTGCTCAAAATTTTAAGTAAGTAAACGTAAGCAAAACTTAAGTTTTGATTTCTTTAATTTATAATCAACTAAAACCACGCAATAATTAACATCTTTCAAATACGCAGGGGATTATTATTAAAAATTGTTGACTCTACCCAGTTTGACCACTTTCACATGAAACTTATCACATTTACATGCAACTTTTAAGCGTGTACATATACTAGCTTTGCGTGAGGATTAGTTCCTCACCCGATTTTCCTCTCTTTTTATTCTGACTCTTGATTTATTATTCCATTACTGGAAACTCGAAAGAGGTGTAAGAAGAGGTAGTGCCCAATGTTTCTTGGTGGATAGGGTGTGAAAAACTTGATGAAAGTCGAAAACTTCTTGACCTTCCTCCGTATCATTTTCCTTCCGGCTTACTTAGGATTATGAAAATTTGGAGTGAAAATATCGAGTCGTTTCCCCCTTCCTTCCAGGGACGCCATCTCAGTCTAGTTGAGGGGAGGACTTCAATAGAATCTCGAAAAGTGCTCTAAAATCGATCAAACTTCATCAATGTGGCCTTAGTAAGATTTTATTGAACGGCTACTTTTACTGGCATGAAAATTTTGGAAGGAAAATAAAGTTGGTTCGAGTAAACGACCCGAATAAGCGGTCAAGCCGAATCTGACACGGAAAAACGTTGTTTGGAGATGTGAAAAGTTTAAGAGGAAAATTATAAAAAAATGAACTACTGCCTTCTTTGTGGACTGACGGGACTTTAAGGAAGATTCACGAAGGACTGACAAGGGAAGTGGGCGTCAAAAACTTCCTAATATTAAGTCTTTTGGGGTATTTAAGTAATGATCTTCACGGGAAAGAGAAAAAATTCAAGCTTAAATTCATTTTTCAAGAGTTTATGAATCTTATTTTAAAATTGATAAAACGCAAGTCACGTCACAATGTCCCATACATGTTAAAATGGACCTTCTTAGACATTTAGAAGAAAAGTTACCCTCCTCAAAAGCTCTCCTGGCAAAGTTCTCGGGCACGGATCTTAATGGAAAGGGTGAGAAAGTAAGCACCACAACATGAGTGTCCTCATTAGAATTTCACGTAAAACACGGTAGGCACGTCTAAAAATTTCTAAATTTTCAAACTTCTCGCATGTCAAAAAATCAAGGTACAACTTTCAGTGTTTCTTCTGATGAAATAACCTTTACAGTCTGCTCAATTTTTCTTGTAAGCTTACAAATATCGTGCACGAAACTGCGAGGGGAATTTTTGTCGACATTCTGAACTGTGTAAATGCTAAATGCTGTCTTAATGCATTCTAAGTGTTCGTCTTTTGAAATGATGAGTTGGTTTTTGATATCATATTTGTTAATTTATGCTGATTTTGGTTTTGTATACATAAACGCCACATTTGAATTTGCTCATTTCAGTGTACACTGGAAAAAAAGCACATTGGATCTAGAGTCCAGACTCTTAAAAACATCGACAAGAAAAAGTACTCTTGATTAAATCAGAATCTACCTTAAATCAAGAACCAAGCCTCTTAATTTAAGCGGATTTCGTTTTGATTCAAGCAAAAATCCGATCTAATCAAGAGTATTTTCTCTTGTCAATGTTTTCAAGAGTCTGGACTCTAGATCCAATGTGTTTTTTTCCCGGTGTAACCTGTAAGCACAAAATCCTTGATTTCGGACTTTCTCAACATGTTTAACGAGGTATACATGTTACACAGTTAACATGACTACCGGGTTTTGCGGTAAATTTTGATGAGGAACAAGTAAATATTGTGATGCTTCACTCTTACACTGGTCCACAATCAGGGATATTCCCGGTAGCTCTTGAATGCGCGTGTATTTGCCTGTTAGACTTTCCCGGGAATGTAGCTTTTAGCCGGGAATTTCCGGGAACTTTCTCTTGGTTCCCAAACCCGGACGAGAGAAGAAAGTCGTACCTGTGCTTGGGAGGGGCTCGATCGAGCGGGAAAGGTTTGCGTTCACAATCCACCTTAAAGCGATGCACGGCACTCAGGCGCGATTGATGATCCCACACGAATTCTGAAGATGCACCATCGTGAAGAAGCTCGAGAACACGCGAAATCCTTAAAACCCCGATTCCGAGAGAAGTTCCGAGCGTAAACAAAAGCCGGGTCGCTGGGAAAACGGACGCACTGTTAACGTGTCACCTGCGCACTGTTTCCGTTTCCGGGCTGCTGTCGGGCGCGCGCACTGGGAAACTCTCGTGGAACTGGAAAACGGGGGAAAACGGGCGAAAGCGCGAAAAACGAACGAAAAGCCTCGAAAACAACTTGATCTTGTTTCGATTGCTCTTGAGGACGACGACTCGATCGCTGCACGTCTGGATGCGGACTGCTCGGCTCGCGACGACGCCGACGACGCGACGCCGCGCGCCGCACTATGGTCCGAATAGCCGGTTTAAGCGGCAATAAATCGAAAAAGTGAAGTTTGGAAAAAGTTAGATTTTAAGCAGTAGATCGATAGTACATACTGTAGAGAAGACTCCTGTAAAATTTCACTTCGATTAAAGCACTAATAAAGATGTGACAAGCCTGGGAAGTGCGGCGCGCGGAGCACTTAATGAGTGCGATTCCAGTTACCGAGCGGCAGTGCTGTGTTTAAGGGCTTGTTTTCGTCGTTTCACCGTACCTGAAAGTGTTTGGGCACTTGATTCACAAAATATAAGATAAGTTTAAGATGTTTCATGCTGAAACTGTTCTTTTTCATCATATCTAATGTTCTAGATTAACCCTTAGACATAGTCACTTTTTTCAATAAATTCGCAAAAGTAGGACCCAAAAAATATCCTTTGCACCTCTGAGCACCTCGTAATTTTACTCGGAAGTTATTGTCATGACTCTAGACTACCTTTTAGTCTGAGTGGCAGATCAATCACACACAATCGCCTCAAGTTATTTCTCATGAAAAAGACGTTTTCGCGTTTCTTATCACTTACAACAATTAGCTATCATATGCCATTGACGATGACTTTTATCATGTTCCATTGTCATATTCTAGCAAATCGAATGCATTAGAGCCTAAATCTGCCCAGGCAGAATAATACGAGTTGATGGGGTTGATCGGGACCAATTGAAACTTGTGCTCAAGAACAGCAAAGAATCGCCTCGGGAGGCTACTTTGAGGCCCCGTAAAAGTTTTTTTTTTGACGTTTTAAGTGTTTCAAACATATAATCTATCAGTGTAGATATATGTTAGCATAAGTTTAGCTTGGCAGACGAAAACAAGTCTAAACAGTTGATCGGTGGGACTTGAAAGTAAGGCTCCCGAGCAATGAAATTGTCTTAGGAAGCCACTTTGAGGTCCCGTAAACGTTTTTTTTTTACGCTTACCCATGTTTCAAACAAATAATCTATCAAAATGGATATATTTAAGCTTAAGTTTAGCTTGGCAGACGAAAACAAGTTCAAACGGCTGATCGGTGGGACTTGAAAGTAGGCCTCTGGAGCCATGAAACGTAGAAGTATTATCCTGAGCTGTCTTTTTCAACTTCCCTTGATAGTAGTGTTTGACGAGGCTCTACTTTTAGCTTCTTATAGTCCATCCAATGTAAAATTAATTTTTAAACTTATAAAAAAAAAAAAAAAATTTACCGGGAATCGAACCCGGGATACCAAGAAGACAGGAAAGACGCGATGTCAACTGCTCCACCGCGTCAACTCGAACCGATTGCCTCAATTTAAGGTTTGTGAGCAAAATATTACCACAGTTATATAAAGTATAAAAATGTTAAAAATGGATTTTTCCTGAAGAATAATAGCATTTTTGCACTCAGCGACCCTAAAAACCCCTGAAAACTCATGTTGCGAGGTTTAAACATACATATCTGATTTAATGCCGCTTAAACCGGCTATTCGGACCATAGTGCGCCGCGACGACCGCCAGACGAGACGGGAGATGCAGACGGGTACGCACTTGCCGGATCCGCGTCCGCGATATTGCACTCTTCGCGGGAAATTACGGGATTTCCCGCCGCGTTCGGCAACGCCGCCTCGCCGTGCTCAAGCGGTGATAAGTCGTGAGTTTGCACCGTAGCCCCGAGCTCCCGCTACCATATTCGCATCGCCCGAATTCAAGGCTTCGCATTGGCATTGCAGTTCGCGGCGTGTCACTCAAGAAAATGTAAAAAAAAAATAGGGTGGGGTGGTGCTAAGGACGCTTCAGAGGGTGATTTTCACGAGCGCGGGGGTGATTTTTAAATTCAAATTTTGATGGAAAACGGCATGACCCCCCCCCCCCCCCCGGACTAGTATCGTTTTTGTGACTCAAGACCCTTTCCTTTGATACGTAAAAACAAAATGGCGTGGCCAGGGTGTCTACTAAAACAGGCAGGTCAAAAATAACTACTTTTACAGTACGATTTCAGTACATTCTCAAGAAATTCAGTACCTCCTCCAACAGAAAAATTCCGTACTTTTTCAGTACCTCCATTTGACGAAATTAGAAAAATTTCAAAAATTTGAAATTACGACAAACATGGCAAAAAATTCAAGAAAATTCCGGAACTTTTAGCAGAATTTCCGCACTTTTTCAGTACTTTCGGACCGCCCTTACAAAATCAGTACAATTTCCGGACTTGTAGACACCCTGATGGCGCTCTGATTAACGCCCTCCTCCCCCCACCCGAGGCTTTGCGTATTTTACCGACTGTCCCTTGATGATTGTACGTAAAATACGGTACCTATAGATTCCAGTAAGGAAGGCTGTCTCGTCATCAGAAGTCGATTATTTATAATGACGTTAGATGGAGAAACAACAGTAAAGAAAAGAAAATGCCTTACTCTGTTGGATTTCTAATACTTTTTATTCTTAAATGTAAGTAATAAAATTGTTTGTATTGCCATGTGGCAGGTAACATCGTTTGAATTTTAAAAAAAATGGATTTAAAAAAAAAACCGGTGTTGCCAACTTTCGAGAATTGTCACTGTTTTGCGAGGCGGTGGTGCTGGGGTGGCGATGAAGCTAGCGACGACGATTGATTCGGCAGAAAGTGAAAGTACGGAAAATTTTGAGCGGTCCGACCAACCAGAACACAGAAAACGGCGGTATCTGATAAAAATCTCTTCTGCCCCGGATGGTCGGTTCGGTGGCCGGTGCGGCGACTCGAGGGGGCTTGATCGAGTGTGAAATGGAGTTATTCATAGACGCGGGTCAAACCGCGGCCGGCCGCCTTGCCTCCACCTTCCTGCCCTGCGCCTGCCTCCACACTCCACAGTCCACCTTCACGGTCGCGAGTCAATGGCAAGGAGCGGAGCTTATTATTACCGCGCGTCGCACGGTGATCCGCCATTCATCCGCTAAACGCAAGTCGCAAAAATCGTTCGAACCAAGCTCGGACCCCGTTTCTTTTTTATTTTACTTTCTCGCTCCCCTTAGAGGTAAAAGAAGTATTGCCCCCCCCCCCCTAAAGTCGAAATTTCATAATTTTTTGGCGTCTGAAGGTGCCTAGAGTAAAAAAAAAAAACAAATTTGAAAGATCATGTGTCCGTCCGTCAGGTGCCCCCAAAATCTGTGTACAACCATATTTCAAAATCTATTCGTTGGATTTCATTCAAAATTTGCATGGTGGACTATATCTACGGTCTCCCTTTATTTTTGGTAGCAAGAGGTTAGTTTATTTCTGACCAATCAATTCAAAGCTGCAAAAACCATTATTTGCCTTAATCTGCGATAACTCGATTCCCATAGGCGGATCTAAGAGGGGGAAGGGGCGTGGGGACCGTGCGCACCCCCCGTTTGCCTGACAAAAATGGGGAAGAAAAAGAGGACAAAGAAGGAGGAAAGTTAGCGTTTGGGTAACTTTACAGGACGAAATTGACTTAAACTGCATATTAGATGCTTTAAATTTTTGAAAATTTTCTAGGGGCCTCCAGACCCACTCCGCCCTTGTTCATAGGGTCACCGCCAAATACGGTTCTCTTCTTGAGATTTCAAAAATAACCACATTAATTCACGCACACACGTTTTCTTGGATTTCAAAATTTCCTGACTTTATAGTCATTTAGAACATCACACTTTTTAATGTTTTTTTTGTTTACATGATTTCTCATTGAAATTCGTTGCGCGAACAATTTTGGGCGCCAAGACTCTAGAAATAAAAAATACGAATTTTATTGCGTTTACTGGTTTTTCTGGCTTAAATGAGAGGTGGAAAATACAATTATGTGAGGGAATATGAAAACAGGCCAATCTTCTTCATCCTCTTCCAATTGCCGGCGAGGTTATGGGACTTGAAAGTCGAGCCGTGTGACAATTGGCTCTAGCAATCATAGTACCTATTCATTTACCATTCGGATCTTAATCTACCGAAGCTCACCAGAGAGGGAATAGACTCGTGGGAAAAACCTACATAGGAGGTGTATTTATGGGAGAAACCGGCACCACTGTGAGCCTTCCAGCCACTTGATTATGCAACCGTCTCGTCGCGCAAATAAGCGCTAAGCCAAGTGTCGGAAAAACAGCTGGGATCGCAAAACCCGGATGCCGTGTGCCGGTCTCTTGGCAGGTGAGCCTTCGCGAGTCTCCGGGTCGATTTCTGAATCGATAGAAAACCCTTGCGGGGATGGAGGTTTATCGATAAAGGTCATTCGATAACGATTCGATTTCACGAGCTCTCAGGGGGAATTGGACTGTCACGTCGCTCCAAAAAATCCAACGCTGTGCGCGATTCTCTCATTTTTCCCGAGAGGTTAATGGCCTTGAAGGGCCTTAAAGTTGCTTCCCTACGTCATCGTTGCTGGCTACGTCCACGTTGCTTTTATGAAATTCTCCGAGGCGAAGGTGAATGAGGACGGTGAACCTGGGCTTAAGTAAAAGGAACGATTTATTTACAGATTGGGGGCCACGTCCCATGGGCCTTAATGTTGACGAATGACAAGCTCATAGAACTCTCAAATGGACTGCATTACGTAAAAATGAGCCGCTAATTCAAGCCCGTCGAGAAAAGCACCTATCTGCTCAGGCGAACTGATGACACATGAGTCGTTCCTGCTATAAGCTAGAAATAAATATTTTACGGGTACTACACTCCAGTTTTTGACCGCAATCGACAGAAATATATATATTTTGTTAACGAAAGCGAACTATAAATAAGAAATCATCGATAAGCTGGATCAAATTCAGCAGAAAGAGGCCAAGTCATGTTTTAAATATAAAAAAATAATGTATATGAATTATTTTGAGCTTTACCGGTGTAGCTCCTGATTTTCAGTCTCCTCACAAAAAATCAAACCCTACGAAAAGTGTTCTGTATTTTAAACACATGCTAAAAGCTCATTTTTTACAGTAAATTGTACAGGTGAAACCGTTGATGTCTTCGTTGATTTTTCAACTTATTTGTCAATTAATTTGATTTCTTTTTGCCAAATGTAGACGAATTTTCTAGGAACTTCGACTTGAAACTAAAAGGCATTTATAGTGAAGAAACTTATAATTCGAAACATAATTCAGACCCTTGAAGTTGAGCTTTTAATCGAGAATTGTACACCTGATAAAATAATTGAACGATCGATTGATCACGGTCTTCGGCTTTGATGGCGGCATTTCACGTGTGAATACGAAGGGAAAAATTTATGGAGTTTCAAGATATTGACTCGACTTCATTAAGTAATCGAGTTTGAGGATATTCAAAAGTACTTTTTACGGCCACTCGCGTCCTTAAATGCGGCGCACGGATTTGGAGCAAAACAGGTCGAGGCAATTGATATTCTTGATGAAATAAACCCCCATGGAGGCGGAGCCGTGGAAATAACGGTGACCGTGTTCCGAAAAACATATTTCAACGGGAAAATCCTGGGCGTAGAAAATAAAGAAATGTCGGTTCACGTTGGAGCTAACGCTTTTGAGCCCAACGGATTTGAATTTCATATTGGGACTTGAAAGTTGTACCTGTTCTGCCATGATAGCGTAAAGAGCAGTAATTGGATCTCTGTATGAGCCATGATTAGCACACGCTTTATGTGTCTCGAGGTTCATCCCAGCATGTATATGTACTTATTGCTCTCTTCGCTATCACGGCAGTGTTCCTTACGACTCTTCACCTTTAGAGTGTCGGGGCTTCCAAAACTCTTGAGCCGCTCGCGATACAAGTGTTTATCGAATCTCAGAATACACACTTGTGTCAAGTTGAATGGGGCTCGACTAAAGCTGCAACTTCAAGTTTTTCCCGAAATCTCAACACGCGTCAGATTGTTTTTGTTCTTCTGGGTGGTTACACTGTTTAAAACATTTTTTCGAAGTACTTGTCCACCACGTGGAGAGCTTTGAAAGCATTCTCAGCTACGAATAGCACTGTTTAGTTTCGAGCATTATTTCAGCCGAATGGCGGAAAGGTTTTCCATTTAGTTGTCACTCGTGCGCAGCCGGCATTTGCAGGGTTGCCATAATTTCTCCAAAACCAAATTGCCTGACAATTGTTGCTTTTTCCTGACTCCGAAAACTTCGAATTCCCTGACATACTGATAAAACTTTCACTTAAATTTTTTTCGTTTAAATTACATTTACTTCTGCTAAACACATTTTGCTATAGGGTTGCCATAGAATTTAGAAAATTAAATTCCCTGACAATTGCAAATATGACGGATGGTTGAGAAGGCATAATTGAAAATAGATTTCAGGCAAAATTTCTTGTGCAAACTATCAAACCCATTCAAGAAAACAAATGAAGGCGATTTAAACAATTTTTCCAGACATTTTTGTCATTTTCCCAGACATTTCCCAGTTTTCCCTGACTTTTTAAAATTCCCTGACGTTTCCCGGTTTTCCCTGACTGTGGCTGTATGTGATGCTAAAGTCCCTGACTTTCCCCAGTCACTGAAAATTCTCCAACTTTCCCCGTTTTCCCAGACCGCATGGAACCCTGCATTCATTAATACCTTACAGGGTTACTATCATTTTTTTTACTTTTCATATCCCTTACTTTGTTTGACTTCACCCTAATTTGTTTTTTTGCTTTTCCCTGACTTGAAAAGTTTGTAACAAATGGGGTTAGGACCATGCTTTAAAAACGGAATTTTCAGGCTTGTTAAGCCTGGCAATTGTAGCCTAACAACCCCGGAGATTTCTGAGGGCTTGGCGGAAGATTTTTAGAAATTCCACCAAATGTGGCCCACGCGGCAAGTCCCCACACATGAGATGACATTTGTTTTTTTCAAAGCACACGTGCAGACTCACGTGCGTATCGAGTCGCCACATGTGATGCAGATAAAGGCACATTCACTCCCACACACGCACGCGTTGAGAACAAATGTATCCCTGCAATGTTACAGATGGCACCGGTAGTTAATTAAATTATCGTGTGGGCACATAAGGAATAATGGTGGAAACAAGTCTGATCTACAACTCGAACGGCTTGAGGATAATCTTGGCAGCACATCGTCGATTACGTATCGATGGGAAATCAATCCGATTAATAGAGAGAAGTCAGTGTATCGTTGTCTCAAGTTTAATAGGATTCACATGTCTTACACCTCAGGATTCAGGTGAACTACTTAAAACTACAACTGATGCGAAGAGGCCTGATAAGCTGATAGTGACGTAAGGATGGCCGAGCGAGCAGTGCCTAAGGGGTTGGAATATCCTATTAGCGCCTCCTTCGCATCGGAGATTTCTGGCTAAGCTTCTTCGGCAGTTCAGCGCGAAACATTCGTTATAAAACGCTCCAAGATCGATTCTATTGTTTTTGTTTCAAATAGACTTCAAGCTCAACGTAATCGACAGTGAAACTGCAAAAACGCTTATCTTGTTTTCTGTGTTTCAAAATCTACCCTACCATTTGCTTTTTTGAGTTAAGCCCAATTTTGTTATAGATATCTGAAAAACTCCTTCTCAGAGCTTTCCAATGACAACAAAACGGTTGATTTCAGATACACCGTTCCAGAGTTACACATCACTAAAGTGGTGACATCCCTCAAAAGAGGCCAACTTTTGCGAACTTTCAGTGTCTCATAAAAGCCCAACGGACATTGAGTCTGCCAAATTTCATTAACTTCTGAGGCGGTCACTTTTTCAAAGTGGCACCAGTTGGCATGGAATGACCCTTTAATTAGAGGAGACCAAACCAACGGTTTTGCTTGACAGTTTTCACAGAATACTTTCCACGCATGGAAGAAAATCAGGGAGGTTTTCAAAATGACGTTAAGTACCTCATCACAGTTAAAAGTATAATTATGATAGACAGCCAGCGGTGCGTCGACACATTGTTCCCTAGAATATGAAGCGAATTTTTCCGAACATTTTGACCCCGAGAAAATTACCCTTTCACATCGCAGCGTTTTGGAGTGTAGCAAATAACCGCCGATAGGTTGTAAGTTCGATCAACCCTTTAAGTGAACTCGCGCTGACAATGTTACAGCCCACGTTCCCTGTCCTCAAGCAATACCATGTCTAAGATTAGACAGTCGCGATCGCCCTAGACTCGCTGGTGTCAGACGTTGCCGCAAACGATTCGGGTTATGTAACCGTTCATTAATCAGTCAGATTCGACTCATCATCTTTCACTTGGCATGGGGCTACTACCATGCTAAGAAAAAACGCCGTATGAACTTCTAGATGTTGCCAAATTTTCCTCATAGTATATTTACTTTTGGGGAAACCATGGATACTTTCCCTTAGAATTTTCAAATCCTGTAGATGAAATTGCGAATACAATTCTCAGAGGAAGAAAGAGAAACTTATCCACAAGTTTTTCTGAAAATTCGTTCTTTAACAAAGAAAATTTGGCAACGTCTCGAGGCTCATACGACGTTTTTCCTCAGCACGGCAGACTATAGTCCTGCGCCACTCAAAGCTTTCATATTATTTTCCCTCTTTGCACCTTGACGCATCTTTCATTCAAGTATCAGCAGATCCTCTACTTTCTTGGATCGTCTAGACGTTTCCAGTTAACGCTCTGCTCTAAAATTAATATGCTCAAATTGGTTTCTTACCACTAACGGACTTCAGTAGTGTTGCGTCATGAAAGGGAACGGAAGCCATCGGTGGAGGGTTGTGTGACTTCGTCCGCACCGATACAGGCTTTCTATATCGAGTAATCTTCTCTCTCGCTTGCTCTTAATGTTGACCCCGATGTACACGCATCTTTTTTTAAAAACCCATGTTTTCCGTATCAAGGCGCATTTCGAAGGATTTTAAAGTTGAAATTGCAAAATTTGCGGTTGCAATTTTCTCTTGCGACGGCCGCTCTAGCTGTCTCATGTATACATACATATTAATGAGAGGAAATAAGGCATTCATCCATATACATTTTGTTTTAACACGCGCCTCGTAAGTATGGCTCCTATTTATTCAATGTAGGATTTCCTCGGAAAAAATGTATTGCTTCATTCGAATGTTTATAGGGAGCTGTGTTCACTGCATTTTTCTTTAATTCTTTCTGGTGTAGGAAATAGATTTTAAAGAAAATGCACAATAAAATGTAAAATTTAGAAAATGTACCGCCTTCTGATGTCATAAGGCAGTATTTTCCATTAAAACACACGTGTTTCAGCGCATTATAGGTCATTTTACCATATCTTTTGCAATATTTTTATATTTAGAACCGAGGATATGTCCATGTGCTCAGTTAAAGCAGTACTTAGCTTCCACTTAAACATGAAATTCACCAAATTTCGAACACCTGACAATCCTCCACTCCTTTGGCCGACAAAACCCCAGTCCATCAAACAAAAGTTGACGAGGGAGGAGGAATTTTGCAACGATGCTCGTATGCTGACAGTACCGTCAAGTTGTGATGCCGTGTCATGGGTCGCAGGGCACGCGTTGCCCGTTGCGCAAGCGGCGATGGTGGACTCGATCGCGATGGGAAGGGAACGCAGCGCGAACGTGGAACGTGTCGGTGAATGAATTCACGGCGCGAGTGTCGCCTGAGACCTAGTGCCAAATGGTCGTCGAACGTGAGCGAGCATGCGACATCGTCGGGGGCACGTAAAGGAAGGAAAGAGGGAACGTGGTCGCGTACGTCGCACAATGAGCGACGACTCTGCGGTTGTCAGTTAATTAATATCGCGGATTTTGCCTGCATACGGATGCCTCCGAAAATTCGAAGAAAGCTTAGTGGCTAAGACTAGAGGCTCAATAAAAGTTCAACTAATGGACGAAAACATTAAAAAATCGAACTTTTGGAATCAGCTCAATGAGTAGAGTGAGTGTATCAAATTTCGTCATATTCTGAAGAGGTCGGAGTCAAATTTTGGTTTGATTTGGCATGGAATGACCATCGACAAGGGGGATGGCAAGTCCTTGGAATGTCGTTGGAAACCTGGAGAAGGTGGGCATGTGTCAGGGATTTGCGTTTTAAGTACTTATTTCACTGGCAAATTTCGCCTGCAACACGATGTTGTCACTGTTTTTCTCTGGAACGAACTCCAAAGCTCAAAAAAAGCTCTCGAACTTGAGGCCGTAACGGATGGGTATTTCCAACACTATACGCTAAGAGTCCACCGCAATATCAAGTCGAACTCTCCATGCGCAGGTAGGGAGCAAATGCATTAGCAGTGATGCCGTCCGTGGTCTTTTGAAGTCTTCAAAGAAACTGGAGAGTGGAGACCCTCCTAATGTATTTGCTCCCTATCTGTGCACAGGGGCTCCCAATTCATTAGGGTTTCAGCTTGGAGAGCTTTCTGACTTCGTTTCGGAGAAAACTCTTCTCAGCATCGTCACCGTGTTTCTAGCGAAATTTTGCAGAAGAATACGTGCTTGATTCGCAAATCGTTGACACACACGCAACAGCTTCGTTTTGCCCAACCCTGAAAAGTCAAGGGATTTCATTGAAGAATCGTTAAATTCTTCCATAGGGCGGGTAAAGTTAAGGGGGGTACTTTCCTTCGCACCCACACGCACTGTCGACGGAAAATTACAATTCATGCCTTTAAGTTCAAGCGTTGGAAAGTTGTTACGTTCATGCGTCTGGGAACGACGACTCCACCAGGTTTTGAATTTCCCTTCTTCAAATGACGTCAGACACTCAGACGTATTTCTGCTGAACAGAACCAGAGACAAAATGGAAAGAAAGGATGTGCTTGTTAGTCAAGGGCCGTAAGAATGAATGGAAATTATTAAGCGCCAGTGACGTCAGCGTCCGCATTAACTCATGAGCCCTTTCCAGAACGATCACTGGTAAAAAAAACCTCTTGGTTCAAGAGTGCAGTTTCTTGTCGCCGGATTTAAGAGTCTGGACTCTTGTTTCAATGCAAAATCCACTTGAATCAATGCAAAATCCGCTGGAATTAATGCGAAATCCGCTTGAAACAAGAGTTCAAGACTCTTAAATCCGGCGACAAGAAACTGTACTCTTAAGTCAATGCAATGCGGCATTGGTCCAAGAGGTTTTTTTTACCAGTGATCTCTTCCTATGCCCACGGCTCATGAGTGTCGCAAACAGTTGGCACTTAGTTCCGTTTTGGTAGAGTGTAAAATACTGCTTTTCTATTCCTCCAAAGAGAATCACGTCCACTTAAACATTGTTTCTTAAGCAGCTTTCTGGAGCACACCTCATCTTTTCCACTCGTCTATTTCCGTTTACCGGACAATGTCTAAACTCTGCCTGACAAACGTCTTCAAAAGAAGATGGGGGGGGGGGGGGGGGGGGGGGCGGCGGCAAAAGTCGGAGACAGTGCCTGACGTCATCAATGCATAGAATCTCCCCAACAAACTCCAATTTATACTTCCGGGGTTTCCTCTGCATCCCTCTTTTTTTCTTCCTTTTTTTTGGCCTCCTCACGATAGACATGCATCTGTTGTGCGGTGTCGGGGGCCGTCGGCCGCGAGCAAACAACGACACATTCGGTGACCTTGTGGATCAGCTGCAGCCGCGGCAGTCCTGATTGGTAAGCCCGCGATCGATGCGCCGCGGTGCGCGAGTTGCGATGCTTACTCGGTCATCTTCACTAATAATAATTGTTCATATTTCACACGGCGACTCATCGAAATATCGAACGGACCGATTGGGCAAACCCTCGACTCTTGAGCCGGACCCAACCTCACCTGTGCCGTTCCCCGGTTACCAAATCGCGCTGAGGGTCACCTGCCCTCATCTTCTCGCTTGCAGAGCTGCTTTTGAACACGGGGAACTGGTTAACTGAAAATTCTGACCGCTTTTTTTACTCTCTGTATGGACCACTAGACGAGGTGCGAATCGGAGCATTATGATCTGTATATGTATCCAACATGGTGGCTAGCAAAATTTCATTTTATCATTCCCTGACTTCCTCCGATGAAATTCCCTGACTTTTGTAGGATGACCTAAGGGCACTTAATTCAGGTGGTAAAAACGTGGACATAAAAACGCGATCAGCAAACTCGACTTTTACGTGACACTCTGCTCCAAAAAAAAAAAAAAAAAAAAAAAAAAAAAAAAAAAAAAAAAAAATTCTCTGACCAAGTTTTTCATGGGGAGTGTGAGGTCCCAATTCAACAAATACCTAAATAAAACGAAAAATAACCTCTTCGGAATAGTTATGGAGTAGTAAGGGTGACGTCTTTCACCGGTTAAGAAATATGTCATTTTAAAAGAATAAAACCAAAAAATTTGATTCAGACCCCTCAAAATTTTGGTTGAAATCGAAGGAAAAAAAGAAATAGGTAGGCCTTCGCATTTATCTCCTTGTATGAATGTGAATTTGCAGGGAAAAAACGAAGGCTTCATATTTGCATATGCTACTCCGAGATATATAATATTCACCCGCTCCAGTTAATATTCACCCGTCGAGTCCTTTGTAAAATCAAAAACAAAATTCTCAGCCGCGTTCGCCCTCCCCCGCTCGATTTTTCTGTCCTTGTTTTGGATCTTCGGAGGGAAAATCCACTCTGGGCAAAACTGATCGTCAGATATCGGCCTGAGTCGTGTCGTGTAACTCTCCGTAAACACGTGGATCAACCCGCTAACATTAGTCGGAGAGAATACTGTTGCATCGTTTTCCTCAAAATTGTTGTTGCGCGTATTGGGCGATTCATATTCGTCTGTGTCTATGTCTGCGCTACAATATACCGGGTGTATTTGTTGATCATCCGCACACTTACCTTTTTTTAAAGTGACCTTGATCACTTAATCGTTTCGGTGTTCGTAGTTTAAGGAAAGCTTTTTCTGAAATCAAACGTGAGTGAGGAGCAAGGAGGCTCGGGTAGCATAAAGGCGGTCGATCATCTGATAAAGGCAATTTAGTTTAAAAATCAGTATGGTATTGTAGTCGCATAGTGCGACGGCAAGACCGCAGACTCGTATATCTTGGTGTTCGACGCTGATGACTTCCAATCATACCTAATTCATTACTTTAATGGAAAAATACTAACGTCACTTCTTGAAAAATTCCTGCGCTTATTCCTCTTTGTGTGGGGAATATTCTGTGAGAATGTTAAGCAAGCGTGCTTCCGTCCTAGAACGCGTTCAAAATACTTCTTCTCGACTTCAGAGTTTTGAAAGGAGAAAAAGTGCGATTGGCGGATTTCAAAACTGTTGTATATCTCTGCTAAACTCGTTCCTTAATTCGTCGCTGCTCTGACGTAAGGGCGTATCTCCGATTTCACTTGAGCCCCAAAACGCATTGAGTTATACGGAGGATAGGGCTCACGGAGAAATTGAGATCACGTCTGGGGAACGACGAATTATAAGAGACACTAGAACCCGGGGGGGGGGGGGGGGGCTGTATTATGAGACTTGAATAAAAATCGGAAAAAAAAGAAAAAAAAAAAAAACTAGAACGGGTAGGCGAGATTCCGGCAAAATTGCTCTACGAACTATAGAAGCACCCAAGCAGTCAACAAGAGAAAAACAATGCATTTCAAAAGGTCTTACGCGAACGGTCGGAGACAGATTTCCCAAGTTCAAGAAAAAGTCCTTAATCATGTTTAATCGATCTCGAGCACACTCACAACCGCCGGCATCGCGACGCTTGGGGCGTGGGGTTGAATAAGACCGCGACGTCGATCTTATTTAAACTGCTGCCACAAAATCGAGTTGAATGATTCATCGTCAACGTACGTTATGTAATCAGACAAATAAAAATCAGAGCCGGGAGAGAGAGACTGCACGCCTGCAATGCACCCAGATCGGTAAACAGATTGGACTACATTTTGCAACTGGGAACTACAATTTCTGGTCAAGAGATACAAATACGTTTCTGCATACGGAAACTAATGACGCGTATGTTGTTTCTAAAATGAGCCAGAAAGTTCAGTTCCTAATTGCAAAATGTAATCCAATTGATCCAGGGCTTAAATTAACGAAAGAACGTAACTATATTTGGACCGCGTTAAACAGAAAAGAACCAAGCAACATCAGCTGTTGGCAAATTCTACTGGGCAGTTCAATTTATTAACATGAAAACGGTTGTATAAATTTGTGTGCCAATTTCAGTGAATTTTCTGTGTAAGTACGAGGCTAATTCCTTAAAATTTTCAAAGCAATCCGCATAAGGTCCTCTTGTAAAAAATTCGTTTGCTCAGTTAAATTATAAAATTGCTAATGTTGCTCGGTTCCTTTCTGCTAAACGCAATCCATTTCAACGTTGCAAAATTTCACAAGCAAATGGTAGATTTACCGGTGAACTGTTGGAAGTAATCGACTGAGAGTTTCGCTGTTTGTTTTTTCCGATTACGAACAAAAATCAGCAAACTTTTGGATAGAAATTACACTGTCTTATTCCTGTAAAAAATTGATCGTTTCAGTCAATCTTGGAACCTATATCGATGAGGTTACATTGTTTCGTCTAAGAAACGACAGATGACTTCACATGGATTACAAAAAGAGCGAACGCTTTTTGACCTAATCCTAATATACATTGAAGCATGAATACGCTCGGCCCCGAATACTGAAGATAGTAACACACGGGAAAAAGAGGGAGGGGTTGCTGGATGATACGGGGATTTCCAATTAATTGTGGTAGCGCCCCAATAAATAGGGTTACTGACCCAAATATTGCGGTGCTCCACCAACTTCTGTTGTGGCATATACGACAATTATAATTGGAAATGCCCATATCATCCTACAAATTGGGGCACTACCACAATTTTGGGGGATAACCCCTAACCATTTTTTTCCATGAACTGTCGTGCAGAAAATGTGCTCAGTGTCTACAAACTTATCAATTTTGAGACACTTTCTAACATCGGTGTATTATAAACTAGGGAATTCGAAACAAGACACTTGTAAAACACGAGTTTCTGGACCAATGCATTGATTGAGCGTTGAGCCCGGACGGTTTTTGCCAGGCCGCCTCGGGTCAGGAACAGTGATAATGATGTTTTCGTACAGAAGCAGCATCTCGCCGTTATTACGTCACTTACTGGAATCACTAATGGATTGACATCTGCTGGACGTAATCCGAGAGCTAGACAATTCGATCAAATGACGCAACATATCGATGCGCAGATGAACGGATCATCGAAAAATTAACCTAACTGCATTGCGCGTTGCCTTCATTCCTCTTACGGTAGATTTTTTAAACTGAAAACTTAACGAAATAATTTTTGAAACTTACCGTGAATTTTTCATGGGCTGTAAAAAATACTAGCCATATAAAAGTCGGAACACCTCTGATTTTTCCGCTTGTGATAAAAGAATGTGTTCTTGATTCCACTCCTTTGTCGCCATTGAGCGAACGAAGAGTGGTTTGAATAAGAAATATTATTGGAAAAAAAAATAATCTTGAAAATATGAATAAAAAAGATCACCCGATTTTCAACTCAATATAGCGGAAAATACGCGACTTTTCTGTCGGTGCGAGAACAATAAGCATAAGCGGCAGTTACTTGAGATTGGCGAAAAGCTAACGATTTTCCTTCAAGTTTGCGTGATACCATTTACCTACTCCGGAGTTCGAATAGTTGCTCGTTTGATTTCCGCCGCTAAAGAAGTGAGAAATTACGCGAATTTCCTATCAATATCGGGAGAAACACGCGATTACTCCAATTTGTTCGTAACATATTAAGAAATTACGCGCTTTTCATCTCGGTATCACGGTTGTGCGCAATTTTTCAAGGGATTTTTTTGAAAAAATGAGAAATTTCGCAATAATCACCGAAATATCGCGGCAAATACGCCATACTTAGTCATATGAATGCAAGCGTAATATTCATAAACATCAGTGACTTGAGGCAGGCGAAAGGCTATGATTTTCCTTCAATTTTGCGTGATACTATATACCTACTCCGGAGTTCGAATAGTTGCTCGCTTGGTTTCCACCTGAGACAAAGTGAGAAATTACGCAAATATCGTCTCAATATCCCGAGAAATACGCGATATTTCCACCAAATTTATTGAATCCTAAGAAATTACGGGCTTTTCCATCTCGGCATCGCGGGAAAAGCACCAATTTTCCTTTAAATTTTTTAATGAAATTGTGAGATTATGCGAAAATCACCGGAATATCGGGACAAATGCGCGATTTTTCCAGAAGTTTTTTTTAACATTTTAACGCGTACGTCACCACAACGTAGTGGAAATTTTGCAAATTTTCCAGGGGTTGATAAAATCACAAATATGACACAATTAGCAGCCCAGTATCGCGGAAAATAGACAACATTTACATCGATGCATGCATAAAATTCATAAACATCAGTTACCAGAGATATGGGTATGACTATGATTTTCCTTCAATTTTGCGTGATACCACATACCTACTACTCCAGAGTTCGAATAGTTGCTCGCTTGGTTTCCATCTGAGACAAAGTGAGAAATTACGCAAATTCCATCTCAATAGCGCAAGAAACGCGCGATTATTCAGGTGGATTTAATAAATCTTATGAGATTACGCGCTTTTCATCTCCGTATCGTGGGAGATGCGCAATTTTTCCAGCAATTTATATTTTTTTCAAAAAAGGAGAAATTACGCGATGAAGATAGGCGACTTTTACATCAAGGCGGGCATTATTTTATGAACGTCAGTAACCAGAGATAGGCGAAAAGCTAATGATTTCCCTTCAATTTCGCGTGATACCACGCACGTAATCCGGAGTTCGAATTAAAATTGAGAGTTTTCGTGCGGTCATCACTTCCTTAACTGTATCAGCAATTACACCCTTGACCTTCTTCTAAAGCTCCAGATTTAATTAACTGCGAACTTCGTGATAATCCCGATATTTTGGGCATTGAAATCTTTGACTTTTCCCTGGTGTTCCAGTGTGCCTTTTTTTTATGGTTCCTGAGATATTTTCCAATCACAAACAATCCTGGAGGCGAAATGTCTTAAAAAAGAAAAAATAAGTGTAGTTTTTTAAAAAGTTTCGGCAAGACGAAAACATATCTGCACTAAAATTTTCGAAACTTTCTCCGACTTATCAGGGTTGGGCAACATTCTTTGAAAGAGTTTTAAAACGAAGTTCCCGTTCCTCTTAAATTTAACATATTTAAGGGGCAAAAATTGCATTTCTCAGGTTCTGCCCATTAGAGCCCATGCAACCCCACAACCAGACGCTTCATAACCTCCGAACCAATAACCGAGTGTTCTTTGTCTAGGGGGTATTGCTCTGGTCCCGGTGCAGCTGCCACTACACCCTCTCCAAGGCGTATTCACACGGAGTGCGCGGCGCATCGTCGGCGATTTTACGCCGCGACTTCTCTATAAAGCTCAAGCGGGCGTTTATCACAACTTGCGTCCGTGGTGCGGCGTTATCTGGGTTGATTTTTTCCACTTCCTCCTTCCTTCTGGCGCGTTTCATGCCCTTCCAGGCGGCGCGACCGCTCGCCACACTGGTGCTCGGCGAGAAAAACCAGAATCTGTTTCTCACCTTGAGGCGCGCGCGTCGCGCTGCTCGAGTGGACTGCAAAAAGCTGAGCTCTTACTCGTCCAGGACAAAAACAGAGTGAGAAGGACACCTTTTGTACGACCGCCTTCAAACGAGCACGTTACGGATGATACTGTACCAGTGAAAATTCTTTCACCCCAGCCGAGGTCGTTGGCAGTCGTCGCTACACCTCCGGAGGCCGAAAGAATCGGATACGGTCAGCACGATGGGACGCGGTGGGCACCGATGTGCTGAGGAAAAACGCCGTATGGTCCTTAGGCGTTGCCAAATTTTCTGTGATAAAACGCAAATTTATTTGGAAATTTGTGAATATTTTTCTTCCAATTTTTCAGAAAATTTTGTTCTTAATTTGAGCTAAAATATCTGAAAATGTCGAGAGAAAATATGCCGGACATGCTTCCAAAATGAATTTTTAGCAGGGGAAGTTTGGCAACATTCAAATGTTCATACGGCGTTTTTCCTTAGCACGAGGGCGTAGGTAGAGGCGCGGCACGCCGCACGGTGGATCCAGCCGTCGCGTTGGGGGAAGCCGGACCTGAAGTGCTGGACTAAATTGCAAATTGAGATGATCAATACGGCACATTTAAAATTTTTAAGGGTGCTTTTGAATTTTGAGAGGAGCTTCTACGGGAAACCCGATTGAAGCCACCTTAGAACCTCTATGTTTCGGATGAACAAAAATGAAAGCTTCTAAGCTTTCCACATCATGTCCAGTTCCTTTCATTGACTCGCTCCACCCAATATCTCTCATATTGCCGCTACTAGGATTTGCCAAATTGAAACATTTTCCTTTTTCATTGATTTCTCTGGTGTTTTCTTACTTCTCACTTAAGTGCAATCATGACGTCTCTCAAGTATAAATGTAAGTAGGCCCATTTTTACCGGTAAAATTCGGTCCTCTTTCCTTATCGCTTCATTACCGAGTGACGCAATTAATGATACTCTCAAAGTTGTTAACCTCAGAGGGCAAAAGGCAAGGGGGTTATCAATATAAATAGATTAAATCTCGGAGGAAGAATCGTTTAACAAGGTTGTCAAATGGGGAGGGGGGGGGGGCATACCAAGAATAATTGCACTTCAAGTTCACATAACCATCATCATGAATTGGCGACATATTACATAGTGGGTGATGCAACTTGGTCCATATTTCATTTTTCCACCAGTGCACTTTTCCTTGAATTTGTGTCCCAATTTCAAGCAAACCAATTACAGCGTTTGGCGCCCCTTTACTATCACGGCGAAAAAATAGGAGAAAATCCAGAAAAGCGCGCTGCTTATTTACGTTAAACTAGCGTGAGGAGCCTCTTTCCATGTCAACTCAACGAGGTTTTGAACCTTGGCCTCTCGGATCATGTTCAAACTTGGTGTGCTGCAAGTTCCTATTGAAAAAAAATATTCCCCAAATTTTAGGTCATTTCATTGAAGAAAATGGAAAGACGACAGTAACGCGTCGAAACTTTCTTTGATCTTGATTTTTAAATCATTTCAGAAAATTTCCAAAAAAAACCTTCAGAAAACTACAGGAAGCTTCGTAAAACACATCGATTAAAAATAAAATATCAGTAGATGTGTGCATCGTTACAATCGGAGATAAATACGATTTTATTCGCGTGCAGCCGTCGGTATTTCTGTTCATTCACGGCAGGCGCAATGATACGACTATTCGACCACGGATGTAGGCATGTTGCAGCCAGCCGGATTGAAGGCGCGTCAAACTGCGAAGATCACGCAGCCGCGTTCCCTTCCCTGGCTGTCGCAACGCTGAAATCGCCGCAAACCTAAGAATACGCGTCATTATTTTCACTTTTTGCCCTGTTTTACTATATTTATTTTGAAATATGTATTTCAACTACAACGATTCAAAATATTTAATCGTATTTGATTTGTTTTTTGATTGAAGAAAATGGAAAAACGAGAGTATCGCGTCGAAACTTTCTTTGATTTTTTTTTTTAAATCATTTCAGAAAATTTCAAAAAAACCTTCAGAAAACTACAGAAAGCTTCGTAAAACACATCGATTAAAAATAAAATATCAGTAGATGTGTGCATCGTTACAATCGGAGATAAATACGATTTTATTCGCGCGCAGCCGTCGGTATTTCGGTTCATCCACGGCAGGCGCAATGATACGACTATTCGACCACGGATGTAGGCATGTTGCAGCCAGCCGGATTGAAGGCGCGTCAAACTGCGAAGATCACGCAGCCGCGTTCCCTTCCCTGGCTGTCGCAACGCTGAAATCGCCGCAAACCTAAGAATACGCGTCATTATTTTCACTTTTTGCCCTGTTTTACTATATTTATTTTGAAATATGTATTTCAACTACAACGATTCAAAAATTTAATCGTATTTGATTCGTTTTTTGATTGAAGAAAATGGAAAAACGAGAGTATCGCGTCGAAACTTTCTTTGATTTTTATTTTTAAATCATTTCAGAAAATTTCCAAAAAACCTTCAGAAAACTACAGAAAGCTTCGTAAAACACATCGATTAAAAATAAAATATCAGTAGATGTGTGCATCGTTACAATCGGAGATAAATACGATTTTATTCGCGCGCAGCCGTCGGTATTTCGGTTCATCCACGGCAGGCGCAATGATACGACTATTCGACCACGGATGTAGGCATGTTGCAGCCAGCCGGATTGAAGGCGCGTCAAACTGCGAAGATCACGCAGCCGCGTTCCCTTCCACGCTGAAATCGCCGCAAACCTAAGAATACGCGTCATTATTTTCACTTTTTGTCCCGTTTTACTATGTTTATTTTGGAATGTGTATTTCAACTATAACGATTCAAAAAATTTAATCGTATTTGATTCGTTTTTTGATTGAAGAAAATGGAAAAACGAGAGTATCGCGTCGAAACTTTCTTTGATCTTGATTTTTAAATCATTTCAGAAAATTTCCAAAAAAAAACCTTCAGAAAACTACAGGAAGCTTCGTAAAACACATCGATTAAAAATAAAATATCAGTAGATGTGTGCATCGTTACAATCGAAGATAAATACGATTTTATTCGCGCGCAGCCGTCGGTATTTCGGTTCATCCACGGCAGACGCAATGATACGACTATTCGACCACGGATGTAGGCATGTTGCAGCCAGCCGGATTGAAGGCGCGTCAAACTGCGAAGATCACGCAGCCGCGTTCCCTTCCCTGGCTGTCGCAACGCTGAAATCGCCGCAAACCTAAGAATACGCGTCATTATTTTAGCTTTTTGCCCCGTTTTACTATATTTATTTTGAAATATGTATTTCAACTACAACGATTCAAAATATTTAAACGTATTTAATTTGTGTTTTGATTGAAGAAAATGGAAAAACGAGAGTATCGCGTCAAAACTTTCTTTGATTTTTATTTTTAAATCATTTCAGAAAATTTCCGGAAAACCTTCAGAAAATTACAGGAAGCTTCGTAAAACATACGATTAAAAATAAAACATCAGTAGATGTGTGCATCGTTACAATCGGAGATAAATACGCTTTTATTCGCGCGCAGCCGTCGGTATTTCGGTTCATCCACCGGAGGGGTCATTCCACGTCAACTCAACGAGTTTTCGAACCTTGACCTCTCGGATCATGTTCAAACTTGGTGTGCTGCAAGTTCCTATTGAAAAAAAATATTCCCCAAATTTTAGGTCATTTGGTTTTGGTTGATTTTATATGGAATTTCAAAGTTTGGAAAAAATTGAGTTTTTTATGACCGATAAAACTTTGAACGGCTGTTACTTTTCAACGGTTCATCGGAAATAGGTCTTGTTTTGAAGCTTAGAGCTTCTTCTTTAAAAAAAAAAATGAAAAACAAATTTTGAAAATTTTTGGAAAATTTTGAATTTTTCAAAAAGAGAATTTTTCAAATTTTGATTTTCTTTGTAGGTGATCCTTACATAATCTTAAAGCATTTCCCAAAGTTTCATTGTGGGCCGCCAAGCGGTTCCTGAGTTATAGCAATAAACGTATCGTAATCCCTCTAAAAATCCATCACATGTCAAGAGTGGCGGTAGCCACCCCCGGTCGAGGAAAATGACGTCCTACTAAAGTCCCGATAACAAACGGGTGGCCGACACTCTTAGTCATACCTACTATACATATAAGTCATGCATAGTAAGAACAAATTCCCTTGACATGGCTGTTAATAGTTAATAGGCTCTAAATGGTGGGAATAGGATGTTTTTATGGATGCTCATTGTTCAATTTTTCTGAATTTCACTGGGGAAAAGAGAGAAGATCAAAAAATTGCAAAAATTTGCTGTTGAGGGCAAACATTTTTCATGTGGAGAGCAAGCAGGCATCCCCCTCTCCTCCCCCCCCCCCCTTCCGATGTTGTAAGTATCTATTTTACAAAAGGTTTTTTTTCAATTTTTTTTTTATTTCTTTTTAAAGAAGAAGCTCTAAGCTTCAAAACAAGACCTAGTTCAAGTTTTTCCGATGAACCATTGAAAAGTAACAGCCGTTCAAAGTTTTATCGGTCATAAAAAAACTCAATTTTTTCCAAACTTTGAAATTCCATATAAAATCAACGGAGCGACCAAATGACCTAAAATTTGGGGAATATTTTTTTTTCAATAGGAACTTGCAGCACAGCAAGTTTGAACATGATCCGAGAGGTCAAAATTCAAAACCTCGTTGAGTTGACATGGAATGAACCAGCTGAAACTTTAAGGCTGACCTTGAGATTGCGACTAATTTTTACTTAGAAAAAATGTCTGCACCCCTGAAGTTAGACCAACAGACACACGAGACGTTGTACGCGAGAGAAAGCAACGCAACAGGAACACACAACGGTAAACCTTGTGAAACAAGGTAAATACAATAAAAAAAACTGCATTGGACGGTGTCTACTAGCATATTGACTGAGGAAAATCAACATAATTCTGATGCCCAAGCACATGAATATTTGTGTAAGTCGATGATGTTTCAACATATCAATAATACGAGTGATACAGGGATTTGTTTTAGATTCCTCGTTTGCGAGGCGTTAGTTCTATATTTGCTTGCTCATGATAACTTGCAGGCTCGCTGAGTGCAAATTGTTGAAAGGTCAGACTTATCTGAGTGTTGTTTGTCATCAAATGGATGAGCATGCATCATTTCTGCCTGAGAGGTGGTAAACAGAGAAATGAATTCTGGAGGTTCTGGAACTGTGAAATAGCTGGGAACTCTTTAATCATCAGACATCACTTTCTGTTAATCTAGGTATAATCATTCATATAAGAAATGAAAGTTTTAGATACATCTAGTTGTAATATTTTATATAATTGTGCAGTTTTTGTTCACTTATTATTTCAGCGCTTGGAGATTCTCAAAAATGGGGACTCAGTACGTGAAAAATGAATTTCCCTAGTGATGCATAGACACCGATGTTTGTCCACCCGCGGGCGCCATGCGCCAAATGCACCTAAAAATTGGTATTTGACGCCTAAAAATTGGGAAGCTGGGCCATCCTGGCGGCTAGAAAAGTTGACGCACTCCCGCGATTTTATCGAACTCGCAATCGCGAAGCAGCAGTAGTTTCTCGAGTGGCTACAAAAAGTTAATTTGGCTCCTAAAAATTTCGGTTGTTCCTGAAAATTGGACTTTCCAGCAAAGTTTGAGCCCAAAAATTTTAAAAAGGAGGTAGAACACTAAATTGCAATTCCTATTTTCCCTATAAAAAATATTCGAGATCAGCATACATTAGGGTGCAAACAATTACCGACCACGCGGAGGCGTGATAAAATGAGAGGCTCCCGTTTTACCGAATCGCTGCAATTCGTTATAATTAAGAACAACAGAGAAAAAATTTTTCACTTAGAGAGTTTGGGGGAGAAGGGGATTCTTAAAATTGGAGGACCACTGAGCAAAATGGGAAAGCTAGGATCTCTCTGCGTCGCCGGTATAAATGAGCTTAACCTACGATTGAGATGTGAAATGGATCCGCCTTTACTTTCGGGCGTAGCTAATCTATCACCCAAAAGATTTTTGACCTCTACAGTGACCCCAGAAATTATACCTACAAGGGAAACTGATAGCCATCATTGGACACTATTCTCTCTTTGATGGGTAAGTTCCCTACCTTACCCTGAACTGATGCAGTGGTGCAAGTATTCATAGATAGCTTTTAGGGAGATAGGGACCAGATGATGTAAATAAAGAGGATCACTCTCACAGCCCCTGAATGATGAAAGGGCTGCTGTAGAAATACATGGGCAAATACTTTTTTATAGTAAGCAAGAACTTGAAGAGATAAGATGATTCAGAAAATTGTGCAGATTAATTTTTTAAAAAATCTATTATGATTCTTGAGGAGAGAAAACTCCAAGACATGCAAAAGAGTCCTGGGAAACAATGATAGCTATTGCTACGGCTCACACTGCAAAAATTTGTCGACTTCCTCAGTGCAATAAAAAATGTCTCCTTGTAACAGTGAGGGACTAAATCCAAAAGCCTAGTGGGCACTTAAACTTCGAATAAGCTTTAATGCTGTGGCAAAATAATGAGCATTGATTCTTAATTTTTGTCACATTACACCCTGAGGAAGCATTACTGCACAGAAACGACAAAAAGCTTTGCAGTGCTACGCAGCCCAGACCAAGGACCTCGCCCCATTGTTGGCGGTGGAATAATTTTGAAGTCGACAATGAATTTTCTCCCAAACATATTTCATGTTTTTACTAATTTCTCCAGAGAAATAATTAGTGGGTGTGCTTGTTTGATTTACGAATTAAACACAGCTGATTAGTTCAAGAGCAATGTAAAGTTTTCATATTGTCCTTACAAAGCATGTAGCCAACTTTTTCAAAAAAGAATGTAACTGCGCCCAAGACAAGCTTTTTTGGAGACAATTGGAGGAAATGAATAGGAACATGGAATACTTATAAGAGAAAATTGCTGTTGCCTCCAGAGTTGTTCAACTGAAAGCAATGGCCTACAGTTCATGGTCTACTCGGCACTGCAAAGCTTAAGATATTGTTTCTACGAATAATGGTAAAAGTCAGGTATTAAGTCTTTACGCAATAACAGAAGATTAATTACGAGCTATTCTTTTCTCTCCTTGTGGTGATGTTTCATTGTATAACTAACTAATGTATACCTTGTTAGATAAGGTGGCAAAAATGCTGCTCATGAACAACCAATCAAAATGGCTTTTTCAGGTATTCCCGAAAAAGGGGATTCACGAGTATTAAGTAAATTAATATTTCGCGTTTTCTTCTATCAAAGAAAAGATTTCCACTACCTGAAGCTACCTTTCCAGGAGCAGAGGTAAAGTCACAAATGAATAACTCAACCTTGAGGCGCAATGATAGAAAACTCCTAGATGTGCATTTTTACCATTGAGCAGTAAAATGGACAACTAAAAGGCATCATCATGGTGACCAACATCATTTCATTTATAGTCCACGCAATAACTTTACGCACTTGCAGGCAGTGACAGAAGATCATTGAAGGCATTTCGGCATTGAGAGTAAAAACAAGATGCAAGACCATGAACATCACCACAAGGAGAGAAAAGAATAGCTCGTAACAGATGCAAGATGGCAGACCTTTTGTAGCAGTCTGAAGGTGCATATACTTGGTTGGCGCAAACTTGAAACAGGGGTTGAACAAAGTCTCTGTGCACTTCATCTTAAGACTAGAACTAAGCAACTTACGTTTAAGCACTTTGAAAGCCTGCCATCCTGCTTCTTATATGAGCGACATTGCTAAACGGAGGATAGTGGATGTTCTAACATCCTCTGATGGTGCGTAAGTTTATTTGGCGTAGGCTCGAACCAATTACTGAGCTTCGTTTCACCACAATTCCATCTTGTACATTACTCAAACAAAACATTTCAACAGACTGTCAAGGGGACTTGGGGTACAAATTTTGGGGGTTCTACAACAACTAACACATCTTGCTTTGATAACGCTGAGTCCAAGTGGTGGCTGAACTTCAAGCATGGCAGCAAGTTACATTGAACTATTAGTGCTGACTACTCGCTAAAGATAGCAAGAGATAACGTAACAGGAGAAAAATTTCGTTAAGAGCTTAAGTAATTGCGAATCATAAGGAGTTCAACGGTTGAGTAAAATGATGTTGAATGAAAGATAATCTTATGACTCATCCGCATTGTCAACACAGGCTTCCAGGACATACAGTTATAGGATTCACTAAGCAAGACATAAGAATCCAATTTCAGTTTAAGGTCAATCTAGAGGATGAACTCTACATCATAGGGTTGGTAAAAGGTCCTTAACCGACTTGATAGAGAAAAGTAACTGACCTTGATTTGGAAGCCAGGGCGAAGACTTGGTTACAGCGAGGTGCACTTCGGAAGCGTTTAGAACCAAGGACATTACACAATCAAGAACTATCAATAAGATTTGGCACTGCGGTACGAACGAAAAACCCACAATATCGACCCGGTAATGAACTAGGAAACAGACAAAAACACGAAAATTTACCCCGAAACCACAGGAAACTGATAGAACGTGAAAATGGCCGAAACACCGCACCGGTCAAACTAATCGTTGAGAATCACGTGATGGCTTATTTTGTCGGGGTTCTCACTCTTGCTTAGAGAGTGCAGCACTTGATGCCGATGTTAAAATTCAAACGAAGAAACTCTGCGGAAGTTCAACAGAGCGCAGCACTCCATTTTACTTGTCGAGACTCGAGACAGAACACAGAACATAAGACTTACAGGGTGTCCCATAAATTCGGTCCACCCCCATCTAAAGTTTTACCCAATTCATGTTTTGAAACGAAACTTTGGGGATGTTTATGGATCTATGGCAGCCACGTTCCTCGGGAGAGGGGGGAGGGGGTTGCGGACTCTGATACGTATTTTTCTAATGGCAACCCCCCCCCCCCCCCCCCCCCCCGCTCCCCGAGATACCTCAATCGTAACAGGATAAGAGAAGAAAATTTCTTGCGGAAACATCAGGCATTTGCCAGAATTGTGGCTAATTTCGTTTCAAAATATGAATTGGGTGAAATTTTAGAGGGGATACTCCAGACTTCTAGGACACTGTATAACACAAGATTGCAGATGCAGAACCCAGATTGCATAAAACGGAAATCTCGAAGGGGGGGGGGGGGGGAAGGGAATTTTACCGAAGTATTCGGAATCGGAATGTTCCGATGGCGTGGAGTGCTTTTCGATAAATCCATTGATCTGCCATTTAAATCTATGGAAAAGGATCGATAAACAAGATGTTTGCAACGAACCCCTTAATAATTGATCTTTTACCATACCTTTAAATGGGGAAATATCGATAGTCGATTATTCACACCTCACCACTGGAATATTCCTCAACACTCCATGCCACTCAGCTATATACCCGCGTAGTTTGAATGTATCAAAATAGATGTTCTTTCATAAAAATTAAAAGCATCGAGCATATCCATGATAAAACCATGGAAAAGGAAGTATCCTTTCCTTGCCGTGGCAAATTCTGTAACATTTTATTGTTTGACGTTTGCGTCACCAACCAATCTTCATCATTGTATCGCACAAAGCTTCCCATTTCGTCCCAATTCAAAAAATTCAAAGGCATTCCCGACTGAAGCTAGCTTTCTCGTCAAACATGGGCAGGGTCGGACTGGCTTGCATCTAAGGGCGAAGACCCTTGGCTGGTTAAAGGGGCGTAATGTGATATTTCCTGGTAAGGCATTCCCTACGTGGAGGGAGGCTCAGAAAATTTTGGCAAAGCAGCACAAGTTCGTACAGAGTGAAAATTGCAAAATTGAACGTATTGAAGTAGCCGACAGACTTCTGAAATTAAAGAAAACAAAAAATTAAAGCCACTAGACGCATCCAAGCACCATTATGTCCAAAAGAACCGAGCCAGTGCTGCGATTTACACGAACTTAAGACGTGGGTCTGCAATTAAAGCCTTCCTAAAAAAGAATCAGACAAGAACCTGAAAAAAGAAGAGAGAACGAGTGTCAACACAGCCGAAAACAGGAAATACGTATTCGGGCCTCTTTTTTAACTTTTCTCCCGAATCGGAGCGACGCCTCATTGACACTATATAGCAGAGCTCCAGGCATCGAGAGCTCACGCTTCGCGTCATCGCGCCTTCAATTTTTCAGATGCAGCACGGACGTCCATCAAGTACGAATAGTTGTATCTCTGCGCCGTCGTAGATGCGCATCCTTTCCCTCCCTCTATTTCTATATTGTGTTTGTTTCCGTTTGTCTTATGCGTGCTTCAAGCACTACGTGAGTAACACAGCCGAAGGTAGGAGAGATGTGTTCGGGCCTCTTTTTTAACTTTTCTCCCGAATCTGAACGACATCTCATTGACAGCATATAGCAGAGCATTGAGAGCTCACGCTTCGCGTCATCGCGCCTTCAATTTTTCAGATGCAGCACGGACGTCCATCAAGTGCGAATAGTTGTATCTCTGCGCCGTCGTGAACGCGCATCCTTTCCCTAGCTTTATTTCCATATTGTGTTTGTTTCCGTTTGTCTTATTCGTAATGGTGCTTCAAACTAGTAGCATAGAGTAGAGCATTGCGAGTTCACGACTCACGCCATCGCGTCTTCATATTTTTCGTATGGAATGTGGACATCCATCTTGCGCGAATAGTTGTATCGCGTTTGCACTTTAGATGTCTCTTATTTTTGAATTTAGAGATAAATTAAGGTTAAGTTTGCCCAAGATATGCTATGGCATGTTTAATTCAATTGTCATTTTGAAAAGGAAGAAATATGTTTAAAGGTCTCTCAAGAGGTCTATAAAGGGTGCGCACTGCGCATGTCTAAAAATCGAACTGACCATCGTTTCTAAGGGAGTTACACATAGCGAATGAAGGACGGGGATGATAAAGTGCCTGTATGTCACCAAAATGGTGAAAAGAAGCCGTATGCAAAAAACGACATTTTTTCGCCCCCCCACTAAAACTTATTCAAACTTCGTCTATCAGTTACTAATACTGGAGCGCTTCTTTCCCCAAATTTTCAGACCCCAAAAAATTTTGGGGGGCGCTAGGGGGGGTGGAAGTCAAAACCTGCGACCCTCGATATCTTCCGAACGAAACAAGATATTGAGGCCCGGTTTGGACGAAAAATCGTCTAAAATTGCATACTTTAAGATTCTAGAGGTCAAAATCCCAAAATTAAATTTTTAACTTAACTTATGTGCTTTTTTTCAGTTTTTCAGGAAAAACAATTTCTTTTAAACAGATTAAACTGAAATTTCACATTTTTTGATTTGAACCAAAACCAGTTTTTTAAATTGTTCGTCTTTTTCCGCATCCAACGAGTGGTCGTATAAGCTGGGGAACCGAACGGTTCCGGAGATATGATCGATTGAAGTTTCCGCTCAACGCGCGCCGACCGATTTTCGCGCGCAAAAAAGTTGGATTTGACTGTTATTAAATCAGATGTAATGTTCAAACTGAGCAAAATGCATTATTAGGGACTCTTGAGGGTCGCTGAGTCCAGAAATTACAGATACTTCCAAAAAATTCACGTTTTTAAAATTACAGCTCCGTACAGGACCACTGAGCGGCCGGTCGGCGCTCAGTGGGCCTCTAAAATAGCGCTACGGAGCTGTAATTTTAAAAACGTGAATTTTTTGGAAGTATCTGTAATTTCTGGACTCAGCGACCCTCAAGAGTCCCTAATAATGCATTTTGCTCAGTTTGAACATTACATCTGGTTTAATAACAGTCAAATCCAACTTTTTTGCGCGCGAAAATCGGTCGGCGCGCGTTGAGCGGAAACTTCAATCGATCATATCTCCGGAACCGTTCGGTTCCCCAGCTTATACGACCACTCGTTGGATGCGGAAAAAAGACGAACAATTTAAAAAACTGGTTTTGGTTCAAATCAAAAAATGTGAAATTTCAGTTTAATCTGTTTAAAAGAAATTGTTTTTCCTCAAAAACTGAAAAAAAGCACATAAGTTAAGTTAAAAATTTAATTTTGGGATTTTGACCTTCTAGAATCTTAAAGTATGCAATTTTAGACGATTTTTCGTCCAAACCGGGCCTCAATATCTTGTTTCGTTCGGAAGATATCGAGGGTCGCAGGTTTTGACTTCCACCCCCCCTAGCGCCCCCCCAAAATTTTTTGGGGGTCTGAAAATTTGGGGAAAGAAGCGCTCCAGTATTAGTAACTGCTAGACGGAAGTTTGGATTAAGTTTTTAGTGGGGGGGGGTGCGAAAAATGTCGTTTTTGCAGACGTCTACGGCTCACTTTCACTAGAATAGGGGTTCACAATTCAGTAGAAAGTAGTTCTTGGACCCTTGTTCACCACTATAATGCGTAAAAGCACCTTTCTTTTCTCCTAACTCTCTCTTCCTCCGTTAATTTAAGAAAATTTCCGCATATATTTTCGGTCATTATTTTTTTTCTCCTCTTATATTTTGCTATCTGTCAGAGGGGCGCGTTTTCGGCGCGCCAAGGGGGCGTATCCGACAATGGCAGATTGGCTTCATGGCCAGTCCAAGCCTGAGCAGGGGTGAAACGTATTGCAAACGTCAAAAGAAGAAAAAAAAATTGGAAAAAATAAAAAACCTTTACGACTTAAACAATTCCATGCACGTGAATGTCCTCTCAAGATGAAGATTGAATCTAAAAGGATAGAGCCATGGTACTACCTGAAATAATTTTTGATCCATATCGACGGTGTAAGTCGGCAATCACATAACTCGGTTTGCGACGTCGCAGACTTCCTGTCACACTTAGTTTTCAAATGGAAAACTACTCAACGGCAATTCTTTAAACTGCCGTGATTTTTCTTCACTGTGCGAAGAAAATTATGTCAATGTGTTCTCCTTCAAAAAATAACATAGAGGCGAAGATTTTCAGACACCGCAAACGAGATATGTGATTGCGGACTTACGCCGTCGATATGTATAAGCAAAGCATTTCCCACAAAAATATTAATGGCAACTCGGTTAAAGGAAGCAATACGGAAGATAAAAATCTGAAATCAACCATCGCGGGGAACCTGATGATTATTCGGCTCCAGTCCCTTTTCCCGCTTACCCCGTTATTAATAAAAAAAAGCACAAGATACAAGATACAAGGCTCGAGAAGAGGTCAACAAAGCATAAATGGCGGCCTTTTGAAACAGGTGGAAAGAGAAGAGAGTTAAGGTCGGTAGGCTAAGGATAGCTACGATTGCCGAACTTGTCAAAAAATGCGCTCACTTGTTGTTGGAGGGAACGAAGGATCGGAATTAGCGAAAATCCGGTAACAGTGTGGAGGGGCTAAATTGGCGTTCTTGTCAATGGTGCTTTTGCGTGTTGGTTATCGGAATACCTAAATTGCGGCTTGACTCTTGCTCCTCCCGGACAAGTTTAGTATACCCTTCTCGCAGCGCTTTGCTCGAGAGCGGGTCAATTATGACATGCGGCATATAGCAAATTCTTTTTTAGTATGCGGTGACCAAGATAGTTTGGGGACAAACAACGGATATGGGATCTAAAACTACGAAAATGGCCGATGAGCCTCGAAATGAAGAACGCTAAAACGGGAATAGTATTCAAATTCCATAATACTCACTTTTTCTTTTTCGCCCGACTTTGAGCCCGCAAAATCGGGCGAAATAGAAAAAGTGAGTATTATCTGATACAACCCGATAAAGGAAAAATAAACATATTCAAATTCTCTTGAAATTGTTTTTAAGAATGAAATGTACGAACTATGAAAAGCACTATCACTCAGTTTTCTGCGCAACTGACTATGATACAGTATTCTCTCGCCATAACGACACTCATTATAACGAAAATCTCTCTTTTGCGAAGGAATCGCTCGGTCCCTTATTGCCGATTCGTTATAGCGAGAGGAGAGAGTACTGTATTTCTGATTCATGGCTATTGCAATCATTTTAACTCAATAGCGTAGCTATACAATTTTTCTGGTTCGAGAGGGACGACCTCACAAGAGGGGGGAGGGATCCAGGGGTTCCTTCTTCAGCTGAAAATTGGATCTATTTACTCAAAAAACATTTAATTGTTAGACTTTAATGACTCTCCGCCAAAATTCCATTTATTTTATTTTTTTATAATTCGTATTAACTTTTTCATTTTATTTTTATTTGTAGGGCATCAAGTGCATAGAGACAGAGAGTACGGAAAATCGTGAGACTATCAAAGGCGAGGTCATGATTTGAAGAAAAGGAACGCCTGCCATTTTCCCGTGGAAAATCTTGGAACATAGGTCGTTTTCTCACTTTCTTAAAAGCTGCTTGAACTGTTTGTGTTCATTTTTTGTGTTTTTTGACTATATTAATAGGTTCTGTATAACTTTTTCCTCCAAGAACTTAATTTATCAATAGAATAGATCATCCGTATCTTGAATGTATATTATTTACAATTTTAAAGAATAAATTGGTATTAGTCGAAGCTTTCTAGGAAAGTAAAATGGAGAAAACAATAATGGTGTAAATTATTTCCGCTGCCCTTTTTTTCGACTTGGTAATTTGCACACTAATTGATAACAAACATTTGATTAACTATAATTCTTCCCTTAACTTGGTTATATGAGACTGAATCCCAAAGTGTTCACATACTGCCCGAAGACAAGAGAAACTGCCGCGGGTTCGGCACACGATGCTCTCCATTACACGCTGCGGGTCGTGCCCTCAAACTCAAAATTCCTTCATTTCGGTGGGTATGCAATTTGAGCTCCTAGGAGTTAAAATAGTTACCGCCTGCATCGGCTCGCGGCGCGGTGCAAGTGCAAGACACTCTTGAC
Source organism: Bemisia tabaci (assembly GCF_918797505.1). NCBI lineage: Eukaryota > Metazoa > Arthropoda > Insecta > Hemiptera > Aleyrodidae > Bemisia > Bemisia tabaci. Next base: position 26,290,243 of record NC_092793.1, read on the forward strand.
AAGCTCGATTACAGATTCATTAAGCAGCGAACTCGTCTAAAGTTGCCTCATTTTGTTAATTCCATCAACGGGGAATTATAAGTTGCTCTAAGTCAAAGTAAGTAATGACTGGTAACGGTTAACTCATGATTATTGTTCATAAAGTTTGCTAGTATAATTTTGCTTTTTTTCTTGCATACTTTCAGAAAATATGATCGTGTCTCAGAGGAAAGTCTCAAAGTTATACAAAAATAGGGAAGTGAACCAGATAATAGTTCTTTCGTTTTTTGCTTTCTTCCTCGTGATATGAGCGATAGAAATTGATCTGGTAATAATCATATCTATTTAAAGAGGAAAAAACAATGTTCTTTTTAAAAATTACTTAAACAGAAACATAATAAACGCCGCCGTTATTTAATTTTCCTGAGAATTATTAGATTCTCAATTTTATTCGTTCATTTTGCTTTTACTTTATATTATTTATTGATTTGTTTTAACAGCATCATTATTATATATTTCCACACTGAGGGAAATAGTTCTGTTCACTTGGGCTCCTGCACTTCTTTTGTAACAGTCACAGAAGCTTTCGTTATGAGGACATAGTACTCTGTTCCCACGACCGAAGTTCTGTTCTGACAACAGAAAAATTCTGTAAGTGTAACAAAGAAACTGCAAGAGTCCTGTGAACAGAAGGTTCTGTCGTCAGCACCATCTATTTTTTCTGTGCAGAGATAAGTCCGTAACTGCGGACACGGATCTGAAACCTAGCATGTGCAAAAATTTGAATAATTGATCACTTCATTATTTGAGTAGTTTACTAAAATTTACAGGAGCAATTAATTTCCCTACGAAACCATACAATATCTTTAAGTCTTCTGCATATCTTCTTATGCGAATTTCAAGTGTTTGGAGTCTCGAAAAACCAACGAGATTTCATCAGTAACAAAAATAATATGCAAGGTACCATAATTATTTAAGGAAAAATAATCCGACAGTGAATAGAGGCCATCGCTCTGATTATCTAATTATCACCATGCTGTTATTACTTCTTCACGATGCCGTAATTCAAGGACCGCAGGCGCTAAAAAGCGCCTTGATCTTGATGGAGAATATGTAAGTACGAACTGTTGCCTACTGCAGGAAGCGAAGGCGTTTTAAACTCGTGGTATGTTAAGACTGTGTCAAGAGGCTTTGGCTGACCATGTAGAGAAAGCGGCACAGTCCCGGATAGGCCAATCGGTTGGGGGACTGTTCGATACCCGGCTATGGTAAAAAAGGTGCGAATATTTCGAAAATTAGCGTAAAAAAAGGAAACAAATAAATACAGAAAGCAAAAATATTGTTTTGATTATACTTACATCGGTATATTGGAACACATGGTTCGTGTCATCGAGCACCTTTTTCTAAAGTTTGGTTGCAAAACAAAAAATAGCGCCCCGAACAGGAAAAATGGGGGGGGGGGGGGCAGACCCTCAGCGGTTCACACCGATCCTCCTCGCTCGTCCATCGTGGGAGGTGAGTATAATTTCTGAAACTGCACCCCCCCACCCTCCTGCCCCGCCTCTCTTTCTCTCACTCGTTTACAGACTAGCACACAATTTCACCATTCAAGACCTGCAGTACTAAATACACTCAAAATAAATATTGATTCCATTTTTTATACGAATAGTACACCTTAAAAATATTTGCGATTAGCGCAAATATACTGGAGTTATTGAATGGACAAGGTTTGATCTTTCCCCGTTCCATGCTCCTACGCTCCAGATTCCTCGACTAGAGATTGCCAGTTTCTTTTTATCAATAGGCAGTCAAGAATGTAGTACCCTGCGCACTACAAAATGTTTGTCGTAAAAATCTTCACAATTAACTAAAAAGCACTTGATAAATGACTAAATCTATATAAATCTGAATTCATGTAGAAGTAAAATCCGGATAATTTGACCTGCATTGGGCGGTGAAACGTATTGACGAACAAACTTTAAAGCCACACTGAACCTATACTGGCTGCTACCCATAAAGTTGTGTAAGGATCACATAACGATGGCGTAAGTCCGCAACCTGCACGTAACTCGTTTGCGATGTTAGAAAATCTTCGCTCCTGTTTCAGTTCTTTAAAGGAGAAAAACTTGACACAATTCCTTGAAATTTTTGCAGAATTTTCCTCGCACAGGAGGCATTTTGCCTGGCATTTTTTAAGAATTTCCTTAGAGTAGTTTTCTATTTAAAAAACAAAGGGTGACAGGAAATCTGCATCGTCGCAAACCGAGAAACGTGGTTGCAGACTTACACCGTCGATAATTGTGTAGCCTTGTCAAGTGTCTTTGTATTGATTTGTTGCGATACTTCGTCCATGACTAATGTTTATATTATTGCAGAGTGTAACTAGAAGCTTTCCACCTTTCGAAAAACTGGTTTCGGATCAATGTATTCTCAATTTAAAATATATAATTTTTTTATGAATGATATTAAAAATTGTCTCACTGGCGCTAATGAGCAAAATATCCGATCTCTCCAAGCTCAAAGATAGATTATGCAGGAGTGGGGGGCTAATATGGCCCCAACGCGGGCGAAGGAGTGACAGGAGCGAGTGGTCAACCGGTCAAGTTGGATGAATGCCAAAGGCTGAGCCATGTTCTTTTATATGGCACGCAGACAGGAAGTGGCGTGACTCGCGAGGACAGGAAGACAGAAGGACGCGGAAAGGACAGAGGACGTGCGCAAGTCGGGGGTCGCGTGTTGCCATCCCCTGGACGTTATGCACCCTGCATTGTCAGATGGAGCAAGAAGTTTCCGCCTCTCCTCCACGGACCCGCTGAAACTCGATTCAATTAGACAATCAGGACTTCTTAGCCAGCGCCGGCTCCTAGATTTCCTCGGGGATAACATATATTTTCTTCCACTTGTATTATCATCGTTGATTGCTGATTGCAACGAAACAATTTTTGCTTGTCGTTTTCCATGTTTAGGCGCCGCGACAGAAATGCCCCCTTTATCAGTCATCCGTCACTCCCGCTGACTTTTAGTCGCCGCAACCCCCACCCCCATCACTCCCGCTAAGCGTTTCCACTAGCCTCGTCCAACCGGTGGCGTGGCGTGCTATGCGATTTATCGATTGATCTGCCATTTAAACCTAGAAAAAAGGATCGATAAACAAGGTGTTCCCAACGAACATTTTTAATGATTGATTCTTTATCACAGCCTCAAATGGGAAAATATCGATAGTCGGTCTTTCACGTCTCACCACTGCATCCACCTGCGCACCTTACATGACGCTATGGCATTGCTTACTACGTCTATTGAGACGCTCACAAAATCTGGCTTGAGTAAATTCATCACAATACCCTCATTGCAGCTGAATCTTTTTTTTTTCTTTTCTTTTCTTTTTTTTTTTGGATAAGGTTGAGGGTGGCACTCAAAGAGCCGGAAAACTTCATTAAATCTTCAAAAAATGTGATCTGCGCTCGTTTCGTTGGAATCCCTCCATTCCTATATTACTTTGACGAAAAAGAAAATAAAACATAAATTCAATTGAATGATTAAGTTGTCAAGTATTAGATGTCAGCTAATTGGTGTCATCTTTTCCCCAGTGAAAGAGTCTAATAAAAAGGTCCGATTCCTCGAGGATTGAGTTGAGTAGCAGTAACATTAAAAATGGACTGCATTTTGCAATTTGGAACTATAAATTTTGGCTCTTCTGGAAAAACACTTATGTTCATAGGGAAACTAGTGGCACATACATCGTTTTTACACCGGGTTAGAATTTATAGTTCTAAATTGCAAAATGCAGTCCAAATAATCCTGAAAGATTCTCAAGAAGTATGTTTGCGGTCATCAATTGAGTGGTAATCGCTCATGCAGGTGGGTGTGTTTGGGACGTTCTGGACACTATTCAGAGGCAGAAGAGGTGTTTTCTCCTAAAAATTTGCGGATTTGGATCTTACTAAGGTTGTTTGTGCCGAAACTATTTCCAGAATTAAAAAGTGACAGTGTTTTGGTGTTAAGGCTCAAGGCAGCAAATTTTGCTAGGAAAGGCGAGGGTTAGGGGCGTTTATATGTAATTTAAAGCGTGGATTCAACATTGAACGGATAAAAATCTGCACTCGGATATGTAGCGGCACATACCCCGCAAAACCAACTCGTTGCTCTTCGAATGAGCTCAGACACTGAGGAGGGGCTGAGGGTCTGAAGGGAAGTGAACGAACCTTGAGAGGAGGCGGAAAGAGACAAATCGTAACTCATGACTTTTTGAGTAAATGGTAGAGGAGAGTCACTCCGAATCGCTCGTCATGCTAATCAAAGGATCACCACTATGACCATAAAACACAGTTCCTTGCAGGTGTTTCTGTTTCCGCGCAAGCGGCGGCGGGTGTCCCATTCGACTTGAGACAAATCAAGGATGACAAAACGGAACGAAAGTCCTCGCGCAGTGGAGGCAAGCAGACGAGTTCGTCCTGCGTCTGGGGGGAAGCCTTTCAAACTCCATAGCGTGGGCCTGAGCGTGGATGAATGAATTATAATAATCAAATTAATACAGCTCATCATGGGCGGTTAAAAAAAATGAAATCGTCACAAACAAGGAAGGAAAGAAATAATAATATGCCTTTCACATTTACCTATTCAAACCTACAAGTGATAGTATTTTACAAGCAGTGAGTGAAAATACATAGATTCAGGGTTTTCACAAGTCCAGGTTCAAAGTATTATTACGATCGTTTTAACATTTAATTGATTCATTTCAATTATCTTGCACACTAACAAATCTTATATTCTCTGAAATACATAATATGCATGCACCTTCCGAAATGTATGTAACCCCCTAGTGAGGCTTTTACGGACGTCGGATCCATGACATTCTTCACTCGGAATTTTAACTCATATCGGGCTACTTCTTGCAATAAGGGACTTAAATTTCGGGTTTATCCATACAAACATCTCTTTGTAAAATGGAAAGTAATGTCACATACGTTGTCTCTAAAATGAGCCAAAAATAGTAGTTCCTCATCGCAAAACATAGTCCAATTTATCTCGAGGCAATTGGGAAAAAAGTGCTCTTATTATCAGTGCCTACGGATCGAATGACAATCCGCTATTAGGATTTAAATAGTTCAATTAATGATAATCTTGCCCTCCATAGCTTCACTGGCCTCATTGGCGTTGGGATAGTCTCGGCAGAAAGGGGTGGTTTGTGTCCTTGTTCAGTCGTTCCGTCGGGAGTAATCACGTAATGAATGAGGGTTGATTACGAGAAAAATAAGGTCGCTCGTATCATGCCTACAATTTCCATTTTCCCCACCCCTCGGTTTTCTTCTTCTTGTTTCCTCCACTTTTTCTCTGCCCATTAATTACAGCGGTGCGCGACTATTAAATTGTGGCGGCCGGTAATTGAGAGCGGGGGCGCGGAGTAAAAGGGGGGCTAGAAAGAGGGGTGGGGGGCTGGGAGCGCAGAGGAGCGCGCAGGAGGAGGAGCCGTGTTGTTGCAGCTCATGCAACGTCTCCTCAAACTTCTTATCAGTGTTAGCGACCTGACTTGACATGTTTTTTTTCTTTTCTCCTCCCTTCCCACCCCAGATATGAATATGGAATACATTAACTGTCTCATAATTCCACAAATATAAAATTCATAGCAGGGGTTGGCTCAACAACCAACGCTCCCTGATTTTGTCCCTTTGAAAGCCAAGCAGAGCACCGAAAAGTTTTTTTACCGTGTGAAGAGGACAAACCGGTCGAACGGCGTCCGAGGTATCAACCGCAATTTTTTCCGAAGTTCCCAACTGCGTGTTCGTCCCCGTTGGAATTCATAAAATGTGTTTAACGCTGTTTCCAGCTTTCAGCTCCCCTTACCGATTAGTAACAAAAAATTGAATGTACGTACATCTTGCCGAAAAGTATCGTTGAAACGAATCTATTGGAACTATTCGAAGCTTCACTAATTAAATGTTGTAACAATCAATACTGCTCTGTAAAAGACGAACACAAGCGCGGTGATTTAACAAAGATAAATTTTACTGGAAATTTTGACTTATTTAGGTTTTGTATTTCCGCCGCAATTTCTTTGAGCGAGTATAAATTGTTTGAAATTAATCAGCAAATTGTAGAATTTTTTCAAAAAGACACGTATTTTTCCTCTTTCTTATAGAGGTGCTTTGCCGCAATGCCGCACGTTGGGCAATGCTCGACACCTTCTTCCCATAACCAAGCACCGCCTAACCCCCCTTTCCTTACTATACGTAATTCATACGGACCTCTATGAAATATAGGAGCAAATCTTAATAAGCACGTACTTGCATCATTATTATTATTATTAGCATTGGATTGGTGTAAATGACACTCTGGTGTATCATTCCATCACACTGTCCTACTCACATTCCTCGGCCGCATGTATATTTATACCTTTGATGCCTTCCTGGAAATTGTTAGTTTATTTGGTCTATACTCGCGGGTGAACGTTGTTTCCCACGTTTAACAAAGCAGTTCAGTTACGCTCGCTTGCTTGAATCACAACATAAATGGATTAATACTTCACAGTGTTCCAATCTCATCCTAATCGGTTTGAATTCAATATCGTGACAGACAATGTGAGCGGTCTTTGAGCAGTAAAAGTTGCTCTCAGCAGTTTGGACCAAGTTGGTTGTATCACAGCATTGGCAGATTAATATTCTTTTAATCACAGAAAAATACTTTTAATCTGACCAGTTCGCCTTCAATATCTTGATAGGCAATGCAAGCTGCTTGAGAGCAGTGATAGTTGCTTCCAGCAGTTTGATCACAATCACGCGGATGAATCAAAGTAATTTACAGCGGCTTAATATTTCTTGCTGGCACCCCTAGTGGAAGTCAGCCTTGTGCAGGTCCGTGCGGCGGAAGGCTAGGTCCGTGCAAGTCCCCGTCACCTCCCGTGAGCCCGTGCAGAGGGAAGCGAAACAAAGGAAGAATCGCGGAAGAAAGGAAGAATTTCGGGAATCCCATCCTTCGCAGATGGCTGCACGAGGTGACGGGGACTTGTACGGACCTAGCCTTCCGCCGCACGGACCTGCACAAGGCTGACTTCCACTAGGGACAGTAATTTGCTCTCATTCTGAATAGTTCGCCTTCAAATTCTTGATAGGCAGTGTGGTCGGTTTGGGAGTAGCGATAGTTGCAGCAATTTTGTCACGTTTACTAGGTTGTTCATAGCAGCAAACATGGTAGTGCAATGTCTTACATTATATGTATTGTACTTTTCCGTTCACGTAACCAAAATTTTGGTCCATATAAGCGTAACCGTAACCTAATTACCAAATTCTCCTCACGGTTCAGTAGTTCATGCATTCAATCTTCTTCCAGAGTTCGGTTAAATTTGATAGCTTGATTACAAGAACCAAGATCACAGTTAGCAGAATTAAAAGTGCGTACGTAACGCATGCATGAACAGTCAATATTGAGCATCGTGCTACGGTACATTTGACCGAACTTTTTTCCTCACTGTATCGAACATTTTTCAGAAAAAGCGAAAGTTTGAACACAAAATGTATTGAACCCTCTGTAGCATGAATGAGTTTTGGGTTTCGGATTCTGGGGACACAAATCTATGATACAGTTCTCGTAAAAACACAGGGCTTTAAATTTTTTCCTCAAAATTTCAAAATTTGGATACTCGTTTTTCCAATATTAAAAAAAATTGAAAAAATTTGCAACGTTCTGCCACATGGAAATAGTTCAAAATTTGGAAAAAAACATAAAACGTATTGTTTTGAATATATGTATAACACTATGCCATAAAGTGTTAAGCGTGTATTTTTAGAGGAAAAAAACCAAGAAATAAAAAAAATTACTGCATATTTCAGAATAAAGTTTCAAAGATAGTACCCGGAATAGTATTTAAATGGTCGTTGGACTTCTGACTCTCATATTTGCTCAAAAATAGTGAAGGATCCCGATCTACTATTCTACTTGAAGTTCCAGTTCAATATCTTGTAGCGAAATCACTCACTCTTCGAAATGAAAGAAGAAACAAGGCGAAGTCGCCCCGCAGATGAAAGCACGAAGCTGGAAGTGTATCCGGTGACATGTTCATTGTTCGTTTGCGTGTATGTTGCAGGTGGAGAGAAAATCCGGGATATAAAACGGGGGACTGCAGATATATTGGTTCCCTTTCTTCCCCCTTCTCTCAGGACACCCGGGTCAAGCGAGGAATATACGGGGTGATTCAAAAGTTCCGCACAACTCCTATCATCCCTAGGATTCTTGCCCCTTTTCAGGGAGATTCCCCCAAAATTTTGAATATCCAAAAGTCTTTCTCTTTAACCCAAAAGCTCTCGCGAAATTTCAAGTCTTGATCAAAATTTGTTCAAAACCTACAGGGTTGATGACTGGTGCTGGCGGTGTGGTACTTTTGGATCACCCTGTATATTCTCGGTGCCCATATTCCTACTCATACGCCACGGAGCAATTGGATAAGTAGAGATACAAAGCCACGACGATTCTACAGCACGCTCATTAACTCCTGAGGTCTTTGGCTTCACTTTTTGCATGGTTGTCATATAGTACGGTTCACGACAGGTTATTACAATTAAGCGCTTTTCGAAGGACAAGGGATTCTGATTCGGAAGACTAGGAAGATTCAGGATCTTTCGAAGACTCCCAAAAATATTTTGGAGTACTGTCAAGAATTTACAAAAAATGTTTTGATGGCCTTACAAAATGCCAAAAGCTTCTTAAAATAATTCCTAACTTCACGTGAAGAGATGAATGTGTGACGTACACCAGGGGAGCACTGTTTGAAATCTCGCAAGATTCCATATCGAAAAAAAGAGAAAAAAAAACGATCTTATTTTGAACAGTGAATAAATAATTGATCAGATCACGTAAGTTTATTTCGAGGACGCTAAGAAAATTTTTCGAAATTCGAAGACTATACTCTTGAGCGTATTACCAAAGACATTTTTTGAAATGTTTCGGCCCTCTACTTTCTCAGGAAGAGTCCGGATTCTCTCAGGGCACTGAAGGTTCCCCCGAAACATTTTATAAAATTGACCTCTATTAGATGTACATTGAAGCTATTTCCTCGCAAAATTGACTTTGTGCAAACTATACATGCTGTATTCTCAGTAATTTCTTACAAATCAGTACTTTCTTGAGCCATAAGAATTGCATTGGTTAAAGAGGCTCTATAACATTCAAGGAACGGCTATGACTCCCGTGACCTCTCGTATTTTGTATTTTTCGTTGGAGCAAATCATTGTATTTCTTGCAAATATTTGCACCTCTAAAGTTTAAGTGCTGAATTTCACTGTAGTTTTCCTTTCTATGGTGAAAAGATCTGTTGATCTGATGATCTGTTGAAGATCTTCCCAAACCTCCCTAAATCACAAAGTAAACCACGTGAGGCCGCCAAGGGAAAGCAGCTCTTTCAGGAACGACAATGAATTCGACCCATAGGATTCCTTAAACCTTCCCTTACCTCAGTATAAAATATATCGACGGTAAAACTGGAAAAATCCACATCTTGGTCATGTAGTGTTTCAAAATCTCCGCTCCTACTTGAGTCAGTAAAAGAAGATCAAACCAACAATATGACTTGAAATTTTCACGGAATATTCTCTCTATAGAGGAGAAAAATCACCCAAGTTTTCAAGAAATAACATTCAGTACACTGAAAAAAAAGTATGGTGACATTTACTATGAGTCTACTTGATTTTTTACACAGTGATACTATTTAGTGGAAATAACCAGAATGGGCCTGTTGCAAACTTTTGCTAGAGCAAAAATAAGAGTTGTTTCCTATAGATAATGCCTCAAAAATCTCGATGAGCGCATCGGCAAAGTCTGAAATGCACTCATAACTTCACAATCTGCGTAAGAAATTTGCGGTTTTTTGAGCTTCCCGCTTCAAAAGCGATACTACGGCACAGGTGAACATTTTGTAAGAGGAGTCGTTCCATCGTCGGCAATACTCATCATGGCCGACGCCAATCCGCCAAAACACGTGTGATGGGACGAGATAACACCTGAACTGGATTAGACCCGATAACAATTGGCGTGTTAACGTTCATGTTTTCCACGCCCGAATTGATTGACCTTGATCTCTCCTCGAATTACGCGCGGAACTGCGCGCAAGCGTCGGCCATGATGAATATCGCCGACGATGGAGCAACTCCTCTAACAAAATGTTCACCTGTGCCGTAGTATCGTTTTTGAAGCGGGAAGCTTAAAAAAACGCAAATTTCTTACGCAGATTGTGAATTTATGAGTGCATTTCAGACTTTGCCGATGCGCTCATCGTGATTTTTGAGGTATTATCTATAGGAAACAACTCTTTATTCTGCTCCAGCAAAAGTTTGCAACAGGCCCATTATAGTAGTATTCGCCAGAACTCTGGTGATTCTTACCATAGTATGGTAAATGCCACCATAGAGTCTGGTGTTTATTACCATATTCGTATCACTGTGTCAGAGATGGTAAAATCTACCGGCATATTTTTTTCAGTGTAGTGAACCATTGTGGAAAATAAAACATGACAGGAAGTCTACAACGCCACAAACCTAAATACGCATAATACGGCATCGAGACGAGTGAACGAAGAATCGTTTATTTGCGAACGAAACTTTCTCTGGAAGATATACGAGATGAGTCGGGATTCATCCCAGCTGGAGGGCGCAGGCTCTGAGGGCGGACGCTCATTGGGCGAGTGGGATACTCTCGGCGTCGGGACGCTCCCTTTATCTCTCCCGTTGTCTGCTCTCCTACGCCCCCGCAACCCCCCTCCTCCGCAAGTCTCTGTCCGGATTCTATGCATCGCTTCTCCAGGAGCGTCGTTGCGTGTCCAATCAAATCGTATTTTCAGCCCGTGGGAATCGCTGCACCGTACAAAATGGCGTCGATTTCTTCTTCGCTCAGTCTTTCCCGTCGTTGAATCCCACATCCCTTCGAGCCACGTGAAGACTGCCCGTTTTGATAGTGAAACTGCAAAAGTGCGTAAGTCGCAGTGCTCCCATTCCATGTCCATCAAAAGTTCCGAGAAAGTTCGGGAAATGGCAATATATCCGGGGAATTTGGGGAATATCGAAAGTTCCGAGAAAAATTCAGGAAAATCTCAAAATTTCCGGAAAATGGGAGCACTGGGCACTGGTATGTCGGGAAATGTGATTTTTCAGGTGAGCAAAAGGACTGTCCACATATTCCTCATGCCGTCATCTCTCCGACGAAGGAACGTAACTAAATTTCAATGTTGCCAAATTTCACCTCACAAATTGCATTTTTACCAGAAGAAACTTGTATATTTTTGACTGAAAATTTCGCTGATTTTTCTCATGATGTCATGCAAAAATCAGACAAATTTTGGACAAAAATTTCGAAGGTATTTTCTCGTAAAAAATTGAAGTGTTTGAGTCAATTTTGCAACCTTGGAATTGAGTTACGTTCCGTCGTGCGGGAAACGACTGTTATTTTCAGTAGGGAAATGATGCTTGAGGATAGCTAAGAAAATATAACTTTTCAGACTTCATCAGAATTTAGAGCAATTTTCGAGCTCCCAGGAAATCCGGCAGAAATACTGAGGTTCGCGTTTTCAGCACTATAAGAACTAATACAGCACTGTGTCCTGCGGTACTCAAAGTTAAGGGCTCCGAGTCAGTTTGTCGCCTAAATCAATCGAATTAACACCGAACAAAGATTTAAAAAAAAAAAAATAAAACACATGGCTTAAATTTATTTAGCACTAGCCATTATTAATCTAAAAAAAAAATTGCGATGTTGGGTTTTAATTTCGTTGAATTGTTCAATGAGTACTCATACACTGCACGCGTAGCGCACGAAGACAGTGGTAACTGCGGAATACTCGACACCGACACGGTAAAAATCCCGGTCAAACGAGAGGGATTTTTTGTGGCAAATTCCATCCTCCAAAAAACTGGTGCAGCGTAACATATATTTAATTTCCGAAACTTTTAAAAGTCTCAATTGAGGCTCGGTGTTATTTGTGTACTTAATCTCGCTTTTTTCTTAAACGACTTATCCGCACCTGCAGGTAAATAATCTCATGACTGGTGGCAACACGGGAGCAGGTGTAACCTGTTACGAAGTGGCCAGACATTATTGGGCATCTTAACCGGTTATTATCCGGGCTGGTCTTAACGATCGGCCGCCTCCTGCCTCCTACCAATCACAATCATCCTGGTAAAACGGTTGACCACTTGCTACTACCTGTCTGGAGGATAAAGATATAAATTTAGAATGGGAACGTAATCGCCTCCATCTTAAGATACTCTTCAGCTCAGGAATAGTACTAGGGGGTAGACCCCCTCACCGCTACGTGTGGCCCAACCCCTAGAGGACACTTCGTGCTTTCTTTTTTTTCATTTTTTAACAAAATTCTGCTTCCTACTTCTTTTAAGGATTTATATAATTTAAAAATTAAGAGAACAAACGAAAATCTTAATGCTATAATAAAAACATGTACCAAGGAGGCGCAAAGCGCCTCAGAGGGTTGAACCTAGGAGCGGTCTGGGTGCGTACCCCCTACTTGAGTATATTTAGGACCGAGTTTATCGGAAAGGAACCAACCCACATTAAGTTAAAACTGAGAAAAATAGGTTATAAAGTTTTATTTCTCCATGAGACTCAATGTAGAGAATAAACTTTAATCCCTCTTTTTATAAACTAATTTTTATTTTTCGACTTCGAGCTTATGGAAAAAAAAATATTTTGATTAGTGGAACTCAAAAAAATTCCCAAGTCAATTTTATAAAAAATGTGAGTTGGTTTCCTTCTGATGAACTCGGTCCATTTATAGCTCATTAGCTCATCAGTAACATCTCTTCTTGATGATCAAACTCAATCGGCTCTTTCGTGCGACCAAAGTGGATATCTCGCCGAGTAGATAACTGCAAGGGTTAGAGATAGAACTCTAAGATTTTTGAAAAAATTGTCAGGAATGGACTTGGCAACCAAGTTCCTAACACAGATGACTATAGTCTTTAGTGAGCAAGGCGGTAACGGGGCGCAACAAGGAGGGCTGTGACCAGAATGAAAGATCTTAGAGTTATTACTTTAATCGAAATCATAAATCGTTATTAATTGAAATCGGGCTCGTGATTGCTGGCAATGGGGCTTGATAAGTTTTCTCATTTTACCACTTCGCCATCGCCAGTCTGGCTCACGATTGCCTCCTCAGGTCTGGAGAAATTTAAGAAAAATACATTACAGCGACAAACATTTCCTCTCTTTGGGGAGATAAATATATAGTTTCGCTGGAATCAAAAACATCTCGATTACATTACCGCGCACTTAAATTGACCTCGCACTTTCAATTTAACTAAATTATGTGATAAAGAACTAATATTTCAGGCTAATCCACGAAAGCGAACATCATACATATGGGATCTAACGGCACATACGTTGCTTTTAAAATGAGCCAGAAATAATAGCTCTTTATTTAAAAAGTGGCAGTCCAATTGCATAGGTTCAACTGGAATTAACATGAATGTATTTCATGAGGCGATTTTCTGCTATGTCCAATTTGTTTTACAGTGACACTAAGCCACTTGAAACTTTTTATAAATATTTCCTAGAGTATATTAAAAATTAATTCACACGACTGTAAGGCATAATGTATCTTAGTTTTTCTCAGTTTGTTTAAAAACGAGAGCTAAGTAGGAACTGTCTGATGTAGTTAGGTACATTTGTTCAGTGTGGTCCAATTGGAATGTTGGATTACAAAATAGTAAATAAATCGTTGGAAGAAGGGGAAGAAATCCGGCAAGTTACTCTACTCTTTTTCCGAGCCAAAATTTTTGGTTTATTTGGTAAACTTGAACGTAGAGGATTCAGAGGAAGGAATTGTCTTGTTTACAAAAACACGACAATTACCGAAAGGGAAAGAAAACAAAAACAGGGATGATAAATTTATAATAACTGAGGTTTTCCGCCGTTTTGAAAGTTTCAAACCGGGTTGGAGCTGATTATTTCCGTTCAAAACGTTTAAACCATTTTTGCGTGATTTTCGAGGCCTTGCAGGTACTCACGTGCGACAAGTTGTTTCACATTGTCCACGAATTTTCTCGCAATTTTTCGAGGGACCCCAATCGCAACCCAATATTTTTTGACAATTTATATGAAGTTAAGTGATAAAATCTTGACTCTTTACTGCTTGCAGAGTATGACATTTCGAACAAACATGAATTTCTTTAGTGGCGATACAAACGATCAAACACCAAAATGAGAGGACAGAGAGAAAATCATGGGACAAGTTTTGTATGAATCTTCACCCCTGAATAATCTAACTCAACCTGGTCCAGTTTATGAACTAAAAAAATATCCAGCTACAAATGATGCCTCTCAGAATCTGATTCCCACGCCTCTGAGCACGCACCAAAGTATTCAGCAAAGAGCCTCAACTATTCGAAAAAAGTCCGGAAAAATTTAATCCTCGAAACGCTCGCTCGAGAAGAGGGGAAAAACCAACGTTGGAAGAAACGAGGAAAGAAAAGTAATAACCTCAACCGAGGAAAAGTTGTAGAGAGAGACGTAGCGGTGAAAGTGTAGCCGGAGGGGGTGGGGGGCCGGAGTCAAAGCGCGGGAGGATTCAGGGGGCGTTGAATTTAAACTTGGAGGACAGTGTTGGCCTTTTGCCCCCGGATTCAAAAAATCTCTACGACTGGCTTCGAAGGATTTCAGTTGGTTGCGTCTTTCGCACCGCCCCCCGTCTCCAGCGCGCATTCCCATTTCCACGGAAGAGCTTTGAAAGTGAGCTTGTTATCCCGGGTGCGGTGGCTGCAGGGCTACGGTGTGTCTGCTTATTGATTCCGACACCCCCGTTGCCACATCGAGCATTTATACCGTGATTATTGGTGAAGATTGTGAGGTATTCCGATACGGATCGTCAACAATGCGACAGCCACTGTTGCTTCCAAGAGAGCAACCGAGAGTCACGCCGCCTCCACCCGCCTCCGGGATTGGGGTTGTTTAGTGGGGATGAACTCCTGGGGGGAAGAGGGAGCTGGGGGCGGGCGCGGGGCGCGAGGAGCGCCAAGAAACGTGATGTGGTTTACCCGCACAAATCAATGTTACTTTTCACTCACCCTATCTCACCTTCTGTCTTTTCCTCCACCTCTGTTTTTCACGCTCCCCCTCCCGCGGCCACCCCTTTCGTCTACTTTAATCTCCCAATGTTCATTTCAAATTGTATCCCCACCCCCGAACTCCTTATCTTATTCGTACTTCCCTCGCTCTCCTGTAATGTTGCCGTTCACATGCCTCGTTACCTAGGAGCCACAATATCTGATTAGCGGAATACTAAATTTGGCATCACTGCCCTCGCATTCCTGCCAACTTACCTGTCTTTTTACCGTGACTGAATTTCGTCTCCACCAGCCAAGTTTTTTTTTTGTATTTGCGTATTCATTTATTCATTTTTTCAGATCCTCTGCAGCGAACGTCCGATGTGCATAAAAACGTTTTCCGACCGAATTGAATAAAGGTGTGTGGGCATCGCTGTTTTGACTTTTTGAGGCTTCAGCTTGCTAGGATAGTGCCATCGATTTTAGTTGCTAGCTTTTTTTTCGAGCCTTTAGTTGAGGGCGTTAATATCTTTGAAAACGCATCATGGTATTCGGCAGATAATGCGTAGTGTATCATATAATTATCCATGAATCAAGGAGGCAGTAACTATGTTTTTGTTGAAAAGAGAAAAACTCAATGCATCAAAATGTTTGAGCAGACATTTTGAAAGGTGGTGAAATGAAATAACCTGTGACACTGGAGCAAACATTTTGTTGGTCAAAGTTGACTCGATTTTACCTCCATGGAAACAAAACATACTTTTTAACAAAGTATACTGACGCAATGTTGCTACCTTTCAGGGAGCGAAGCAACCTCTTTTGTTTGAGTTTGGGCCGCGTAGAGGTCAGTTGGCGTTCCCTCAGTTTAGTGGGAAGTTCATTTGCAGATGCCCCGTTTACTTGGCTGATGAGGACAAGAGGCAAAAACAGGCCAGAAACTTTAATGGCTGTTTAATAATTGGCGTTAGCTTACGTGTCTGTCTACCTGCAGATATTATAAAAAGCCAATTTAAAGGCGAGCACACATCAAGTATTCGGTGTGAAATTTACATAATACGGTAATAACTCATGCGAAGAGATGCCCTTGATAAACAGCGGTGATTGTGCAGCGATTACCAGCTTTCTACCCGATTTATGATTATCCCTCAACCCTTCTTCATGCTACCCCTATTATCCTGTAAAGCAGGCTTGTCATAGGTCAGATTCAAACATTCATTTACTTGCGATTCATTTTGCAGGATAATGGATTTTTATCACTATCTTGCAACTACGGCGTTCAGTTTTGCTTGATAAAAAGTGAACATTTTTTTCCTGTAGTTTATGAAGACCTCAGTTACACAGAAGTTACACTGTTAAGGAGCACAGAGAAAATAAATAAATAAATTCAAACAAAATTTTTATGTAGGTCATGCTGAAGAATGTGGTTTCCTAAACACAAAATTGGGACAAACTTGACTATAATTATACAGGTATTTATTTTGTTACTAATCAAGTCGCTCCTGGTAGAAATCGCACTGAACCTCTCCAAGCTGCGTCATGGTAATAATTGGATATAACCTTGAAGTGTAACAATAAAATAACACTATCAATAGAAGTCTCACTTACACTTGCTGAATGGTGTAAAGTCAATGGAATTGTTATCAACATGGCAAAAATTCAATGTATAATGTTGTCCTACAGGCTAGGAGATTAAGTTAATTTCAACCCACGAATTGATTATTTAATTATTACTCCAGTTCACTGTTTAACAAGGTGGTAAAATAGTGCTGGGTCAACACTATTTTGCAGGGAACCTAAGACCAGAAAGTTCAAAGAGTTCAATGTTTCCCCCACAAAATAGTGTGGACCTAGCACTATTTTACTACCTTGGTATATAAAGCTTGGGCCACATTCTTTAGTGTCTTTTTCTCGTTCATTGTTTTCTGGGTTATCTTATACCCTTCAAGTCGATTATACTTTTTTTTTTTTTTCTTGGCTCCTGTAATTGTATCATGCGCTGATTGTATAAAAAAAATCGAAAATATTCCGTATGCTTCCTTAATTTTTCTGAAAATTAAAAAAATTATTCACGGTTTATTTGACTGTGGATTTCCAACAAGTTTTTTGCCTGTTGTCGCGAGAAAAAATTGAAGTAAACGCTGAGCCGTACGAAGCGTCAATCGCCGCGGCGACATTTGCGATGACTACTTAATACAGTAAAAAAGTCAACCCATGACAAAAGAAATTTTCAAAGTATCCCCTGTTGCTGCCAAAAATGTACTTTTCTTTGGCAAAGTATACCAATGTTGAAAGTGAAAAAATGAGTCTTTTCACTGCATTGTTTCAAAATTTTCGATTGAGTTTGCTTGAAGACAAAACCAAAATATCCCCTTGAAGTTTTCTATGAATAAGTTCGAACGAGTGTTACGTATCACGTTACACATGCTGATAAGGGTTTTAAACGTTCCGTGCAGCAATTTCTGAGGCAACACGACCTGAGTATAAAAGAACGAGCTTAAAGAGGTTCGAATCAGCTCAACACTGCCGTGGTGAAGAAGAACGCCGTATGAACATTCGAGAGTTGCCAAATTTCCTTCGATAAAGTGTTTTTTTTTAAAAGTAAGTTATGGATATTTTTCCTTGAAATTTTCAGGAACTTCGGGTGAAATTTCAAACAACATTATCTGAAAAATCGGGAGGAAAATATTCATAAGTTTACCAGGAATTTTGTGTTTTATCAAAGGAAATTTGGCAACACCCAAAGGCTCATACGGCGTTTTCCCTTAGCACGTCAGAACAGACGAGGAGGCTAAAGGGTTGTAGTTAACGCCGACGATCGTTGAAGCTTAACGGAGATCGTGTGGCGTGTCGGCAAACCGCATTACTGTCCACTTTGCGTGAGCTTTAATGCCGAGCTCAACCGATAAGTGCATTATTAAAACTCTATTATCTTATACATCTCCCTCTATAAAATTCAAGTGGACATAATTTAAATTTATTTTCTTATCTCTCAGCCCTCGCCCGTCAGGATGTGTATACTTTTTCTCGATGATGCGTCACGGGATTTCCACGTCCCGTTTGGTGTGCTGCTTTCTCCAACAGGTGGCGCTTTTTTTCGAAAGTTGACGCAAGGATGTAACGACATAATCGGTTAGGCTTGAAAGCAAAACTACCAGGCCAGAATACAGCACATTCTTTTCCTGTGGGGCTGTCTACACTCTACAGTGAAAAAAACTATAGTTAAAATTAGTAATTACCACATTACCTACTGGTGTTCTGAATGAACTTTTGACCAGCATTTGCCATAAAAAACATTAAGCATTATTACATTAAGCTATACAATTACTCGCGTATTGACGTTCAACGCTAAAACGCCGTAAACGCCATTTTACATTTTTTGGATAAAAGGTATCATAGCAGAAAATCTTGTTATCTTGGGACATTGTTTTTACAGAAATGTTTTGCAAATGCTATCAAGAACTACAACCTGAAGAGAGGTGCGTACGTAAAACAGTTTTCATTTTATAAAGTGTTAAGTTCCAAAAAACGAGGGAAAATCTCGATGGATTTACGGCGTTCTTATTGCTTAGCACGGTAGCGTATAGGTACCACTTTTAATGCTAATTACTTTTTTAACTAGGAGCTCATATTTTCGCTACTGTGAAGTAAGATTGTATCGCAATTTTCACATGAGCCATGTTTTCTTTATAATGCTTTCCGCGGTTCACTTACGAACAGGAGGGATTCAAAAATAACTAGGAAAAAACTGCTGGTTGAGGCACTGATTTTAAAAATATATTTATTGAAACAGGATATGCAGTGAAAAAATCAAGAAAAAAATTGCATGTAATGAGCAATAAAATTGTGACGTAACCCTGCACTCGTCACTTTTCCACCATTGAGGCGAATTTCTGTGAATGGACTTGGTCAAGATTTTGACTTACTATACTGGACTTCATTACGACTAAATGCGATTCCCTCCAGACGATGGTGCACCTACATCATTATTTTGGTTTATAGTATACTACACTGAAAAAAATTCTCGGCGTTTTTACCAAGGTCCGTTAGTACCTTTACCATCTCACTTTTTTTTTTTACCAATTATTGGTAATTTTACCAAGACAGACTGGTAAGCTTACCTAAAATCCGGTATTTTTACTGTTTTTTTTTCAGGTAAGAATACCACTTTTATTGGTAATCAATTCCCGGTACCTTTGCCATTTTATCTCGGTAATTCTACCACAGTCGATAAAAAAATATCGGCGTTTTTACCAAGGTCCAGTAAAATTACCGAGAAAGTTCAATAATTTTACCGAGATTTCTCGGTAAAATTACCAATTCCATTAATGATAATTTTACCAAGAAAAAACTGGGATCAAATAGAACCCTGAATTCTTGGTAATTTTACCCTTTTCTTAGTAAATACACAAAGATTTTTTTTTCAGTATAGCAGCAAATGACAATCACGTCAAAAATTCTCGAAAAATTTCAGGTGGGTCGAAAAGTGGATGGATTCCAGTGCTTCCATGCATGTCCGTCAACAGTTCCGGGATTCCTTTTAGATTTTTTTTCAAAAGTTCCGGAAAATGCAGAGATCCGGAACATTTCGGGAATTTCAAAAGTTCCCGGAAAAATTCAAGAAAATTTCAAAGGTTCCGAAATTCGATATTACCTAATTCCAGGAAATGGGAGCACTGATGGATTCAAACGTTGGCCAGGAATCATCTAATAACCGAATTTAGTACTTGAGATTTTTAGCAGATCGTTTTTCTCCTTCGGGTTGCAACCCTGCCGATTCGGTCGGAAAAGTCGATCCGATCCATACCTGAGGAAATTCGCCTCTTGTAACGGTCCGTAACAAAATCTTGAAACCACATTTACACCTGAGTGGAACATAATTTATAGATCGCCCCTCTCGGAAGGGGTGAGTGAAAGTCCTATCTACACGGAGAACATTAAATTGCTTATTTAACAATTCCGTAGTTAAAAATAGTGACTGCAATGCTTCAATGTAGATTTTACAACAAAAAAATGCTACTTTAACGACAACAAAATGCTACTTTAACTACCCCCATGGTTAAATTAGCTTTCCACTGATGAAATATGTGCATTTGAAACATTGCTGTCATTTTTTTAGCAATCGAATTGTTCAATCAGCAATCCATTTTTTGCCGTGTACGTAAAGTGAAAACAGGTTGAATGCTAAAAACAGGAAAATGTGAATACATAAAGTCACGTGTTACATAACATTTTTACTTTCTCTTCTCTCGTCACGCGCGCCGTATGTGCCACGAAATTCGAATCCAGAATTTCGCGTGTAAAGCCTTCCTGCATGGCTCAGCACGTGCTTACCAAAAGGGTCTCGTTTTTTTGTCGTCATGTGTCAGATCCCTTGATTGCTTATGCCCGCTGCGGTCAGTTAAATAAATAGGCTAACTTCCGGAAAAATCACAAAAGGTTAAGAAAATGTCGGACTCTACAGCAAGCGCCCTGTGTATAGACCAGGCCATTTTTAACCGTGCGCGCCGAGAATATCTCGTGCCCATGACATGTTTATTCCGAGACACCCTCTGTACTAAGGCAGGGTTCGTGAGATTTTGACTCCCAGCGGGCCGGTTATTGGAATTGATAGACAAAGCTATAGACAAGAAGAAAAAAAGGATATAGGGGGCGGTGGAAGCGGATAGTTGCAATGGACAAAAAGGGTAGGTAATAGAGTATCTAACGGAAGCCTACGCGAGACCCTATAGTTAGTCTATTATTTTCTGCCTATGTCTATAAGAACCATCCATTTCAACCAATAGGATCGCTCTGTGCTCCCTATGTCTTCTTTGTCTATCGCTTTGTCTATCAATTTCAATAATCAGTCCGCAGAATTCGACTCTTGTGACGAATTTTTGTCATTACCGTTCATAGGCACTTTTAATAAAGGAAAGTATCAATTTTGACGTGGCAGACTCCCCTGAGAGTATAGTAATTTCTAATTTTGTCGTCTTTCAGTGATACAAGAGATAGCACCTTTAATTAGTCGAGTTAAGAGATAAACCAAACACGCAATTTGGCCTGGAACGGCGCGACTTAGAGAGAAATGATGACGAGGACTTGAGATGAAAAGGAGAAGCCCTCGGCGCGGCGGTCGGCGTGTAATACATATTAGCGCCTACAAGACTGCACGAGTACTTCACGCATTGCATCAAACACAGTGCGGTCAGACTGCGGTCAGCGTGAAACGGATAGCGCCTACGAGACTGCGTGAATACTTTACGCATTGCGTCAAACACAGTGCGTTCAGCAGCGGTCGGCGTGAAACGCATAGCGCCTACAAGACTGCCGGAATACTTCACGCATTGCGCCAAACACAATGCAGTCTGCGCGGCCCGGCGGCGGAAGTTACAATCATTAAACTACATTCATGTTTGTTCTTTCATAATTTTTTCGTTCATTTCTTATAAGTGGAAGGCCTTGTCCACACAAAGATAGGTTTACGGAACTTAACTTTCGCGCAAAGTCCCGTGAACTTTATTGGCTAGTAGTGTTAGCAGGGCTTTCCCAAAAAATGGGTCCAACACGAGTAAACGCGTCTTATGCACCCCTCCCCCGCTGGCACGTTCACTTGATGGTTTTTATTGATATTTCAAAACGAATGAGAGGGGGGCGGCAAAATACAGGCGGCCCATGGGCGGCAAGTAGGTAAATCCGGCCCTGGAGAGCACATGATGTTCTCACAGAGTTTTCTACGCACCCCCCCCCCCCCCCAAAAAAAATCACGGATGTTTCCAAGAATTGACGCTAGGTAGTCCCGCAGGAAATCTGCAACGTCGCAAACGATTCCGTACTTTGGCAATCGATATTCAAGGGATTCCCACCGTCCATCGATTCCAAACCAACTCGAAATGGTGATAGTAGTGGAAATAGAGACACCCCTCAGCAGAAGAAAATTTCTAATTATGTGGTGACTAAGATGTGCGCAAGATTTCCTCGGTGCATTTTTCCACCTCGATGCTTACCGCGTTGGGAGGGAGTGTTTCTGTGAATTTGTGTGGACAAGGATTTCGAGCCGGAGAGCGCATGACGGGAATCTCTGCGGACACCCGCGCGGAGAGGAAAGAGGGAGAGCCGGTGGGTGGTTGGTGGCCTGGGGCTCCTGGTGGGGGAGAGCGATGGGGGGAGGGGGAGTTGGCCGGGAGGGGGGATGAGAGCACGAGTGATAGAAGAGGAAAAGCTTGGTAGAAAGCTCTCAGATGCGGCTGGGCAGGTAAGTCGAGAGAGCCAGTGACCACCGTGTCTCACTTCTTGTTTCTCATTGGTCAGCGGCTATCATGTCTCCTTTACACCTTCTTCCGCGGTCGGGTGTTTCCGCGGCGGCACCGAAGAAGGACGAGGGCGATAACTGGAACCGCGTCATGTGACGGACGAGACGGTCGCGCTACACCTCCGAGGAAATCTCGGCAGACCGGGAGGTGGGAAGAAAGGAGACAATATATCAGGGAAAAAAGGATGGAGAGGAGAGCTATTCGTCCTTTCCTCTGTATTGTTTTCTTCTGCCGGTTTCTTTCTCACCGTCATTATGGGATATGATCATACTATTACAGGACAACATTTATCACCTGGATTTTCCTTTATTGGATATTTCCTCGCTACCTCACCGTGGAAACACATTTTGCGCAGAGGGTTCTCAGTCTGAGCTCCTGCCCACCGAGATTATATATTCGAGGAGTTTTATGCTTCCTCGGCACCGCTTATGAATTAGTGGTCTACTGCTCGTTGCGCCCTTTCAAAGTGACGTGTAATATTTTCCTCCCATTTTCGCTATTGATAATCGGTTTGGTTCAATTGTTGCTATGCATCATCATCGAAAGTCAGCGACGAATAATTGGTGATTCCTTAATATTTGACGTAGGAACGTCAAGTTCGTCGCTTCAACCACATCGTTATATGTCGCACGGCTTGACTTGAAAGTTTGAGGGTCCGAAAGTTTCCGCGGAAAAGGTACAAGTAACTTATCTACGGCACAGAATTACGTACATTTTTATTGAGTATAATTTTGTATCTTGTCAAAAACACAATGTTTTACGACTATATTCAATGAAGTGACAATTAATCGCGGCGAAATTTCATACGAAATCTCATTTTTTAGTTCTTGATTAAAACAAGAGAGTAATTATATTCATTTCATTTGGATTTTCATTGAATATATGCAATTCAAGAAATATTCTCTACTTTTAACCGGCTATATCGACCTTTTTTCTGTGTGTGGTTTTTTAAAATGCCAATATATATTGAGTATTGTATTCATCAGTAATGGTTGAGTCTCTTGAATGTGTCTATATGCGAGGAAAGCATTCTATCATCAGCTTCAAAATGTGTAAAAATCAGGACGATCCGATCATCGTTAAATGACAGTGACTGAAAGTGATAATTGTTAACGTCAGAGAAAAAGGTCGGTGGTTCTACCTGTTGGAAGAGGTGGTTCAAATTTGCGAAATGCGATTCTTGGCTCGAAGGCCTATAGAAAACCTCGACCCCATTAGTTTAAATTGTCGATTTGTTTGATCTGCGAATTTCTCTTATCATCGAGAAGAAGAGTCAAATAGTGATGGAGGACTGTTTAAGATGAGATCGAAGTCAATCGCTCGCCGTCTAACTCCAGGTAAGTCACATTAGTTTTCTTGAAAATGAGTTTTCATGGGCTTTCTTTAAGTTTCATATAAGTATCACGAATTAAATGTCAGACTCCAGCAGATACAATTAGATTCTACATCTCTTTCAATAAAGTCAATTGAGGTATGAGGGGCTTGGAGGACAAGGCGCATTATTGCAGTTTTTGCTAATTCGAGAGATATGTCTTTGAAGTTTCGAAATTACATGAACCCTTATGGCGGAAAGGAAGTTCACTTTTTAATGCTAAACAGTTGGAATTTGGGAGCAAATTTTTTTACAGAATATGCATTGAGACTAGTCTTATTTAAAATCATTAATATCTCATTTTTTTCAAAAACTTCACTTATGCGCCATGTCGTCCAAGCCCCGCAATTGTTATCTTTTCTGTCGCATTATTAGTCACGACGTATGTAAAATCTTGCCGAGGTAGCAGGCACGTTTCCGTGGCTTGCATTTTGTCGCATTATTTTTGAAATTTGTTTCCTGTTCAGCCTGGTCGATCTAGTATGTCTCATCAAAAGTTTTCAGACTATATCATCGTATCTGATCTATTTTGGGAATTTTGGAGTAGGAGGGACATAATATACCCCTTCGCGAGGAGCTGAAAAAGGACGTATTTGCCTGGAGCGTTAATCCTTGGGCTCCGAAATTTCTCAAGCTCTCTCTTGTCCTCTCCGTAATGGAAAGAGGGACCAGACAGGAATATAGGTAATGACATCGAGAACTTTCACGTTCCTCCACAAATAGTAAAACATTTTCATAATTTCCTCGTGATATTTTCAATGGGCTTTATTACATGCGTAGAAAGTTAGAAATAATGCTCACTGTACACCACGCGGAGCATGAGTTTGGCCTGTCTCAATTCATCCAAACAGTAGATTTTAGAAGATTGTGATGAAAAGGTGCCGAGATTTACTGGGCGTCATTAATTCAGTGCGTATTTCAAAAGTATGAAATTTTTTTTTTCTAAATTGTAGTAATGATTTTTGAAGGTAAGTTGGAAAAGTATTCTCGCCCGAGAGGGAGAGGGCCCGAGGGGCAGAGAAAGACAACAATAGTCACTCCACTCGTAGACTGGAGGGGAGGGGGCAAATATATTGTTTCGTCTTTCGTCGATGACAATTCACTCTTCTCTGGACTTAAATTAAAATTGAATCTATGTTCTTTCCTCCCTACTATTAGGCAATTTTGCATTTTGCAAAGAGAATTCCGTCAATTATTTGCGGCACCACTGGTGGGGAGACAGCCGTAAAATTGGCTGAAGACGTTGGGAATGGAAGGGGAGGATGGGGGGGGGGGGGGCGGATAGCTACCGCGGAACGAAAGCTCGAGAGGAGCCGTTGCTGCTGGACGAGTTGTTTCAAAAAGGGAGCAAGTTCATTTTCACAGTAACCGTAAAACGCTGTTACTTTTATGTCACTCAGAATTCATTTAAAAATGAACTTGTTCCCTTTAAGAAACAGCTCGCTCTCATAACAAGACATCTCTATATTGATTTATGGATTCGAATCGCCCATAAATACATGGTATGCGACGATGGAGACAGCGGTTCGAATCAAGACGTTCGATAGCGAATCGATAAATCCCTATCTGAGCAATAGGATCAATCGATTCAAGGCGTTCGACAACGAATCAATAAATCCCTATCTTAGCAAAAGGATTTCTCGATTCAAGACGTTCGATGACGATTCGATACATCCCTATCTCAGCAATAGGATGTATCGATAGAGGTCACTCGATAAGCGATTCGGCAATCCTGGCGCAGATATTAAATTATGCGTCCAGGTTCCGCGACATTAAGTTTCTGGAAATGGTTTGCGCTCTGGTTAATGGTCATTGCTTAATAGGATCGCGGTTAGATTAAACTGACGACAACTCGAGCTTTCTCTGTCTCTCTCCCTCCCCCTTTCCTCCTCATCCCTCGGTCTTTTTTCAACACACACGACAAAAAGGCATCGTCCTCTGAATAGTTCTGTTTTCAAACCTCTCTTGGACACGTCCGCTTCAAGGGCATCGGTGGACTTCATACAGCCAACACGCGGTTTGGAACTAATTTCACTCTCCGGAGGCTGTGGGAGATTATCTGAACCAATATCTGTTCTGCCATCTTAGGATTTGATACGCATGATCGAACCCAGGGTGAACGACGAGCGTGGGACGCAGATAGCGTCGCCCCTCAAAAGTAAGGGCGTATCTTCTTTCCCACATGAGCCGTGGAGAATATGGAGTTGTATGAACAATAGGGTCCACGTGGAAATTAAGGTATGGAATATAAGGTAAGGGATGACGATGGAAGAGTATGGGAACCAATTTGCATGTTTCAGCGGTCCACGAGGATTTGTGTGAAAGATACTTATTTGCAAGATAAGATAGAGCGGGTGGTTTAAAATTTTGAAAGTACCGGATGAGGTTTGAGATAATTTAAAAATATTTAAATATTTACTCATTATAGTCTGCTCTGTTGACTTTTTGTCACACCGACGAGTTTTGGCCTTCCAGGCATCATTCGTCGGGATACTGACTCTGGATTCATGTCACAGATGATGCCGACCAGACAGGAGACAGGCCGAAACGCGTCCTGTCGGTTTAACCAAAAGTTAATGAATCAGACTGATTTTTAAATAATTTAAATTATTTAAAAACAGAGCGGGATTTCCTCTAACATCTTAAGAATCGGCTATAGGAGCTTCGATACGAAAGCGAAGTGCATGATTGTGTCTATTTACTCCTTTATGCTCCAGAGATGTTTCAATTAAATTAATTACATTCATCTAATCATCGATAATGCAAATTATCGATAAAAAATTAATGGTTTTAAATGCGCTCCACACTCAGAAAACAGAATAAACATATTATTTGTGCGTACACTAACATTTCAAACACATACATTGCATAAAGGAAATCTTCGGATGCAAATTTTCGGTGAGGGCGTGTCTGATTCTCTGCTAAAAACAGATATGCTAAATGCTGAAAGAAAGAAAATAGGAACGGATAAATTTCAGCACCTACGTTTGAACTCAGAGCTCCAAGCTACAGCGCCCCGAACTTGACCGAAGATGCAATTGCATTCCACTTTTTAAAACGTCTTATAAAAACACTAAATTATCATCTCAGGATTCTTTCAAAAATGAAGGAACACGCGCCCAGCAGACGTGACACACAACAATTAAATTTATTGACGTATTTTTCATTCAAAAAACCTGCTCTTCAATATACTCAAGTCAGAATTATTATGCAGGTAAAGTACCCTAGACACATGCCGGAAAATGAGTGTTAGATCATTACTCGGCGGCTGAAACTGACTAAATCACCTCTTAACAGTCACATAACAGAGTTTAAAAGCCTGAAAACATTAATCTGTCGATTCGAGGCACAAGCCTTGGTCCTCGACTGGTCGCGAGACTCCGATGAAGAAAAAACTTAAGTTGTCTCTGTTAAACGGATAATTATTGCATTTTACGCGCCAAAGCGGCGGCGCTCTCTTTGATGGAGCTATTCGGATATCAAGTAGCTTCTGGTAGCATGAGTCAACGCATGATCAGTCGGATCGAAATCATCGCCCTCTTCAATGTTCACTCGTGGTGTGAATGATTGTCAACGCAGCAGGGAGCACGTTTCATGCTCCAACTCAAAAACCACATGTCAGAGACTTCAGATTTTTTCATCGACTTATTCCTACCCCTACTAATTGAATATTATAGTTCGTCCTGCAACTCCGTGTTTACTCCCATCACGGACTTTCTAGGAAAATTTGTTCTCATTATTTTCACAATTATCCTCGTGTTTTTATGAGAAATCGTATGTAAATGAAGACTGGGTTCACAGCATGAGCAGGGACTCAGTTTGAGTAAATAATCGGAGGAGAGAAACGGGAGAACAAATGTCGAACTAATCGAGAATCGCAATGAGGACTGCTAATTTTCGATGTTTTTTTTCACTGAACTCGTTCGGAAAAATTTATATTTTATTTCCTTGCAAAATATTCAGCCCGCACGTACTGTTTAGTAAAATTTGCTCTAACCAATTTCTTATATATGTGTTGAATAACTACATTATTTTATTTCACAAACTTTTTTTTATGAATACCTAGAGAAGAACATAAAATTATGTTTTACCAAACATATTGGCGATCTAAAAAAGCTTATAGTCCATCGGCATGCAAGAAAGAATCAGTGTTATGGGGCCGCATTTATTGTCATTCACTAAACAGCTTTTTTCTAGGAAGACCCCATACGGTTCAGTATGCGATTGAGGTAAGTGTGAGAAGGCATTTCATTTAAATGTTGCACCATGTAAAAGACCAATTTCATGTAATTCCGGTAAAATCTAACATTTCTATGATTTTGGTGAACACTCAGGCATTACCTGCCTTAAAATTTGTGAAACCCGCACTATTTTTCCTGGAGCAATTTGTACTTTTTGTAGTGGCGAGATATTTTAATCTCTTTTAAGGATTTATTTCCAAATTTATGATGTAGAATTTTAAAAAATAAAAAAGTTAAAGAGTTATGTTTAACTTTTTTTTCTAAACACTTACGTGCACGTCAAATCTTTAAAATACGGACGCGTTTTGTCCAATCAGGACGGACATCATCAACGACTCACCTCATTTGACTCGATTTCGTACATTTATGTTGAATTTTACACGAGGTTTTTGAAAAATGGTACTGCTTTGATGCTCTGTTAAGAGCCTCCTTAAATTTCCCGCGATCATAATACGTGAACTATATCGGGCCCCTCTAAGAAGGAGCTGTTTGAAAAACGACTATGAATACGGTATTCACAGCTCTCATTCCCTCTCACTCGAGTGTTAACTTTTCAATCAAACGTGTGATCGATTTGCATTTCTCATGACTTCATTAATGAACAGTGCCTCTTAATCCGCAGTTAAGACGCCTAGTGTCTCCTACGTTTTGACGGTCGGACGCGGGTACATCTTATTCCGATCAGAAAATTTCCCATCAATTTCGAAGGAGCGGTGCTACGAATGCATGGATCGATCGCGCCTCACACGCAGAGAAGACAGAGGCTCATAACGAACCTATGATTAATGCATTTTTAAATAGTGCATTCTATTCATAATATTTGACGCCCCTGCCAAACAAATGATCGCGCATCTATAATTTTCGCCTTATACTTTGTTATGACAATTCGTGCATATCGTTAATTTCTCGAGATGTGATTTCCTCTCCGCCCTGCATGCGAAACGGAAAGGTCCGATTGGAAACAAATATGCTCCTGTTTTAAGTTAAACATTTCTTTGGTCTTAATATTCATCGGAATTTGCATGCAAGTCTCACGGAGGGGCCAATTATAGATTTCGGTACAACGGACGAGATACGTAGGGGAGAGTTCAGCAGGGTGTCTATTGGCAATCAGACCGCATGATTTTGAAGTCCAAAAAATATTCAGTTTCCTTTTGTTCCAACGCACCGATATACATGAGCAAGTGACAAGGAGGGAGAAGAGAGGAAAGAGGGAAGGGGAAAACGCAAATAAAAGTGGGCTATCTTTTGTCTTTGTATGTCTTGCATGCATGGGATCTCGCAGTCACAAAAAAGTTAACATCTCCAAGCTACTCCATTAATTCAGTCGCTGATAGGGAACTTTTAATCGTAGTAATGTCATCTCCATTAGCACATTATTTGATGTCCAGAAATCGTCGAAACTTGACGTTTTTCTTCTTTTTTATGGTGAAAAATCCACCACTAGCCAAATACCTCTATTATGACTTCATTTCAATACTTACATTTAGCTGTTGGAAGATTTTTATTTTTGAAAATTGTGAAACATTAAGTACAATGGCAATAGTTTATTTTTATACTTGATCCACATTCCAATGAGTGTGTAACATTGAATTTAAGTCCAAAAAAACAAGCAATTTTAAATTTTCCCCCATTCAAAATAAATCCGTTGACTCCCATTATTTATGAATGAGCTTTTTTTCAACCCCACTCTCTTCATTCAAAGCAAAACTTGTGAATGGCCAGTCCCTTTTTAACCTTCTTGCTTCCTTCAGAGCATAAATATAAACACATTCACTTTTTCAATGCCCTTTTGAGGGACTAAATCGCCAAATATAGATTTAGACAGGAAAACAAATTTAGCTCCGTTTTCCCTTAAGGGAGGCCTTCAAAATGTTACGGGTCAAAAAAGCAGCTCTTCTTGACCTATAAACATCCCTCCTATTTCAATTTGATAGCTCAATCAGCTCAATCAACAAATACAAGTTATCGATCCGGCGTAATACTTTTAAATACCCCTGGGTGTATGCTGCCATGACAGCATGTAACGCTATCTGTGAGTTCAACTCGCGGCATATTGAACAGTCGTCACCGCACGAAACAATGACGATATTTTAAGAGAGGTCGGTTTTTTATTATTCATCATCCAAGTGCTTTCTGTCGGTAGGTCTCAAAATAGAATGTACAGGATACCATTTGCCGATAGCTAAATATTGGAAAGATCTAACTCCATTACAATGCCTCAAAATCTCCCTTCCTATCTTATTTTCTGCAAGAAAAACTAACAAATATGATGACTTGACATTTTTACAGTATAAAATAATTATGACAGAGTAAAGTGAAGTCAGAGAGAGGTTTAAAAAATGACAACGAGTATGTAGTATCGTAACAGTGGCGTGGCGAGAATTGCGATGTATCGATTATTATGCCGTTTAAACCTATGGTAAAGAATCGATTATTAAGGTGTTCGCAGCGAACACCCTGATAATCGATCTTTTTCCATAGGTTTAAATGGTGGATCAATCGATATGTCGCAAATCACGCCACGCCACTGTATCGTAAAATAGAATACGAGAGGAACTCTGCTTAGTTCTGACTGCCTTACACTGACAACTTCCGTGACAATAAAACGTTATTCCTGAATCCTGACGACAGCGCGCCTACCGATCTGGATGAGAAATTTGACAAAATCCACTCGCGATAATTACTGATTACCAAAGAGTTGAGCAGTTGGTTTAGCAATCCTAACCTAATTTGTAGAAATTTGTCAAGCATAGTGCTCTGGATAGTCCTGCCATACTAAGGAAAAACGCAGTATGAACATCCACACGTTGCCAAGTCTCCTCAAATCAAATATGAATTTCTCGGGAAAGTTGTGAATTTTTCTCCCGATTTTCCAGAAAGGTAATTTCTAGGAAAAATATGCTCATTTTTTCCCGAAATAAACATTTTATCGGCGGGGATTTGGCAACTCTCAAATGTACATACGGCATTTTTCCTTAGAACAACCGATAGGTTCCCGAGGGGCGGGAATGAAAAGAACGGTAACCAATTTAAAGATAGAGCGACGATGCAACGGTTAGCGAACTGTTGCTCTTGCGAAGGAGGCAGTGCCAGAGTACTGCCGTGCTAAGGAAAAACCCCGCATGAGCATACGAATGTTGCCAAATTTCCTCTCAGAAAATTTTTATTTTTGAAGAAAGTCATGAATATTTTTCTTTGAAATCTTCAAACACTTCGGATTGAATTACAAACGAAATTCTCTGAACTATCAGAGTAAAAATAATCACAAATTCTCCCGAAAATTTGTGATTGGTCGTAGGAAATTTGGCAACGTATGAAGGCTCACACGGCGTTTTTCAATTGAGCACGGCAGAGGAGTGGTTACCCGTTTTGACGTGAAAGGAGGCGACGTGAGACGCGACGGAGGTCAAAGAGTCCAGGGAAGTAATCAAAGATGACGCCTCGCCTTTGGGAGGGAATCAAAAGCCCGGAGTGTGCGCCGTGGCCCGTTTGTCTCGCTCCGCCAAAACAAAGCTCGAGCGCGTGCCTTTGACAAAAACAAGGAAGCAGCTGGAATAGGATAGGTATCTGCCCGGTTATTATCTACCGTTTCCTATGATCCTACGCCAATTCGGCCCCCAGACAATGCATGCAGGAAGTTAATTCAAAGATGTGCTCCGCCAACACTACATTAACGTACGAATCAACTGGAATCTCGCTGGATATTCAACCAGACCGTGTACTGCAGAAACATCGCGGATGGTGCGAGTACTCCTTGAGCCGCAGGTCACTTCTGCAATAGACTCCTCGATCTAGATGTCTCTCGCGGATCCAGTTTTCGAGGGTCGTTAGGTTCGCCGCGGTGCATCCGAGGAGCCTTTTGTCGTCTTCGTCGAGATCCTCCCAGACAGCGAGTATCTCCCGAGACTTTCGGATATCGTCTCTTCTCCTTGAAGCGGGTCTGTCGTCTCGTCAATTCACGCCACCGTTCCGTCCGGCCTTCGCCGTCTGAAATAAATTAGCGGTCCCCTAATGTGGGGGCAGTTTATAAGGTTTACTGTAGATAAGATTTTCATGAGAGGAGCTTTTACTTTCATCCCGGGGTCCTTCTCCCCAGGATTAGTGGAGGTTACATTACGAATAGGCTCTCCTGGGCCGTCCCTAAATAACATAACGCTCCAGGGGGAGAGAAGGGTCGAAGAGAGTGTGTTGCCGTTTTGTTTTTACGTGCGTTAAAGGATGGGGACCTACGTCATAAAAGCGTTACAAGGTGGAGGGGGATCCAAAATACCGATAAAGTGCGTTACGTAATTTAGAGCCTGTGGCCCTTTTTCGTGTAATTACATACATTCGCAGTTTAGAATGATTGTGAATAAGGATTGTGTATGACATCACAGTAGAACGAGCAATCAAGAGAGATTGGACATGAAATTTTCGACTATAACCACAATAGTCGATGGGTAAGTTTATGGGGTCGTTCTCTAGAGAAAATTGTACTAGAAGAACAGTGTAATCACTACTAAGGGGCGCATTCGCTGTCGTGCAATGGAAAAGCGTCCTTCATGTACATTCGAATTTTGTCAACTTTTTTGAGTTAATATCATTGCTTTTGAATGAATATCGTGAAATTTTTAAAATTTTTAGGTTATAAAATAATCTAAAAACTTAGAAAAAAGTATGTTTAAATATACCAGAAAATTCGTGTTTGATCAAAGTTGTTTTGGCAACTTACGAAGGCTCATATGACGTTCTTCCTTACCACGGCAGTATGAAAAGTTCACTCCTCCTCCGACAATCGTTTCCTATCCACTGTTTTACCAGGATTTTACTTTCTGAAAATAATTCGCGTCAGCGCTCCTCTGCAATTCCAACAGCACATAGCTCCCTACACATGTTTCTAAACATCTAAGAAGATAACAACGATAAGATAAATTTAATATGCGATCAAAATAAGTGTCGCACAAATTCGACTACTTCTTCCGTTAGTTATATTTATTCGAACATTAAGCGGTATTTGCAACGAAAAGTGAAAGTAATATTCATTTTATAGACGGAGAGTGAATTTAAATTTTCAAAGGAATCATAGTAATCCAGGTCGTTTTTTGTCCCCGCAGCGTCGCGGGATTAGGGGTGAGTTTGGGACAGAATTTCAGAGCTACAAAAGGGGGATACGTACATGCACATAATAAAATAACAAACCCTGAAATAGATTCCCCGTCGTCGGAGGGAACCTGTATAAAAAAGTTGTTTGGAAACAGACATTCGCGCGCATATGATATTGTGGCTAAAATATACATACGTTTGTGTATTAAAGAAGTGCGAGCTGTTTATCATAATGAAGATATATTGTGAGCGCCACATTGCCCGTGATTCGCACGTCGCGCCGCACAGTGGACTCAAGTTGGACACGACGTCGAAACTTTGAACGCTTGTATCTCTATCAATACACAGCGTGAAGATTTGAAAAAGAATTGAGAATTTGCATGCACATTTTTTATTGCTTCATCTGAAAGTGCTAAAAGAGCTGATTTCACAGAATTTTTCATATTTTTTTTCTGATAAGGAAATAGTATAAAAATAGATTCAAGAGTGAGAAAATGTACCGCCTAGTGACGTCATCTGGCAGCATTTTCCATTTAAACGCACGTATTTTAGCAGATTAGATCATTTTGTCATATCTTCTGCAATAACTGTTCAATTCATGAACCAAGGGTATCCTCGTGATCAATTCACTCAGTAGTTTCCACTTAAACACGAAATTTATCAAATTTCAGACACCTGCATATTATCTATTCAATGGTTTTCATGATGTTCCTATTTAAATTTATAACGTGGCACATAAAACATTTGAAATTAGCAGTTTTATCCCAAAAAAATCATGTTCAATCGCATTCAATGTTTCGGATCACTGTGCGGCGGGGTGGTCGCAAGGCCCGGGAGCGAGGCGACAGGCGAGGGGAGTCCACGGTCCCTCCATCAAAATTGAGCGCGACCACGGTGGCGTTGGGATGACGGCCGATTATGATATTCTACATACAGTGGTAAATTGTCGCTGGGTCGCGCTCTCGTTTTATTTTCCTAGCGACTTCTGTCGGGGTCCGTCTGTCTGGCTCCGCATAATTTATTTATGACCCTACATTTGATCTTGTTCACATGTGGAAACATATTGCGATGTACGCATTACGTTCTTAGTCCTTTTTCTTCTTCTTTTGTTTTTTTCTTCTTTTTTTTTGTTCTTTGCGTTTTTACCCAGTTGACTTTCACCTTCAAGTATAAGGGCAACAAATCAATATCTTCCAACAGATAATAAACATCAGGGACCGTCACAGTTGTGCGTAATGGATTTCGAGGAAGGTGTAGGATGAGAGAGGAGGAGGGATTTAATTCCACGTCTCGGGTTTTGTGAATGGATCCTCAGTATGTTTGAATGGTGGATCCATTTTTCCGATATGTTTTCGAATTTTCTGTACGTATACCTTTACTTTGAATTCATTTTTAAGTCGACGGGAAAACCTGTCAATTGTCATAATGGTCGCAAAATGCAGTATGGTCCCGACATCTTCCCAACCCACTTGATCCACTGTGCAGCGTTGAGGATTAGCATACTCTTCTATATCTGACAGATAAAATGAGGACACCTACGTCATGAGAGCAAATAAATTTGTAGATTTGTGAAGATTGTAAGGTTTCTCATACCATTTGCAAAGAAATAAATTATTTTACCGCAAAATGATTGTCACAGACAAGGTAAGAAAAAATCAGAGCTTGTTTGAGAAAAATGTTTCTGGATTATGTCAGTGGTTTGTAAAAATCTAGATTACACAATCTTAGCGGCATAACTTTTTGGGCCCTTTTCACCTAATGTGTTCTCTAAAACTGAGAAAATATTTTACACATCATTTTAAATATCAGCCAGACGACGAGTGCGAAGAAGTATGATATTTAAAATGAAAAAGAAGCTAGGTGTCAAACGCCGCGTGCGCGCCACGCTGCGCACCCTATTTGGAAGGGACAGGAGAAGACCTGCGCTACCGTGCCGAGACAAAAAGACGTATCAGCATTCAAATGTTGTCAAATTTCTCCTCATAAAATATTGATTTTTGAGTGAAAATGTGCATATTGTCCCTTCAAATTTCCAGATAATTTGGATCTTATTACAAATAAAATTCTCTTAAAAAATTAAAGAGAAAAATTCACAGGTTTCCCAGAAAAATCTTGTTTAATCATGATAAATTTTGAAACGTCCGAAGGCTGATACGACTTTCTTGCCGAGGACGACAGAGAGGGTGCAACTCGGAGCCAGTCAGATCATAACTCACAGAGACAGACAGATAAGAGGGCAACCGCAGACGCGTTTTGCACGCTTGACCAGTGTCCGAGTTCCTCCCACATCCTTGCTAGGGTGCATCATTTCCTCAGCAGATGCCACCTCATCTTCCTAAAATAGCACGTCCGAATAATTTAGGGGTGGCTTCAGTCGCCTCGACCCAACACGTGACAGAACGTCCGTGATTCATGATGGATAAAAGCGTCCTGCTCGGACGTCATTTTTCAATTTACACTCGGACCACATTTTGAAATTCGGAACTAGGTACTATTTCTGGCTCACTCGTATAAGTCTGCACAGGTGAGATAATGCTATATGCGTTGCTTCTAAAATGCTCCAGAAAGAGTAGTTTATCATTGCGAAATAGGTCCATTCGGAATCTCAGGTTCCATCGACGGGTGCAATTGAAGATCCGCGATTTTTGATGCTGCGAGACTTTAAAACGTCTAAATGATATTGAGTTAGTTACTTTACCTCAGAGTCCAGTAGAATACATACAATTTTGAGATCTATTTGCCTAAAAAGTTTTCAAATTTCAGTAGTGACTTTTGGGTTATCAGAGTTCAGATCAGCATTCAGAGACTATTCTTCATAACTCGATCTCAATTCACGAGAATGCCTTTGAACTCATGCAAAATTGTTGAACTTGCAGCTTCCTCTAGGCTTCTCAGTTAACAGAGAATACGCATCATAAACTGAATAAAACGTTATAAACAAACTAAGATGCCTTTTCAAAAGATAAACTCGGCATTCAAATGATGCACGGAGCGTAAACCAATGGAAGAATAATCGAAGTTGGGCTCAAACCCAGCATGTAACTATTTTAACTCCGCGGAGAGCCGGGTTGTATACGATTTTGTGGGCGAAATTTGAGATGTGCCTACCGCTATCCCGATAGGGTACAGTTGCGGTCAACGGTTTTTTCGAGCGTGACGTCTTTTCGGTCAGCTATTAAACCCTTTTTTTTCGTAGAACTTCAACTCACATTTCGATGTGAAGATAATTTATAGACCCTGATAATTAAAAGGCCTCAACTGTGAAGGGATAATTTGCTCGTCTGGCGGCGGTTGCGCTTGGCCCAGCTTAGAGCAAATTTCCCTCTCGGACAACAAAGGAAAAAAATACTTAAGAGTGGTGATTGCACATTTTGATCCTTGGTGTCTCAACGTGTGCTCATTATGGACAGGAATTGAAACCACTGTTTGCAATTTAATCTAAAATAACTGAAAATGTCAAACAAAGAAACGCATAGCTTTCCTTAAAAAGACATTTTTTATCGGGAGAAATTGCAACTCTCGATTGTTCATACGGCGTTTTTCCTGAGCACGGCAGTATGAGTCTACTTGATTTTTTACACAGTGATACTATTAAGTGAAAATAACCAGAATTATAGTAGTATAAACCAGAACTCTAGTGATTCTTACCATAATATGGTGAATGCCACCATAGAGTCTAGTGTTTGTTACCATACTCGTATCACTGTGTCAGAGTATAGTAAAATCTACCATATTTTTTTCAGCGTAGAAAAGCACATGAGCTGAGAGAACATTGATAACAATACAAGAGCGTTTATTACCTCGCGTATTTCATCGGCGACTATCTCAGAAGCAGATCTTGAGCTCGCAATCCCTGTAAGTCGTTACAAGCCGATAGAGAGGGGTCGAAGGGTCAATTGGGAAGGTTAAGAGCAGAGGGTGTCGGAGGAGGAGAACGGAGAGCATGGTTATAAAAGTAGCACTTATCTATAAATTGATACCGGATCGAATGTTGGCATCAGATGTGACACAGGACATAGGGACAATCCGGGGGATGCCCTATCCCTATCCCGGCACGCACGGGGCCCCTCCAACCTGCCGCGTCGTGGAATATTCTTCATGGCTGTTTGTCATTTTTCATAACTGCTGCCAGGCACACCCGGGGAGCGGGGCGCGGGGAGCGGAGGAGGGGGGTGGGGGCGGAACATCACTTAGATGCAATACAACCCATTAACCCCTAATTGATTCTCGAGAGTTTGACTACCGTACCGAGCGGCGGAATCATCTGACTCGTGTTCGCCCTGATGAATACTGCACGGGCTCCCGGCTCGGGGTGGGGCAGGCGCCGGGTCGCTGCTCGCACCATCTCGCATCGTTTTTACATCATAATCCTTTTACCCAACACGGCATTTTTCACACTTTCCCATTTTCATCCTTTTTCATCTTTTTCGTGGCTATGATTGATCTCGTATCATCAGCCCGGGTCGCCCCCTGTCTCCTCTCCGGGTCCCCTCTTCCTACCCCCCCTCCCTCTTCACACGCTTTCCCCGCCATACATAGCGTGGAGAGCGACCTAAAAGCTACTTATGATATTCGCTACTTGATATCACGTCAAAGCTCCAAGTTCACCGATTTTTCATGAGTTTTAGAGTTATGAGGAAGTTACACGGGATATTCTCAGATGATTCCAATGGAGAATTTGCACACACAAATTTTGTTGCTTAATCTGAGAGTTCCTAATGAGCTGAATGCGCAGTATTTTTCTTAATTTTTTGTGACATGGGAAATTTGAGAAAAATAGATTGAAAAGAAAGAAAATGCCCCTTATGACGTCATCTGGCAGCATTTTGTATTTAAACACGTGTATTTTAGCAGATTATGTTATTTATCAAATTTTCACTAATGATTGTCCAATTTAGAAACCAAGGATATTCTGGTACTCAGTTTTCTTAGTAGTATCATTTCTAAGATGAAATTTACAAAATTTCAGACACCTGCAAATTCTCCTTTCGAGAGAAGCAACTGAAATTGATGAAATGAAATTTTAAGCTGAAAATCGAGTCACTTAAATTAATTTTCTTATATGTAGAGAAACAAACTGGGAAAATATTTATCCTGCTCCGCTTGGATATGACGAGAGCTTAAAATATTAGTTTCGTATTAAAAAGTTTAGCCCAATCGTTCAATCCTCTTCTTATAATCATGCCATTGCGCTTTCAAATTTGTTGCTAAAATGCGCCTCTTCAAAGTTTCTCAATAGTCCTCATCAGGCTAACGATGCCCCAAATCTCCGAGGGTTCAGCCGCGGAGCGAAGTGGCCAGGGGACAGAGAAGCTTCCCAGTCAAATTGATAATGCATATTCTCTGAGACGCTTATCACTAAAATATCTTTAAAATTCTTCCGAGATGACAAAACTCCTTGCAAGCAAACTACTACAAGTCGAATTTTGTCGAAGTTTGATAAGACGAAAATAATTCTGTCCTGCCTCATCTGCCTGAATTGCATCACTCATGGTAAGAGACTAATTTGACAGCATGGTCTTCCATGGCCACGGGTAATTGGTGTGAGGGGTGTCAGGATCTTAACACCATAGCCGAGACGACGGACACACGCTCTTTGCCGACCCTGGTCCAAAACTCCGAACGCAAGCCATGTCACACATGTGACACTGCCCATCTAAAACCGAAAAACACGTGCTGAATCACTCGACCACCGAAAAAAGTGTTGCCAACTCGAAGAATTTGTCCTTTAAGCAACTGAACCGAACTTGAGGGCAGTTCTAATCAGGGTCCGGACTCGCTCGCTCGGATGGCGGGGGGGGGGGGGGGGTTTGACGATCGCACCCTCGCCTCGGCCTGCGAGCCTCTGACCAGCATGTGAGAATGTGAAATGGAACAGTGCAAAATCTACTGGAATCTCTGTGCAACGCATTCTTTGTAATAATCAGTACTTGCACGGAAGACTCAGACTAAGCCAAACCAAGGAA
Source organism: Bemisia tabaci (assembly GCF_918797505.1). Lineage (NCBI taxonomy): Eukaryota > Metazoa > Arthropoda > Insecta > Hemiptera > Aleyrodidae > Bemisia > Bemisia tabaci. The sequence continues at coordinate 26,329,213 of NC_092793.1, forward strand.
ACATTAGGAGCATGGCCCCGTTTACAATTTTAATTGTATTCTCAAAGTTATTATGTGTATTTATGTATCTTCTGTACCTTCTGTTGATAGGTTTTAATACTAAATACCTCGATACAAAAACACGTCAATTTAGGAATTTAACTTTCCCCACTGAGCGGTTTCAAAGTAATTAGCAGCAAAGTATCTCGCGGGGAGAGAAAAGAAGAAAAGAGAGAAAAAAAAAATCGAGGCAAATCACTGCTCCACTCCAATACCCTTCTGTTGGGACTTATTCCTGCTCTCTTCCGCGAGCATTCGTGACACCTGAGAAGTGATACCACTATTCGGCCACGTGGGAGCTCGGGTTGCCTACACTAAAAACTGAAGGCCAACTTACACTGACATGAAGTCGCGTACCGCTCCTCTCGACACTCTCGATGAATTGTTCCTGCTTTCTTTTTCGAGCATTGTACACACTTAAAACTGAGAGCAAACTGACAACTAAATAACGTTATATTTACGACGTTTTACAACGTTATCCCTGATGATAAACAAAGTCCATAATAACCGTCGATTTTACAGGTTCCCTAGATGCCTTGGTTTGCATCGCATTTTTTTTACAAGGTTTACGTTTTACACTTTAAGATTTTTAAAATTAGCCCGGAGGTCCCCTGGATTCTGTCCTTCCTGGGGTATTTCAATCCTCCCCCTCTCCCCCTCTCCCTCCCCGATGTGACCCCGGGCCCCTAACAGTGCAAACCAACCGGGCCTTGCTCCACCAGTTTGGACCTTCCATCGCGAGAGGAAAACGTTAATGTGTAGGTTAGGAGTTAATTTCAGTATTTTTTAGGCGAATATCTGGGAATGGATTTGGTCAAAATTTTCGACCCGAAGGAGAAAAACGCTCTGCTCAAGTCAATAACTAAACTCAGTTGCTTGATGAATTTTGGCCAACGTTGGATCCATCCACTTTTATCCTCCATCTCTGGAAGTTGGTCGAGAATTTCAATAGTGGTTGTCATTGCTGCTAGGATGAAAACCAAATGTTGCAGGCACACCTTCGCCCGGAGTGAATCTCCGTTTGTTGCAACGGAGGTTGGCAGTTGGTCAAAAACTTAACCAAATCCACTCGCGGAAATCCGACTTTTGTCGCGCAAATTGTTTTCTACGTATTATGATGAGAAATCATTTATGAAGAGGCTTACATTTGCACTTTGTATAGTGGTCCATTTGCCCCCAGTGAGCTCTGTCTTGAGTTGGACCCCAGTTGTAGCAGGGTGGCAAAATTTCATGAAAAAAAAAATCTTGAAATTTCACGTGAAATATTTCATGAAATTTCAGAAATTCATGAAAGACATTGAAAAATACGGATTCCTTTTCATGTTTCGCAAAGGGTAAAAATTGTGACTTTCCTCTATTTTTCAGGTTTTGAGTGCGGGTTGCATACTCTAGCCCCTGAAAAATATGAAATACTTCACAGCCTTGTGAAATTTCACGAAATATTCCACTGAAATTTCCAATCTTTCATTTTTTTCTTACGTTTCATGCCACCCTGCCCAGTAGGCACAGCGAGCTTCAACAACACCAACCCACATCCTTCACCCGCGCCTGCATCGAGACTCGCTTCCTCCACGTATGTACGTCGACCACGATCAGAGACGTGAGAGAGGGTGATGAAATTTGTGGACGGTGCAAAAATAAATAATTACAGCGTTAAAAGAAGTAGGGCGGGGGGTGGCGGTGGTGGGTGGGGGTGGAAGGGCGACGGTGTAAAAAAGAAAAGCCGGAGGAGTCTTGGCGCTGATTCGGACCCGGCGTCGAGGCCCGGAGCAGCCTCGTTAAAGTTGCCCGGGGCCGCACAGTGGATCGAGTCAGAAAGAGAAATCGGACATGAAATTTTGGACTAAAATTGCAAATTTTGATGTTTATTTCGTCGAATTTTAAATTTCAAGGGGTGCTTTTGGAAGAACATTTTACGGGGAAAGCAATGGAAACACTTTTAGAACCTCAAAGTTTCGTATAAACAGAGCAGTGTTCGAAACTCACCTTTGAGTATTATGAGCCATGTGGCGCATTAAGCCCGATTTTTAGGCGCCATTGAAGATTTTATAGGGGCCAAATTGACTATTTGCCTCTAAATTTCGGCGCATTTAGTGAAAAGTTCGACGCAAGATGTTTCCGTAACAGAACTAGTAAGTAGCTGTAACTTGGGGAAGACAAAAGCACCAAGGATGAAATCGTGAAGAATGGAAAAAGCTTTCACTTGTAGTGCTGAAAATTTCGAGTAACAACCTAATATGAAATTTCAGATTTTTAGGGGTCACGTTGGCGCAGAGCCATCATTTTTTAGGCGCCATGACCGATATTTTAGGCGAATTTGGCGCGTTGGCGCCTGTGAGTTTCGAACACTCTGAAACGGAGTTTAAGCGTTTATTGTTTCCAAATGTTGTCCGACCTCTCCTATCGGCTGGATCCACTGTGCGCCGGGGCTTTTGGAGTTGATAACCGGTCGCGGTTTTCGGAGTGGCCATTGGCGGAGCGCTGGCAGCGAAGCCTCCGCTAATTGATCGTACGTGATATCCGAGCGTGTTTCGCTGTCGTATCCCTCCTGTATCCCTCGGATTTACGATGGAACGTACGACTATAAAAATTATTTTCAACCCAGTAACAGCGCATTGTTTCAGCCTCGGCGTTTATGTAGCGAGGAATTCCGATTTACTGCACTGTTGGTTTATGATATTACATGTATCAGCTCGCCCGTTCATCGCCGCGGCTTCGTTATTCTTAACGCCGTCTGGCTCTCGCCTCTCCGGGCCCAGCTGTGGCCCGTGGTCGAGGATGCTTTTTCCCTCTTTTCTTCTTTCTCCATTTCTTATTCCGACTAATCGATATCCATCCTCGTTTCTACATGCATGAGCAGCTCTGCCGTCCTAAGGAAAAACGCAGTAAGTCTCTTTAGACGCTGCCAAGTTTCCATCGATTTGCATAGAAAAACTTGTAAAATGCTGGTCCAATTTTCAGAGAATTTTGTTCGCAAATTGATGTCAGATATCCAAAAATTTCAATGGAGCATATGTGCCGCAGGCTTATAGTCGAATCGGGAATTTCGTCAAATGCCTTTGAAAATAGTAAAAAAATATTCTATTTGAGATTAAAATTCTGTTTCTTCTACTAATTTAATAATGTAATAATTCTGTACAAAATAAGTGATAGGAATGTATTTTTAATGTGCATCATTCTATTGTTGCTGTAATGACTCATAGCCCTGAAATGATCAATGATCTCAGAAAAAATAAGCGACATTTCTTTCAGATAAAGTTTCCTCAATGATCACCGTGAAAAATATAAGGAGAGCATTTTGAAAATTAAAACATTACTATAGTTCAGAGATTTATAAATTCTAACTTTAAAAATATTGAAAATTCAAAAGCTAAGTAAAAACTTACGAAATTTCAAAATTTTCAAAATTTTCCCGTCTGCATGGGCATGTGTTCAATGCCTCATTTGACTGTCCCGGACTCCTTCCATTTGAACCTATGTTAATTAATCGAGTCTTGTCGAAGCACCTGGACCTGGCTCCTCCAAGAATCGATACATCTCCATAGGTTTAAAGGGAGAAAAACAATGTTGCCAATTTCCTGGGTCCGTTTATGAATATGCATTACACTCATCAAAAATAAATATTGTATTAAGGCAAAGGCAACATTCGAACGCTCATACAGCGTTTTTCCTTTATACGACAAAGCTTCGGGGTCTCGGCGGGGTTCGTCGTTCCCTAGCGGCGGGACTGGCCGCGTCCCCGATGAGAGAATCCCCAGTGACTCATCCAAAGCGTCATAACAACCCAACCATCATCCTCAAATGCCCAGAACGTGTCTCAGCTCCAACAGATTTTGCTCGTAAACATTCATTCACATCTCACGGGTTTCATTTTCAAGACAATATCTTGTCGAGTGGCCAAATGGTAGGCATTATGAAAAAGAGACCGAGTTGAACTACATATTGAGGAATTTATATTTTAGGCTTATTTTAGAAAAAAAATTTGTAATATTCAAAGTGTTACTCCGTAAGACGGCGCTTCTTCTTTCTCTCATTCCTCTCCTTGCTTTCCTTCTTGTTCTTCCTTGTTTTCCCTATTTTCTTGTTATTACTTTTTGTTATGTTTTTCCCTTTTCTTCTCTTTGATGCTCTGAAATCCCTCCTTTGTAAGGTGTCTTTTGGTGCCCCCCTCCCCCCCTCCCACACGAGGAGTTCCTAATTCCGTCAATACCTTTAGTCAAAATGTGATTGTAATCTTTTTTTACCAGAAAAAAGGAAGGAAAGAGCGAAGAATCATCTTAACTATGTACCAACCCAAAGAGGGATCAAAAGAGGGCGAAAGTTTAATTCTTACTTGAGGACACACAAGAGGGTACCGATTTTAATCGCAAAAATGTCGTAAAGCTGAAGGAAGTCATACGAATTGAAAAAACGCACATTTTATCTTACATTGTTGTAAATCCATTAGTCATCGGTGAATGTTTCAGTTTGTTTGTTTTCATTTATTCTTCATATGTCTCGGGTTTTTTATGATCGTTGCATTTTTCGGTAAAAGGGCGTATGAGGTTTGCGGTGCTGCTGAGATTGTGCAATTTTTTATAGAGTGTGCAGCAGTTGGAATTCATTCACAGTCGACTTACTTCCTTACAATAGTGAGGAAAAACTCGCGCAGATTCAGGGTAAAATTCATACTCAGCAGAAATGTCATATAAGTCACTTACAAGTAGAAGACTACGTTGCACAATCTTATTAGCATCAGGAGTTTCATACCGACGGTGAAACTACCAAACCACGTATCTCGTTTGCGGTGTTTAAAAATCTACGTTCACATTTTATATTTTGGAAGTAGACCAAATCAATATCATTCCTTGAAATTTTCACAGAATTTTCTCCGCGCGAAGAGGAAAAATCACAGAAATTTTCAAGACTGGACGTTAAATAGTTTTTTTCATTTAAAAAATAAAGTATGACAGGAAGTCTGCGACGTCGCAAACCGAGATACGTGGTTTGGTAGTTTCACCGTCGATACGCCCTTTTACCTAAAAATGGCTGAACTTGATTCCATTTTCTAAAAATTTTGGCAACACGGAGTTAAAGGCCTCTGTGGGAAGTCAGTGAAAACAATACCGCGAGGGAGGAATGTATGACGGCCCGGAATCGAATGGGATCGGGAGAGTCATGATAACTGGTTGGATTTCCTCAAACGAAGTCCCGCCATTCCCGCAGTTGAGCGGTTCCACGGCCCCGATTCCTGACCTGAGACAATGTCACGTTCCTGTCTCGTCTGGCTCGATGTGCTTCCTGCCACATCAGACGTAG